>NC_041389.1:478132740-478265697 GCF_002162155.2 Triticum dicoccoides
TTTTATATTACCACGGCCTATTTAATGGATAACATGTAATATTATTTTTAGTACTATTCGCCTTCACTTACTGGTGGGTTCCATGTGTGCTCTATCTCTCTCTCCTCCCCTTTTGCGTTTAGACGCACGGGCAAACACGAAGAACTCGCGGGCAATGTTACCGTTGACCATATCTGGACGCGTTCACAAGTTACGGCACTACATGAAATGCACGTTAATTTGGAAGTATATTAAGTGCATGTGGATATTAAGTAGGATATTATTTGCGTGTTATTATGTGATTAGCACTATTTTTTGCATGAAATTAACTGTACGCTAAACGTGTTGAGCGCTTGACATTGAAGCAGTCAAGGTCGTTATATGACAAGGAATACATGTGGCTTGATGACGTTTTATATTTCATTTGATACGGCTCTAGCAGAACATTCAATCGATCAAACCATAGATTTCGTTCAGTCTGACTCCGACTTTAAATTATACGACGATCGATCTAAAATAAACGGAAATGATAAACGTTCGGATTTTAAACATGGCAATCCGAATGTTTTTCATGGCAAATTTAGATTACGCGGCGGCGGTGGGGGTGTCTTGCAGTGGGAAGCGGCTCCTCTGCCGTGCTCTATGTGTCGTCGGGCCACTGACCGACGGTGACGGCAGTGTCTTGCGCCGTTGTTGGCGTACTCCGTAGACGTTGGCCTAGCTTCAAGGAAGGCCAAAATGTTCTGGACTTCAGAATGAGTCAACTGGCGGGAGAAGGCGACTGGCATTGGTGCAAGGAAGCGGTCGACGGCAGCCATCCATGCCGCTGAGGGGGGCACTGGCACCCGCGCGGGGACAGGCGCTATCAACGGTGCTGCGGAGACATTTGTGTGCACGGTCACCGGCACGGGCGCGCACGTCAGTGCACGCGCAGGCGCATGCGCTGGCAGGTGCATGGGCACCGGCAAGGGCGTGCGCTACAGTGCACGTGCAGGCAAAGGCACTGGCAGGTGCACGGGCGCGTGAAAGTCGGCGGGGACCACGTGGAACCCCGTGGCATCAAGCTCGGTGGCAATGTGCGGCTCCCAACCCATCAATTCCACGGGGATGGGTGTTGCCGCAGTCGGGGCGATGGGAGCCGGACCGGGAGCGGGGACAGGCACGGCGTCTTCCCGCAAGGCCAGTTCAAGCTCGTCCCAAAGCGCCTTATGTTCTTGAGACTCCGGCTGGGTGTCTTCCTCAGGAAACTAGAAGACTAAGGACAGACCACCGTGATGCGGCATGGTGTACATTTAGGTCAGGCTGGTTGGAGGTAGACGACAGGAGAATCGGAGAGGAAGAGAGAAGATTGTAGCGATACCGGGTAGTGCGGGGTTGATTTTAAACTACGGCGCCCGCAACATTAAAAGTGGGATCAGTTGGGACGAAGGTGGGCGACGGAGCCTGGTCAGAGGGCTCGCCTCCCGGTGAGCCTGCACAGCGGTCTCCTCGCATGCCTTCCTGTCAGTCGGCGCAGCGGTCTGCTCGCACGCCTCCAGTCCACTCACACGCTTGCTCGGACGGCACCTGCCGATGAGAAGCGGGACTCGTGGCGGCACGTAAACGCCCATGGTTTCAATAGTGAAAGCGTTCGCCTTAACGTGAGAGGTCTTTGTTCCAAAATACCTTGGCTCTTCATTTGTGCAACTTGTCATAAGCAGCTTGTCTCAAATTGAAGAAAAAAATTACTAAGTAATATTTGTGCCATATCACGTGACCATGCTCAGTTTCAAGAATTTATGGTCACTTTTGGATTTTCTGAAATTTAAGATCCAGGATTCGGAACAATATCATAACCTGCATCATGCAATACATTTTCAAGCCATACAACTGTCATGTTGTATTTCTTAAGAAAAGATTTGGTCAAACATTTTGCTTAGTTAGACTTCAGACAAGTTATATATGCAGAGTAAAAGGATAATCCCTCCGTACCAGTGCATTGCCTGATATATTAACTCAAGTGCTAGGCACGAACAAACGGGCTCAATTCTGTGCTCATCCTGGTGTAGTAGTAGTAGTACTAGGCAATGCAATTGACGGGTGACCTTGGCTAGCGGAGACCGAGGGAATTGAACCATGCTCGGCATGGTACGTAACATTGTCTAGTTACTAAAGCATCCCTCCGTTGTTCATCGGTAGTCATTATGGACTGGGGACATGAGGGGAATTTGCTAGGGCTGGAATTCTGGCCGCCAGATATTTCGACTCGAAACGCGGAGGCTCGACTGGTTGGGGTTGCCTAATGTGCATACCACGCACGCCACCAGAAGGACACGAGCACGATTTTTTTATAGGATCAACGCGAGCCAAGGTCTGGCTGGTACGCCGCTGGGTCCTACCATTCGAGAATACGAAAGGAACCCTTTAAATTGTCGAACGAATCTATGTGTATTACAATGCCCATATTTTCCTTGCAAATACTAATCTCAACGTGGGAATTGATTTATGATGAGTTGTTGAATTAGAGTGAGTTTGTGATATAGTGATCTCGACGTGGATTTCACATTTAATGGTATCCCTAGTAAGTTTTTCAATGCAAATTCAAATTTAAAAGATGAACAATATGGAGGTGAGAAAACTTTGTATGTATCAAGCATATGACCACACACACAGAGAGAGAGAGAGAGACACACACACACACACACACACGGACACAACAACAATCCAATAAGTATAGTGCATCTATTTTTCCAAACCATGCATGTATGACATGAATTCAAAAGTACTCCTTCTGTTCCTAAATATTTGTCTTTTAGAGATTTCAACAAGTGACAACATACAGAGCAAAATGAGTGAATCTACACTCTAAAATATGTCTATATACATCCGTATGTGCCAGTCCATTTGAAATCTCTAAAAAGACTAATATTTAGGAACGAAGGGAGTAAAATGTAAGACATGCATGGTCCTCAATTCAATATTTAAAATGAACAGGAAACTGAAACATGAATATTAAGTCTAGCACTACAGTACATGCAAATGTTGTGTTTAGGCGGAGCTATGATTGTCGGGGGTCAACCCCTCGACCTTAGAAAAATTGTTAAGCTCTGTTTAGGGTTGTTTAGATTATATTTGTCCCCACCCTTCCAACCACCAATTGGTTGTGCACCCCCCACCCCTCCTCCCCGGGAGAATATCATGTGCCCCCATACCTTAGATGCTATATGCCGATACGAGTTGCTTGGAGCTTGTAGATCTGAGATGTAGTAGCTCACATGATGTCTTAATATTTTTACAGGAAACCCTGATGAGTTTGAGAATTGCACACAATTTCTACAAAAACTACTCAGATGCCCTTGGATCCCATATCCAACGACATCGAAGCTCGTATCACCGTAGCATCTAAGATGAAGGAGGACATCATATTCTCATGTATGTAAGAATATCATGTGCTACCACACCTTAGATGATTTGGTGATACAAGCTCTTCGGAGCCATTGGATTTGTGACCGAACACCTCCTCGGTGGTTCGAATGGTTTTTTGCAGAAAAGCCCCCAAAGAGTTCGGCCACTGCTTACAACCACAAAGACTGCTCAGATGCCATTGGATCTTAGATCAAATGACCTCGAAGCTCGTACCACCGTAGCATCCAAGCTGCGAGAGCACCTTATGTTTTCTCGCATGGGAGAATATGAGGTGCTCCCGCACCGTAGATTCTATGGTGATACAAATTCATGGAGATCTAACGGCCCACAGTAGGAGGTTCGAATGTTTTTGCAATATACAGCTGAGAGAGTTTGGGAATTGCACAGGAAGTACAAGTACTACGCATGTGACATTTGATCAATGATCATACGACCTAGATGCTCATATCACCATAACGGGTAATTAAGCTACGGGGAGCACCTAATATGAGTAATGGGGAGCCGTTGGATCAAAGATGCAGCAGCACACACGAGGCATGAATGTTTTATTTGCAAAAAAACCTTTGGAGAGTTTGGAAATTGCGCATAATTACAAAGACTACTCCCAAGCCATTGGATCTCACTTCCAACGGTGTAAAAACTCGTATCACCATAGCATCTAAGCTGTGGGGTGGATGTGATATTCTATGCCGCTGTCATTTTTGTTTGTAAACTTGCAAAATATGTGTAACTCGTGCCGTTACTTGTCTAACCGCGCAAAGTGTTTGTTCAAAAAAACCATCCTACACTGAAATATCAGAACAACACACGGGGGTCCCACTTGTCATTAATCAAATTTGGACCTAAAACTAACAAATCTGGAAGACGAGATTCAAACTGGCAACCTGGACTACAAAGCGTAAGTCGATAGCCTGAAACAACAATGGTTGTTGGCTTTGTCCCATAACTTGATTTTATACAGTATTACGTTGAGTAGAGTAGAGGGAGTGCCTCGTCAACACGTGCATGGCCGTTGACTCACTTACTGGTGGGTCCCAGGTCTGCGATCTCTCTCTCCTCTCCATTGTCTAACCTTTGCACGTGCACACATGAAGAGCAGCGCTAGCTTGCCGTGGTGTTATTACAACTAAAAAAAGCTTGGAAAATAGAAGAATCGCCTAGAACAAGAGACGTTGTGGCTGGTCAAGATGGAGCTAACCACACCTATCCTCCGTGCCACGTTAGCATGATGAAGTTGTGTGGCTAGTGGGGTGTTTTCGACCGACTGGCTGGGTCCCGAGGTCGAACCATAGGTACTACATCTGATTCAGTATATTTTTACACGCACATTTTTCCTCCGTGCCAAGACGTGGCACACCCTACCGCGTGGTTTCGGGGTCCTCCCGGATGGTGCACGCATATATTCTTCCTGACGTGGGACGCCCTACCACGCATTTTCTGGGTCCTCCTCGGTCGTAGCACCGAAGCAAGTAAATGAGTCATCAAATCACGAAAGACCACCTTTCCCGCCAAGTACATTAGTGAAACACGGTGGCTAGCTAGTTGGGCTAGTTCGACCGGTTAGCTAGGCCGCCGCCACATTTGTTTTTTCACCCCTTTTTTATCTACTTGCCGGCAGGTAAATTTAAATATCCACCACGGTGTTGCTCTGGTGTTTGGGTGCGGTAGGATTTTTAATTTTTGGATTGACGGGAGCAGGCGCGGCAGGATTTTTAATTTTTTGATTGACGGGAGCAAACGCGACAGCAATTAGTCACGATGACTCGGCCTGTAAAACCCACTGCTCCCTGATGTGAGAAGTCATCGACTGGTGTTTTACCATGGTGAAAACCAAAAGATTCCCCTCCCCTCGGCTGGCTCCCTCCACCTTCCCGTAGATTGCGTTGCCTTTCAGCCGTTTCTCCCCCTTTGCTTCCTCTCCCCATTGCTTCTACCTAGTGCCATGGCGGCGCAGCAGATCACGGAGTCTAAGGTGAGGCGCCTAACACAGGAGCTCCAGGCCAAGGATGCGGAGCTCAGGGCCAAGGATGTGGAGCTCCGTGAGCTCAAGGAGGAGAGTAGTGCCATGCTCCTCCGTTATGTGCAGGAGTTCACGGAGCTTCAAAGGCGCTAGGCGTCCACCACAAAGATGCTCGAGGCGTCGGCGGTGTTGTTGTAGAAAGCGGGAGATACGATAGGCCATCAGGGGAGCCGGCTGGAGCACGAGCGAGCCGATCGTGACGAGGACCAGGATCGTCTCAGCCACTTGGTGAACCAAGTTTCCACGCACGTGTTGCGGCTGTGCAATGCCTACCGTCGTGCTAGCACGACCATGCGGGTCGTCGGGCTAAACCCGTTCGACCACCCGGTCGACTTCAACGAGCTGTGGCTTCCTGACTTGGTCTCCTTCGCGAGGAGCTGAGCTGTCTCCGCGCGATGGTGGGGGCGGAGCTGGACAAGGAGGGGTTGCGGGTTGTCGTCGCCGTTGCCGGGCGAATCCTTTCAGGGCTCCGTCACTGGAATACATTCGTGCCATTGGACGTCGTCTTTGATGAGCTAGCTCCCGTCAACCGGGAGCCGGCTCAGCGAGCGGTTGCACCCTGCATCACCAAGGTCATGCGCCTCGAGAACCAGAGGGACTTCGTTGGTGTTTAGGCGCCCTCTGCATGGGCATGTCCATGTCTCGGTGCAACATGACCGTTGGATCAAACTCAGACGATGCAGATCAGTCACTGTAGCACAAAGCGTGTGGGTGTGTTTGGTTGCATTCTCATCTCAATATAGTTGTTTCCTCTTTGTGTATTTCTGTTAACCTACTAGTGTGGATTCATGCACCCTTCATGCACTCTGCCAAACACCCAAAAGTGGGTCGAGAAGGGAATTTTTGCTCCCATCCCATGCACCCTTCATACACCCTGCCTAACACTATTCGTGCTTCATATGGTTCATGTTTCGTGGAGTACTATAGCACGGTACTCTCCGTGCACTATAGACCTAGTTCTGTTAACATTGATCTCACCATTCATTCTCGATCGGACAGTCGAAAAAGCGGTACTATGTTACTACATTACTGTTCATATAGTTGACATGCGCACAACATCATTTGTTATCGTCATGTCTTACTACACTAGAAACAAGATTATGTAGTACTGATGTATGAACCACTGCACATGCCTAGTAGTAGGAGCACTGTGTATGTTCAAGTGGCTGCTGTGTTTCGCACTCCTCCGTTGTAAGAGTGGAAACACTTGCTGTAATCATTTTTTTCAGAAAAACAGTGGACACGCTCTACCGTGCGGATCCTCCTCCAGCCATGCACTAAATTACTCACTTTCGCTGACGTGTGGGACAGCCAGCATTGGGGTCCACCATCCATGCACTAAATTACTCCGTAGTAGAGTGACGGTAGACTACCCCGATCGAAGTGACGCAGTAATGCCCAAGAAGCCGTCAAATCACAAAACCCCCTCCTTTCCAGCAGTAAGTTGGAAGGACGAAACAACCATCATTTGACTCTTCTCTCTCCGCTTCCTCTCTTGAAGAAAACCCCCACTCACTTTGCTTCTCCCTCATCTCGTTCCTCATTTCACTCTTCTCTCTCAGCTTCCTATCTTGGATGGACGTTGGAGCACCGGCCGACGTGATGTCTATCGCTTTGGCCAAAACCGTCGAAGCTCATGGTACGAAGAAGCGCAAGCACCTCGCCGAGACTACCGCAGACAAGCTCAAAGCCATCACCTTGTCCAAGCCCCCCTCTCCAGGATCCCTCATTAAGCAAGTCCAGGTAATATCTCTTCTTGATGATCTTTTTCTCGATCTTGATCGTATTTTTTATCTAACACGCAGTACTAGTACTAGTAGTACAACTTTCTGGGTGATCTTGCATGTGATTTTTGTGTGCCAAATGACGGTTCTAAATTCCTATTTTGACCAAAACATGCGAGAGGTTGACACTGATTTCTTATAGATTACTTTCAACTACTCCCTCTGTCCCAAATTTCTTGTCTTAGATTTGTCTAGATATGGATGTATCTAATACTAAAATGTGACTTGATACATCTGTCTCTAGAAAAATTTAAGACAAGAATTTTGGGACGGAGGGAGTACTTTATGAACATCAATGCTACCTTTGAAGAGGGTATATTTGCCTCAGTAACTTGTGTTATGGATATTGCAAGTAATCCCTCTGCTCTCATGCCTTTGAAGACATGTTCTAGTGTCTTTCTTCACTCATTTCTATGCGTAAATGTAGTCATATATGGAGTATAATATCAAAAATCATCTTATATTTCTGAACGGAGGTAGTAATAAAATATGGTTTCTGTTTGAATTAGAACCATTTCTTATGGAGATGAAACCAAATTCTCTTTTTTGTTATTTCGAGAAGGAGAATATGTCTTAAGCTTTGCTCTAGCCTACAACATGATTGTAGCTAACACCCTCTTTAGAAAGAGAGAATCACATCTGGTGACTTTTAGTAGTGGCCAACACTCTAGCCAGATTGATTTCATCCTCTCGAGAAGAGAAGATAGGCGTGCGTGCCTACACTATAAGGTGATACCTGGAGAGAGTGTTGTACCCCAGCATAAGCTGGTGGTTGCTGACTTCCGCTTTCGGATTCATGTCCAGCGGGATAAGCGTGCCAAAGTCGATGGAACAAAGTGGTGGAAGCTCAAGGGGGAGGTAGCTCGGGCGTTCAAGGAGAGGGTCATTAAGGAGGTCCCTTGGGAGGAAGGAGGGGATGCAGACAATGTGTGGATGAAGATGGCGACTTGCATTTGTAAGATGGCCTCGGAGGAGTTTGGAGTGTCCAGGGAAGCAGAAGCGAATATAAGGATACCTAGTGGTGGAATGATGATGTCCAGAAGGCGATTAAAGAGAAGAAAGATTGCTTCAGACGCCTATACCTGGATAGGAGTGCAGACAACATAGAGAAGTACAAGATGGCGAAGAAGGCCGCAAAGCGAGCTGTTGGTGAAGCAAGGGGTCGGGCATATGAGGACCTCTACCAACGGTTAGACACGAAGGAAGGCGAAAGGGACATATATAAGATGGCCAAGATCCAAGAGAGGAAGACGAGGGATATTGGCCAAGTCAAATGCATCAAGGACGGAGCAGGCCAACTCTTGGTGAAGGACGAGGAGATTAAGCATAGATTGCGGGAGTACTTCGACAAGCTATTCAATGGGGAGAATGAGAGTTCTACCATTGAACTGGACGACTCCTTTGATGAGACCAACATGCGTTTTGTGCGGCGAATCCATGAGTCTGACGTCAAGGAGGCTTTAAAAAGGATGAAAGGAGGCAAGGCGATGGGCCCTGATTGTATCCCCATTGAGGTGTGGAAAGGTCTCGGGGACATAGCTATAGTATGGCTAACCAAGCTTTTCAACCTCATTTTTTCGGGCAAACAAGATGCCAGAAGAATGGAGACGGAGTATATTAGTACCAACCTTCAAGAACAAGGGGGATGTTTGGAGTTGTACTAATTACGGTGGAATTAAGCCGATGAGCAATACAATGAAGCTATGGGAGAGAGTCATTGAGCACCGCTTAAGAAGAATGACAAGCGTGACCAAAAATCAGTTTGGTTTCATGTCTGGGAGGTCGACCATGGAAGCCATTTTCTTGGTACGACAACTTATGGAGAGATATAGGGAGCAAAAGAAGGACTTGCATATGGTGTTCATTGACTTGGAGAAGGCCTATGATAAGATATCGCGGAATGTCATGTGGTGGGCCTTGGAGAAACACAAAGTCCCAGCAAAGTACATTACCCTCATCAAGGACATGTACGATAATGTTGTGACAAGTGTTCGAACAAGTGATGTCGACATTGATGACTTCCCGATTAAGATAGGACTGCATCAGGGGTCAGCTTTGAGCCCTTATCTTTTTGCATTGGTGATGGATGAGGTCAAAGGGGATATACAAGGAGATATCCCACGGTGTATGCTCTTTGCGGATGATGTGGTGCTAGTTGACGATAGTCAGACGGGGGTAAATAGAACATTAGAGTTATGGAGACAAACCTTGGAATCGAAAGGGTTTAGGCTTAGTAGAACTAAAACCGAGTACATGATGTGCGGTTTCAGTACTACTAGGTGTGAGGAGGAGGAGGTTAGCCTTGATGGCCAGATGGTACCTCAGAAGGACACCTTTCGGTATTTGGGGTCAATGTTGCAGGAGGATGAGGGTATTGATGAAGATGTGAACCATCGAATCAAAGCCGGATGGATGAAGTGGCACCAAGCTTCTGGCATTCTCTGTGACAAGAGAGTGCCACAAAAGCTAAAAGGCAAGTTCTACAGGACGGCGATTTGACCCGCAATGTTGTATGGAGCTGAGTGTTGGCCGACTAAAAGGCGACATGTTCAACAGTCAGATGTGGCGGAGATGCGTATGTTGAGATGGATGTGTGGCCACATGAGGAAGGATCGAGTCCAGAATGATGATATACGAGATAGAGTTGGGGTAGAACCAATTGAAGAGAAGCTTGTTCAACATCGTCTGAGATGGTTTGGGCATATTCAGCGCAGGCCTCCAGAAGCTCCAGTGCATAGCGGACGGCTAAAGCATGCAGAGAATATCAAGAGAGGGCGGTGTAGACCGAATTTGACATGGGAGGAGTCCGTTAAGAGAGACCTGAAGTATTGGAGTATCACCAAAGAGCTAGCTATGGACAGGGGTGCGTGGAAGCTTGCTATCCATGTGCCCGAGCCATGAGTTGGTTGCGAGATCTTATGGGGTTCACCTCTAGCCTACCCCAACTTGTTTGGGACTAAAGGCTTTGTTGTTGTTGTTGTTGTTGTTGTTGTTGTTGTTGTTGTTGTTGTTGTTGTTGTTGTTGTTGTTGTTGTTGTTGTTGTTGTTGTTGTTGTTGTTGTTGTTGTTGTTGTTGTTGTTGTTGTTGTTGTTGTTGTTGTTGTTGTTGTTGTTGTTGTTGTTGTTGTTGTTGTTGTTGTTGTTGTTGTTGTTGTTGCTGTTGTTGTTGTTGTTGCTGTTGTTGTTGTTGTTGTTGTTGTTGTTGTTGTTGTTGTTGTTGTTGTTGTTGTTGTTGTTGTTGTTGTTGTTGTTGTTTGAATTAGAACCAGGTCTGCGGTGGAGATGAAGTTCTCAAAGTCATGCCGTGTGAACTGGAAGACCTGAGGATGAGTTCTACTGCTAAACTATCCAGTTGATGTGTCCTTGTCGCCACATGTCCTGAACTAGTGTTTTCCTGTAGCATTGTTGTCAGGCGTGTTCTCGAGGTTGTACTTGACCACAACAATTTCCTGGTTGTGCCTTCGATTACAAAGGGTGTGGTTCTTGTAAAGCTTCCCAACAAATCTGATGCGGCCTGTCTTCATCATCATGTTTATGAGTGGAAAGACCACTCTGTTAGGTTCTCCAAGGTTGACGAGATGGTGATGGTGTAGGTAGACATCTCTCACGAAGTCCATGGCCTAGTCAGTTATGTGGGGGTTCATCTCGTAGGTCGGTGGCAAGAAATAGTATGCAGAGTTTAATTAGTGCAACTTTCCTTGTCTGTAGTAAGTACTATTGTTCAGTACTTGATTTTTGTTTGTGAACCCTGTATTGTTTATTAGTACTGTCGCTTTTGGTGTGTGGTCAGTCCTGAGAACGGTCTATGTTAATGTCCGTCCACTCAATTCAGTTTGTATATTTTGAAGTATCCATATCATCTTTTTTGTGAGGACGGATTATCAATTATGGTTACACTCCAATATCTGTATGCATTGCAGGGTTTATCGCACCCACGAGGATTTCTAGTCCCATGGATGTTCGGTCCATACGATTTGTCACGGGCTTTGGACTGTCCTGCTTGTGGGAGTAGGTGGGGGCCCTGTATGCCACCCGTAGTTGGACGATCAATCTTCTGTTTAGTACTTCAACATAAGGATTTCCTCGTAAGGATTCACTCGTGTCACATCAAGTAAATTTTATTGATTTACTATCAAAATCTTATTGATTTAATGTCATGTTTTCTTTCTTTTCCTGCAATTTTACGATGCAGGTTTTGCCATGTGACATTCATCACAGAATAAACCGTTTGGTTTGCTCTACGATGGCTATTTTTGCAGGTTTCACTTCTTATGTCGTGTCAGTAACGAAGGCACTGTCCATCACTTATATTACTGGAAAAAATTGGATCAGTTTGTTGTCTGAGTACAAGCTGAATCCCTATGATGAATTGCAATTTGGTTTAACAAAAACGCCACAATTTGTCCTTATCGCGTTTAAAAGAAATGAAGAAAAAATTGGATCACGGTCACGAAGCGTAGTCAAGTTAGAAAGCTGATCATAGCAGACCAGACACGATCGCCGCTGCCTCACACATCGGTACCACCTTCAGTAATGGATCGAGCACCAGCAGTTGCTCTAGCACTGACAGCGGCAACAGCTCAGTCTGATCTAGCTGAGGATTGGGCACCGACCGCGTCATCGGATCAGGCTGATCTACCGGAGGATTGGGCATCGACACCAGCACCTTCTCCGACACCGGCACTAGCTCTACAAGGAGCACCATCTCCGGCAGCAACAGCGGCAACCGAACGAGCAGTTGCATCGGCAACAGACTGGGCTGCAGTTCGCACTTCATATACCAAAGTCCTTACAAAAACCGACATGTCCACCTTCTTGGTAAGCATTGGCCGCCCAAGTGCTTCGTTATTTTTTCTTTCCATGTTGTTTGACATGATTCACTGTGTTGATCTAACTGTTTAGGTATGTCTTCTTGTTTGCAAACAGAGAATTCCTAGAGCAACAAGGGAGTCGTTCAACAATCCGGGTGACCATGGCCAAGTTTCTCTTACCATGCGCAGCCTTGGTGTGAATGAACCTGCTCAATATACCGTAAGTACAAAGGATGGTCGCATGATGATTGATGCTAAAGGATGGTCAAGGTTCAAATCTAAATCATATCTTGCGGTAGGGGATGATGTAAAAATCTAACTTTCTCGGCAAGGAGAGCTGGTCCAAATCAACTTTGAAATTCTTCAGTAGCAGCACGCAACTGCCGAACTGATCTATCCTTCGAGTGATTTTGATGTAATAATCTGGCATGGTGAAACAAGTGTCCTATGTGTATAAGTAGTACGACAGTATTATTTATCACATGGTATATTATTGATAGAATTGCAACTCCCATTGATGGTTAGGAACTGTCGTTCGATTTCATTCCAACAGCTGCCATGCTTTATTCAATTTTGTGTATTCGCCTTGCGACGGCATCTAAAACCAGCGCCGTACCGATCACTTGCAATATGAAAAGCGCTGAGGTAGAACACATGGGCACCCAAACATGTAGAGAGGGCCTGCGGCCCAAAGTCCAGAACCGTGAGCCTGAGTATTATATTCTCAGCTGAACCCCCATATGACCCCTCAAAAAAAACTCAAAAAAAGCTGAACCCCCATAATGCACGTGTGTTGCACGAACATCAAGATGCATTTGTATGAGTATTTTATCTTATGAGAGAAAAGGATGAACGAGGGATGGCCTTATTTGCCAATGTGGAGAGGTGTGTGGGTACCTTTTTGCAAAATTGCCATAGTTTCCTTCCTATCCGTCAGATATAAATCGACCGGCCTATATTGCAGGATGGCAGGCACACCATCATCACCAACTCGTCTATACTGTGTTAAAAACAACTCTATTTTTTATAATTATATATGTTATATATATTCCCCTTGATTTTTCTTATGTATAAAGGTGTGATATATAAGATTTGTATATTTCTTTACAGAGGGAGTATCTCTCTGTCAAAAAATATATTTATGTGTAACTAGTTACTCCTGTCTTTCTACTTCCTTTCATTGATATGTGGGGCATCCGGCAATGGGGTCCATGTGCCATATGCACAAATTAGAGTGCACAACTGCATGGTAGACACACCCCGGTCGTAGCGCCGCAGTAATGCCCAATGAGCCGTCAAATCACAAACCCCACCCTCCCTTTCCAGCTTTAGCAGTAAGCTGGACGGACGAAGCGGCAATATTTCACTGGGCCTGAATCCCCTTCTCTCTCGTCTTCTTGTTCAGAGAAAACACCCTCTCGGTGATTGCATAGGGTTTTCTCATGGAGAACCAGGTACGAATTCTTCATCCATCCCCGATAAATCCAAGTCCCTTGGTCGCGAGTAATCCTAGGATGGCAGCCCCAGCCGTTGATGCATTTTTCTTCCTACTGAATGTAGTGTGTTTCATTTGTAGTGCCCAAAGTGCGAGGACCCTACAGGTTTCTGCGGCCTTGGCGAAACGCCACACTTGTTCCTTCTCATCCTAACACAGGATTTTAAAACGCGCACAATATGTTCCTAGAATCCTCTTTTCTATCCGGGAGGGTGGGGGTTTTTTGAACATGTTGTCGACTAATTTGGAGATTTGGATTGCTATATTTGGATAAAAGGTACTACTAGTACAATGGTCAACACTGACATGAAGGAGGAAGTTATTTCTATATTTGGATAGGGAATACATTGTGTTCTCATATTATTTTTCCTGCAGTGCATTATTTGCTCTGCCAGAACACATGTACTCAAGATGCTCGGCCTTGCCATAACTGAATACACTAGTTTAATGGTCACAGTGAAGACAAGCCATGGATATAAGTTCCGAGTTGGGTTCATGAACCAAGAAGATCGCTGTTTTTTTATGGCCGAACTTGGATAAACTTTCTCAAGTGTTACGGACTGAAAGTTGGCGCACGAATGTTGATGGAAATAGCAGAACCTGATCTCATCTTCACTGTGATCTTCCACCCCGACGTTGTTCTAATTGTTCATCCATGTTAGTTTTGTATCTGGTTCTTGCTTGTTGCCTCGATTACTTCTTAATCCACCTATTATGCCTAACTAATCACAATTTAACTTTAGAAGTAATCTCTCACGAAGATGCTACTTCTAACTAATATTTTCTTATAATTGGTGGCATGTGTAGGTTTTTTCAGAGTTAAGCAAGCTGCTCGTTTGTTATTCTGTAATAACTCGGCTGTTACTGACGGCACTAAAGTTGACTAGGACGACATCCACAAGTTCCTACACTTTATTGATCGTCTTGAGGTCCTTGTGGGGCGTTTCAATGGAGGAAGGCCACGTGGGATATGTGTGCCACTGCTGCACTCGTTGAACAGGTCCAACTGTGTCGAGAAACTTATGGTACGAGCTGTTTTCTGTTATATATGTTGTTCATAAATATTGCTTATACACAGTTTTACAGCTGTGATCTTCCTGAAAATGAAACTGCCCAGTTCTATTGTTCCTATACAAATGCATGACCATGGTCTGGTCATACTTGCGCTTGGTCACAGCATGATCTTTATGTCGACCTACTCCATTCCCCTTGGAGGCGAAAAGATACTTATTCATGGGTGGTCTCAAATAATGAAGGTCCGTCCATCTTGGAGAATAGGACAGAAGATTATGTTCCTGCTTTTCAAGGGCTCTAAAGCGAATATCCTATTTATTGACCACATTGCGAGATGAAGCCGCTTTCAGAAGGTTGTGCATGCGCGGGGTGGCGCATGGGCCTTGTCCTGGGGCTTGGAGGCCTCACCCTTGGTTAATTGTAGGCAAAGTAGCATTGTTCGAGGCGTGCTTTGTATGGTTGAACCTGTATAAGTACTCATACTGCTTTCAGCTATGGTTGTTAAGTGCCCCTACTGGTTTCAGTTAAGGTTGTTAAGTACTCCTGCTGCTTTTACAGTCTGTCGTGTTTCTTCAGTCCTATCTTCCTCCAGCCGCCAAAACCAAACCATCGCCGGCGGGGCCGCCTGCTTCCGCCTCCCACGGCTGGCTGCGCCTCAGCACACGCATCGCCACCCCACCGTCTCCTAAATCGTTAACGCCAACGTCCAAGGCCTCGCCGTCATCCTCCGCGCGCTTTGGTGCGCTCGCTGTGGCGCCGCCCTCTCGCGTTGTCAACATGGTCAACAAACAACAGGAATCGGCATAAGTACATGGAGAGGATGACAGTAGGGCCCACCATGTCACCGCCCCTACTACTCCCACCGCTGGCCAGAGCATCCCTCTACTCACCCACACCCCATGTTATTCTACGGCGACGACAGCCTCACACCGCAGCCGAACCAGTGAACCCTCGTACTCCTCTCTATGCGGGCTTCCACTGTCGCGTCTTCCCTGGCTCCGCGTCGTCCCCTTCCTAGGCCTCGCCGTCGTCCACCACCGTGGTGCTCTCGGCGCGGCATGGTCAATGTGGTCAATGACCAACTACTATCGCAAGATTACTGTACGTGGAGAGGCTGACAGCTGGGTCCATGGCAGCCGCAAGGAAGTGCCTCTTTATTATGGGCAAAATAATGATTCCTCCACCTGACAGTAGGGACCTACCGGACGGGCCACCATATTTCGCGAAAAAATGTTCCCCCCGCTGTCAGCTCGAACCCACCGGAAGTGTCTCTTTATTATGCACAAAAAAATGAATACTCCCCCTGCTAGCTGGGACCCACCTTGGTGGGAGGCTGACTTGTGGGCCTACTAAGTTTACCGGGACGGAGGGCTTTGTCAACTTAGTCAGTATGAATGATTCTAGCTCCAGTGACCATACGATGTCCATCCAACGGCCGTAGTGCTTCTTCAACCTCTGGTCTTCTTGCTCCAGCCGCCCAAACCAGGGTCGGTCGTGCCGCATGCTCCTGCCTCCCGTGGCCAGCTGTGCTGCGGAGGCCTCACCGCCCCCTACTATTCCCACCGCTAGCCAGGCCCTGCGGCGACGGGAGCCTCATACCGCAGCCGAACCAGTGAACCCTCGTACTCCTCTCTGCATGGGCTTCCAATGATGCGTCTTCCCCGGCTCCGCGTCGTCCCCTTCCTAGGGCTCGCCGTCATCCACCGCCTTGGTGCTCTCGGCGCGGCGTGTTCAACATGGTCAAGGAACGACTTCCATCGGAAGAGTACTGTACATGGAGAGGCTGACAGTTGGGTCCACTGCGGCCGCAAGGAAGTGCCTCCTTATTACGCGCAAAATAATTATTCCTCACCTAACAACAGGGACCCGAATGTGTACGTACATACTGGTCGATGTAGAGGCGCGCACGTGTCATAGTAGAGGCGTGCATGTAGCATGTACACGTACGTACAGCAGCCAGTGTGCAAGAAAGAAAATATGGCCACGTACGGACATACGGGCGGGGTCTCGAACGCCTACTCACGCATACGTACGGCTAGGGCTCGTTTACATGGCTGGGTCAGAATGGAGAAACAGCATCGTCGTCGTGTTCATGGGGAGCCAACCGGCTGGGTCGGAACGGAATGCGTTGTCGTGTTCATTGGGAGGGCTTGGACGGAACAGCCGATGGAAACGAGGTCTGGCTTACCGCACACCGGAGGAAACGGCCTTGAGTTTGACCGTTCACGTTCGAAACGGGATCCTGTTCATCGGGAGGGGTCTGGCGTACCGCAAAATGGAGGAAACGGACTTGTGTTGGACCTCCTACAGTCGAAACAGGGTCCTATTGATCGGGAGGGTTGTGGCGTACCGCAAAACGGAGGAAACGGACTTGTGTTGGAGTGCTACGGTCGAAACAGGGGTCTTGTTCATCAGGGAGGGGTGTGGCGTACCGCAAAACGGGACTCCACAGGATACTGTTCATCTCCACCATCGACCTCCTCCAGCCTCCACGGGCTTCTGTTCATCCACCGTCGACCTCCTCCAGCCTCCACCTGCGACTGTTCATCCATAGGCTCCTGTTCATCCAGCCTCCACCGCATGCTACTCCATCGGCTACTGTTCAACCAGCCCTCACAGGCTCCTGTTCAACCACCCCTCCATGGGCTACTGTTCATCCAGTCCTCCACCGTCTACTGTTCATCTAGCCCTCCACGAGGTCGTCATGTTCATCCATCCCTCCACGGGGTCCTATTCATCCAGCCCCAACCGGCTCGATCAGTCGGGGTCCTGTTCATCCAGAGGCAACACCATGGGGTCATGTTCATCCACCCCCACCGAGAACTGTTCATCCAACCCCCCCCCCAGCAACGCTCACTATTCATCCAGAGGCAGCATCGATCGGCTTCAATTAGCAGCAGTAGTGAAGGAATCGCTCGATCGGGTTTAGTTAACAGCCATCGATCGATCGCTCGGGTTCAGTAACGCGTAGCCTCCAGTGCAATCGCTCGGGTTCAGTAGGCGAGCGCCTCGCTCGGGTTCAGTTAGAGCCCAACGCCTCGCACCCACGTGCGTGCATGTACGAGAGAAACGCGCAAACCTCCATGCATCGCTCGGCCCCGACCACCCACCATAATTGGGAACACCCTAATATTTTCCTCGCCCTCGCTTCTACCATGGTTTTTTCTGTCATGGACGGCCCAAAGAATGTCATGCACCTGCGTCTCCGGCCCGCCCAGGACGAAAAGCCCATTTTCTGTCATGATTTTTTGTCATAGAAGTAGGAGCCCACCACATCTATGATGATATTGGGTTTTGTCACAATTATCATCATAGAAGTGTCATAAGTATGACAGGAAAAAAATTCGTTCGGCCCAAAATGTCACGGATGTGTCTTTTTTTGTAGTGGGTGGACCCCCAAACATTTCCAAAACCCAAATAAAACTTTCTCATATACAAATCTTTACCTCTGTACCATTCCAGGACTCCTCGTGACATCTGAGATCTCATCCGGCACTCTAAACAACCTTCGGTCACCAATACAAATATCGCAATACTACTCTAGCATCATTGAACATTAAGCTTGCGGCCCTGCGGACATGACCGGGACACTTCTCCGGTCAATAACCAATAGCAGAACCTGGATTCTCATATTGGTTCCTACATATTCCACGAAGATCTTCATTGATTGAACCACGATGTCGAGGATTCAGTTAATCTCGTATGCAATTCCCTTTGTCCCGCGATTGTTACTTTCCCGAGATTTGATTGTCGGTATTTCCATACCTAGTTCAATCTTGTTACTATCAAGTCTCTTTAGTCGTCCTGTAATAAGAGATCCCATGAGTAAACTCATTAGTCACATGAAGCTTCTTGTGATGTTGTATTACCAAGAGGGCCCAGAGATATCTCTCTGTCACACGGAGCGACAAAAACCAGTCTTGATCCATGCAACCCAACATACACCTTTGGAGATACCTGTAGAGCACCTTTAAGATCACCCTGTTATGAAGCGACATTTGATAGCACACAAGGCACTCCTCCAGTATCCGGGAGTGGCATGATCTCGTGGTCTGAGGAACTGATACTTGACATGAAGAAAACTATAGCAAATAACTAAGCGACACAATCTATTGCTAAGCTTACGGTTGGGTCTATCCATCACATCATTCTCCTAATGATGTGATCATGTATCAAATGACAACTCATGTCTATGGTTAGGAAACCTTAGCCATCTTTGATCAACGAGTTAGTCCATTACAGGCCTACTAGGGACATGGTGTTGTTTATGTATTCACACATGTATATAAGTTTCGATCAATACAATTCTAGCATGAATAATAAACTTTTATCATGAACAAGGAAATATGATAATAAGCAATTTATCATTGCCTCTAGGGCATATTTCCAACAGTCTCCCACTTGCACTAGAGTCAATAATCTAGTTTACATTGTAATGTATCTAACACCCATAGAGTTTTGGTGTTGATCATGTTTTGCTCATGGAAGAGGTTTAGTCAAGGTCTGCTACATTCAGATCCATATGTACTTTCGAAATATCCATGTCTCCATCCTTAATGTAATTACGTATGGAGTTGAAGTGATGCTTGATGTGTTTGCTCGTGAAACCTTGGCTCCTTGGCAATGGCAATGGTGTCGGTGTTGTCACAATACAGAGTCATCGGATCTGATGCACCAGGTACAACTCCTAGATCGAACATGAACTACTACTTGGAACTGCACCAACTGACTGCTCCACCATTCGGAATGTATACGTATTCGGTCTGAAACTTCGAGTCATTCGGATCAGTGTTGAAACTAGCATCGATGTAACCCTTTACGACGAGCTTTTCGTCACCTCCATAGACAAGAAAAATGTCCTTAGTCCTCTTGAGGTACTTAAGGATATTTTTTTACCACTCTCTAGTGATCCACTCCTGGATTACTTTAGTATCTCCTTGCTAGACTTATGGCAAGACACACATCAGATCTGGTACACAGCATGGCATACATTATAGAGCCTATGGCTGAGGCATAGGGGATGACCTTCATCCTTTCTCTTTCTTATGTCGTGGTCGGGCTTTGAGTCTGACTCAACTTCACACCTTGCAACACAGGCAAGAACCCCTTATTTGACTGGTCCATTTTGAATTTCTTAAAAATCTTGTCAAGGTATGTGCTTTGTGAAAGTCCTATCAGGCGTCTCGATCTATCTCTATAGATCTTAATGCCAAATATGAAAGCAGCTTCACAACAAATATCACCAGGACTTACCCCTTACTAGCTCACTAACTTCATTGTTCATGTCGTTCGGGTGAACTTTGCAAGATTCATTCCATGAATCCATCAATATCTTGTTGCAAAGTACAAAACATCGCGCTAAGTTTAGTTTCCTTTCAGAATTGGCCGGACCTTGAAGGACTCACAATCTGTTTGGTAAATAGTTGAGCAGGGGAATGGGAGTTTGCACAAGGGTGTTTATGAAGGGATTAGTTATGGGAAGTAGACTTTTACTCACATTCCCTTGTTTGGCATATGGTGGGAATTAACATGGGCTAAAACTCTCTTCACGAATTAACAGGGTACCCCCTGGGAAGAAATATGTGGGAATTGACTTCCTCAACTCCCATTCCCCTTCCCACTTAAACTCCCATTCCCCCTAATCAAACAGTGCACTTTTAGTCTCGTTACTCCTCAACTCACATTCCCCATCTCTAATTCCCCCGAACCAAACACGCTGTCAGGGCTATTGAAGATGCCATGCCCCCGGGGTAATACCGATGGAGGTATGAGTCCGCCCGTCTACCACGGGATGGCCCAAGCCCACGGCTCGGACCATGACGTAAACCAGGTGGGTCATCAACTTCACATACAAGACACAGATATCCCAAAGATATACTGTGATCCCTCGAGAATAGGGTAGATTGTAGCCAACTTGGCATGTAAACCGTATTCGTGTGCCCCTATATAAGGCAAGGCAGGAACTCCGGGCTGCTCTCAGACACATCTTGACCTACGTGATCCATGTAGTCATCCTAGCGCTCATACATGGCTATATCCATATTATACGTCTACGCCGAGGTAGGGTATACCTCGATCTTGAGGGGCCGAACATGGGCAAACATTGCCCTGTGTGCTTCGCATCTCAGCAAACATAAGCTCCTACACAAGCTTATACGGTCAAAACTGTCCAACTTTGACCCCTTCCATTTAACACAAATGGCATAATTCTACTCAAAAGAAAATTCAAGAGGTACATATAATTGCATCTTGCCAAGGAACATCAAATAAATAAATTAAAACGGTCTTACATATAGATATAGTAATAAATTGTAGTAAACATGGCATTGGTCTAGTGACCATTTATTCAAAATACAATTTCAATAGAGTAAAACAGATCTAAGATTTATTCTTCACGCTGATGGAAGATAGGCGCCGACCGGCAAGGTTCATATTCTTCGCTAATTGGTCTAGTCGGACATCTCTTGGTTTGCACCACCTTGCCTCCCACGACCACGAGCAGCTGCACCGAACACAAAAATGAAGAAAAATAGTGTTAAGCATGTACCGCACTTGCATTTGAGAAAATGATACACGATGGATGGAGTACGCGGTGAGTACCTGCGAGGATGTCTGTGCGGGCTCTGGTCATAGTTTCTCTAATTCTTATCATCCTAGCCAGGCGCCACGCCATGGGATCGTTTGTCGCTACCGCGGTCGCTTGGTCGCCGCCCCTTGTCGTGCTAGCAAAGAGACCCGTAGGCTGTCTGCATGGCACGGATCTGGGGCCTCCAAGAGGCGTATGCCCATGGTAGAGACCGACGTTGGTGCCCATCAGCACCGTACGCTGCACGGATTCAGTGCCCGCAAGAAGCGCATGCCCATGGAGGAGACCCCCGCCGAAGCCCATTAGCTCATCATTGCGACCAATCGGCTCTCTCTGCTGCACAAATATGTTGCCCGCTTCTTGTGTAAGTGCGCCACGACGAGCAGGGTGGACGCTGTTGAGTAGCCCGACAATCTGTGCTCGACTTGATCCCGACGCTCCTAGCATCGACAAAGTGGTAAGAGGATTGGAAGCCACCGAAATGGGGCCACTAGGGACACCATGCTCCATGCGGAACTGTATAGGCATCTCCTGTCGTGGTTGTGCCAGAAACTGTGAAAATGAGCGGCTTGTGCAAGTGCATGGAGGTTGACGTGGCACAGAAGGACGATTCACCAAAATGGAGTCGGGGTAGTAGTTGGGATGAATCTGCACCGACACTTCGGTGTTGATGCCGTTGCTCGGGGCATGGTGGTTCCGAGCCAGCATATCCGAAGACTCGGAAACACCATTCCTCCGAGGTAGCATAGCCGAAGACGCTGAAACACCGTTCCTCCGAAGCAGATTAGGAGTTATGGCGTTATTGCTTTGCACAGGCATGGCATGGCCGGTGAGGGGGGCGACAAGCTGGGAGCTCTGGACGGGCGAGACACCCGTGGCCGGAAAACGAACACGCGACGGGCCACCTCCGAAAGGACCGAGATGGGCAAAGGTTGCACTTGGAGGGACTCGGCTACTTGTCCGCGCTCCTATAGTAGCCGGAGCATGGGTGAGGAGGTGGCCAAACAGATTTGCTGGTCGGGTCGAGTTCTCCCCGATGCCTCCAATGCTGGGTGGGCCTCCTGATCGCCTCATCCTTTCGCTGCACAAATGCAATAAAAAACATATTAGCTGCACAAATGCAATAAAAAACATATTAGCTTCACAAACTCAACGATATTCTATTACAGTACGTACAAGTTAAGTCCACATAACCTACCCGATCGTTTGCACGAGGTACATATTTTGCCGAGAGACAAGTACGTCTTTTGGCAGGAGACAATACGCAAAGGCTGGTGCTATGTACGAACAAAGATACTTGGTATTTATAGCCTCTGCCGAAGCATTATTTTAGAACAAAATTAACTCTCAAATATTAAAAATTAATTAGTATTTATTTGCAGCCAAATATACAGGCCAGCATTAATTTTCTACCAATTAATCAAATATTCCCCAATATATATATATTATCAATCAAATATTTCCCAATATATATATATATATTATTAATCAAATATTTCTCAGTATATCTCTGTGCTTTAATGAATAATCATGAAACTTTCCAAAGAATAACTAGAAGTCAAATATTTCTCAGTATATCTCTGCGACTGAAAACTAAAGCATGAGATAATTTGTACAAGTTTGTCCCTTCACAAGTTTGTACAAGTTTTTGCTGCTCTGGTTTAAACATCAAAGATAATATAAATGATGCTGCTACTACATACTCCCAAATGCCAACTTCTTTTTCCTCGGTATAACTTGAAGTGCCAACTATTGGTCATGCCTGCTTGTTTGCTGAGGTAGAAACTTCCGTGCTACACATTGCGCATACCTCTTGTTTGTTGAGGTAGAAACTTCCGCGCTACACATAGCGCATACCTGCACATATTTAACGAAATCCTGTCAACAATCTGAGAGAGCTGCAATTCAAGTTGTTGGTGAGGTCAACCCCACCAGACCTCTTTTGATTTAAAAAATATATAAAGAAAACAAAAACAAGTAATGCAATTGTGGAGTCTCGAACCCCTCATTTGCCGCTATACACAACTCAATCAAACCAGAAGGCCACCACCTTACTCATGTTTTAAATGGGGAAGTATTTGATCAGTACATGATGGTACAGGATTTCTTTTACTGGGACACCGAACCAACCAGTCAATCCGCCCATGATTTCTTTTCCCGGCCACCCCTGCTCCCCAATCCCCGTCCCCCGACCACCCCTCCTTCCTATACCTGTCATCCTAACTTTCAAATTTCAGAATCCAGCCATGAAACGTGCCATTGGTTGATACTTGGTGTATTGCTTTTTATGATGTCAAGCAACAAGTGCATTGGCTGTTGTATACTACTCTCCCGTTCCTAAATATAAGTTGAGATTCTACTATGAACCACATACGGATGTATATAGATGCATTTTAGAGTGTAAATTCACTCATTTTGCTTCGTATGTAGTCCATAGTGGAATCTCAACAAAGACTTATATTTAGGAACGGAGAGAGTACTAATCAAATACAACTGCAATCAGTTTTTGCGGTTCAATAGCAAACGTACAGGCACTACACTAGCGTGCACATAATCCTCTACTAATATGGGATCAACAATACACAATCTACCGGTAGAGGACTCTGGCATGGAGCCACGACTCTGGCATGGAGCCACGATATACAACTTAAGTAATGTAGCAAGGAAACAACACGCAGATTAATAGATTTTCCTTACACAAGTCGTATTGATACCTTTGCACAAGATTAATACATTTTCCTTGTGGATGTTAGATTCAACTTCAACTTCGACATGCTGGCTAAACTACTTGTGGCCTCTATCAAGGAAACACAATCCTTTTAGACATCATAGCTGACTTGAATTACCTCTCTAATTAACACGCAAAAAAATCATGTCGTTAATACTGAATAAATGTTTTTTTAGCTGAAGCAGGTAAAAAGGTGCAGATGCTCTTTGTAAAATCATACTGACCACAAGCAGAAAATAAGCATGATGAATGCTTTGCCAGAGCAGAACTTTTTCGTATAGATCATATTCTTGTCGAGCAATTCTTATATAGGAAGAATTTAACAAGCATAATAACCTTTGGATTATAGGCGTAAACTTCTGATAAGGTGTATTTCTTAGAAAAAAATATCTTGGGATGTCGGGAGGTTGCTACGACAAGAAAAATGTTTCCATTCATTCATGTTAACCAAAATTATATTAAGTTTAGGATTCGCTATACACATAGATATAAATAAAACATAATCTGGTACATAAACCATGCAAATACAACTCTGACAATTAAGTAAATATACATCTAAGAATTTATTTATTTTAGAAATAATCTAAGACTTATTCCACCTACATGCAAAGTTGCCACCAACAGAATATACACGGTCACCAGCATGAAAAGAAAGATTCATCTTCTTAGCTACTGAAACGGCCCGGGGTTTCCACCTGTTGGACCCCCACGAGCAACTGCACCACCACCACCAACAACAACAACAACAACAACAACAACAAACCCTCTTTAGTCCCAAACAAGTTGGGGTAGGCTAGAGGTGAAACCCATAAGATCTCGCGACCAACTCATGGTTCTGGCACATGGATAGCAAGCTTCCACGCACCCCTGTCCATGGCTAGTTCTTTGGTGATACTCCAATTCTTCAGATCTCTCTTTACAGACTCCTCCCGTGTCAAGTTCGGTCTACCCTGGTCTCTCTTGACATTATCAGCATGCTTTAGCCGTCCGCTATGCACTGGGGCTTCTGGAGGCCTGTGTTGAATATGCCCAAATCATCTCAGACGATGTTGGACAAGCTTCTCTTCAATCGGTGCTACCCCAACTCTATCTCGTATATCATCATTCCGGACTCGGTCCTTTCTCGTGTGGCCACACATCCATCTCAACATGCGCATGGATGTGTGGCCACAAAAATGGCAGCAAAAATGTTCAGGTGTTAGATCCTAGTATCAAATGCACATTCAGGTTGAATTACATCTGAGCATCGAACACAAGCACTATGGATAGAGTACATACTACTACTTGCGAGGGTGTCCAAGCAGGCTCTTCGGGCAACCTCCATGATCCTGGTTATCCTCATCATTCGACTTGTGCCTCGGCCTTGTTTGCCACCGGTCAGCCCCGCCACACGATGTGCCTAAGTTTGACGCCTCCCCGATGCATATTGTGCCACAACCACCCAACGTTTCCATCATGGGCAGCCAACCTCGGCACCGGCACAATGTGCATGGTGGAATCGTTGGGCGGTCATGGCACAGTATCAATTGGGGAGGTTTCGAACGCAGGGACAACATGTGGCATCGGCCGAGCAGTGGTGCCGGTAGCGAACAAGCCCAATGATGTCGCATGAGTAGGATGGCTAGGATCAGGGAGTGCATGGCCAGAGCCCACAGAGGCACCCTCATAGGTAACCGCCACGTACTTCATCAATCGTGTCTCTGCTCTACACAGATGGAATGCAATATAAGCTAAACACACATTTGACACTGCGAGCTAACACCTAAACATTCTATGTCTACGGGTACAGTTGCTTGTGGGGGGCCTAATGGTGACAAGCCCGAGCAGTCCAACTAGTGAAGAAGATGGATTTTATCTTCTTTATACCAGTCGGCGACTATTTCTATTGTTGGCAACTTGGCAACAAATAACAACAACAAAGCCTTTAGTCCCAAACAAGTTGGGGTAGGCTAGAGGTGAAACCCATAAGATCTCGCAACCAACTCATGGTTCTGGCACATGGATAGCAAGCTTCCACGCACCCCTGTCCATGACTAGTTCTCTGTTGATACTCCAGCCCTTGAGATCCCTCTTTACGGACTCCTCCCATGTCAAGTTCGGTCTACCCCAACCTCTCTTGATATTATCGACACGTTTTAGCCGTCCACTATGCACTGGCGCTTCTAGAGGCTTGCATTGAATATGCCCAAACCATCTCAGACGATGTTGGACAAGCTTCTCTTCAATCGGCTACCCAACTCTATCTCGTTTATCATCATTCCGAACTCGGTCCTTCCTTGTGTGGCCACACATCCATCTCAACATGCGCATCTCCGCCACACCTAACTGCTGAACATGTCGCCTTTTAGTCGGACAACACTCAACATCATACAACATTACAGGTCGAACCGCCGTCCTATTAGAACTTGCCTTTTAACTTTTATGGCACTCTTGTCACAGAGAATGCCAAAAGCTTGTATTGTTGGAAACTTGGCATGAAGATGAATAATTCTTAGATTATTTCAAAAATAAATAAATGTTATATGTATCTTTACTCTGTTGTAGCTATATTTGCATGGTTTTGAACTCTATATGTATCTTTACTCTCTGTTGTAGCTATATTTGCATGGTTTTGAACTCTATATGTATCTTTACTCTATTATGTTTTATTTATATCGATATATATGGTGAATTTTAAACTTGATTTATTTGTATCAAAATATGAATGATGAACAAGTTTTTTATTGCTTTAGCAACCTCCCCACACGGTAAGGCCCAATTTTTTGTAGTAAGGGATACTCCCTCCATCCAAAAATTCTTGTCATAGATTTGTCTAGATACGGATGTATCTAGTTACATTTTAGTGTTAGATACATCCGTATCTAGACAAATCTAAGACAAGAATTTTGGGACAGAGGGAGTACAAATTATGCGAAGTTAACTGGCTACAATTCAAAGGTCATTATATAAGAATTTCTCAACGAGAATGTGCTCTTATGGGTCCACCTAGCTATTGCATTAGCCCACTAAGCTATTGGATATATAATCCATACCGAGAATAGAGTTATGTGTAACTTGACGTCCTTAACTAACTTCACTAGCTGGCACATGAAGACTGTCCAAGTGTTTCATTGATCCAGGCAACAATGGAAAAAACTCCGCAGTCCACTAGTTTAAACATACTTGATTGCCAAACCTTAAATTCATTACTTGACTCATACAAGTCAATATTGTAAATTGAATTTAGATCTAATGGTAAATAAGTTAGCCCTAATGGTAAATAACTAAATAAGCCAAAAGTTTAAAAGGTGCAGCTGCACTATTTTGCAAAACAGGGCGCACACCCCTGCGGGCCATGCGATCTGCAACCACATGCTATTACTGCATGGTCGCATTTTACCTGGGACAGCTCATTACTTGCTGATAATAAGATGGCATATACACTGGACTGGGTCGTCGCATTTCACCTGGGAAAGCTCATTACTTGCCATGCCTTCTTTTACTTTTTTGGAAACCGCGTGGGACAGCGCTTTCATACTTGCCTAAATAGGGGTGTGTGCTCTGAAGTACTATGCATCACATGTTTGTTCTATAGCCACGTCCCTAAATATAACAAAGAAGATTGCTGTTTTCGGTGCATAATTGAGTGTTGGTAATCAGTTACATTTTGACTGGTTATAAATGCCACATGTGACTTGTAAACAGTGATGTTGTTCAAGAAACTGAAGCCCAAACAGAGAAAGAAAATGCTAACGGGCACAACAAAGTGGCCTCCCTTTCTTTTTCTTTCATCATGCCATCTTCATTTAACCAAAGAAGGATGACAAAACTGCTTAAACTATAGCACTAGAACTACTTGAACTCTTTTGTGGCCAAAATGGATGTACTACTTATAATAACTATGGCATACCTCTTTCAATAGCTCCCACTACTTATGATATTCTACTTGACTTAAGACAGCAAAAGGAATATATGAAAATAGCTTTTAAAAAGGGGATATATGAAACTAAATCATAGATATTTCATATTTGATCATACAGTGCTCTAGAGAGATATGTGCATACAAGTGTATTTCAGACAACGGTATAAGGCTACAGCAAGCCATAGCTGCATAATAAGTATAGTAATAAGCATAGACGTATGGTGAATAGTAGAGGTACAAAGGGACCCTACAATTTCTATTCAGGTCACCAGATTAATAAGCATAGACGATGACTAGATTAATAAGCATAGACGGTTGGTGTATAGTAGAGGTACAAAGGAACCTTACATTTTTCATTCAGGCGCAAGAGTGATTGCCTGATATGCTTCATACCATGAAAACATAGGCAATCCTCATCTATGGGGAACTATTGTATATGTTCTAACAATAACTAGGTCGAAAGTGGCACTGTACCTTTATTTGACTGGTTAATGCAGTCAGGGTGGTATGAATGCTTGCAGGGAAGTGCAACCAAGGATTCACCTTCCTCAAATCCCATGCGACAAATTACACATCTACCAACAATAATTACAAGTTAGCATGCCACTTTAATATATATTATTGGAAGGCTATGAAACTTAAAAGTATTTGAACGTACTGTTCTGTGTTGCCGTCTTGCATGTCTTTTGTGTTGTAAGTTACTGAAGGTAAGGAAGCAAGTGTATCAGCAGAGAGACCTCTTCTTTCTGTACCAACCACTCCACCCAATGCAACTAATTCCTGAAACCATGACTAGAACCATTAGCATTGCATCTTGGAACTTTAGATGCAAGCCCAGGCACCAAAGGGAATAAAGCAAAAAAAAAACTTGCCTCATATGAGTACTCATCTGGATCAACCTCTTGCCATGAATCCTGTGTTTTTTCAGTAACATGCCGATTTGTAAATGTAAGTTACTCAGTCAAATTTGGCTGGTTTCAATAAGTAAGCAAAAACACAGTACCACAATTTGAACAAAGACAGTTCTAATCAGAGGTGCATGCCACAATCCCCGGAGAAAACATGGCAAGAGGTAAATTTACCACTTTTAGCATAATATATCAAAGAATAAATTAGCTCTACCAAGGAATTATGTCACTGCTTCAATGAAATAAGCAAGTACTACACTGTATGTCACACACATTAACAAAATAAGCATTGCTGTAGATCCAAGGTCATTCATCAAAATTTGAGTGCTCCCACCTTTGACCTTCCAACTTGCAAATACAAAAAATAAATCCATCCAAGACAAGGAAACATAAATCACTACCTGCACGTCATTTATGTGATCCTCGACATGCTCACTGCCCGCCCTACAAAGCAAAAGTGCACATCAGCAGTCCGCGGGAAACATGAATTGAGCTGGAAAAAAATCCATAAACAATCGCTGAATCCCAGCGAGGGCCCATAAGCTGCGCGGAGACCTCATGCTCCTTGGCGTACTGAAGCACTCGCGTGTAAGCCTCGTCATCCTCGTACTCTGCAGTGTCTAGCTCTGGCTCCACATCCTCCACCTCCGCATCATCATCGAACCCCTCCTCCTCGTACTCAACTCTCCTCAGAGAGCTCATCCAATCCTAGCACTTGTCCTCACCCTCAGCCTCGATATCACAGCAGCACCATCGACGCCACCCGAGTGCTCCTGGTGGCGGAGGCGGAGGTGGTGCTCCAGCTCCTCCTCGTACTCGTAGCTCCCAGCCTCCGAGCTCCCGTAATCGCTGCCCTCGCCGCCGCCGGCTTCGTTCATCCGCAGCATCATGTACGGCCTCTCCTGCACCGATCCAAACGGGATGTACATGTTAGTCGCTCCCACAAAAGAATTAAAATATCGGGATGTCAGTCATGCGCATCGGAACCCTAGGGACGGGGACGAGACGGCCGGGGGCCGCGAGATCTAGTCAACTTAGAGCATCTCCACCCGTCCCCCCAGGAGCACTTTTTAACCGCCGGCGGATGAAAAAAGTCCCACTCGCGCCCCCACGACCTCGATTAGCGCCGGATCTGGCCAAAAAATGAGCCGGCGACCCCAAGGCAAACCCAGGGAGCTGGGGGACACCTGGGGGGCTTAATTCGCCGTTTTGCAGGCGCTGACCCACCTGCCAGCGTCTCTCTCTCCTCTCTCGTCCCTTTCCCTCCCTGGCCCACCCACGTGCTCCCCTCCACACACACACCCATCCTCTCTCTCTCTCTCGGCCGGGCTGCAGTTCCCCGTCGGCCGCATCGGGCGCTCCCTCGCCGCTACGCCCAGCGCATCAGCTCCGGCGCCCCCGTCTACCTCGCCGCCGTCCTCGAGTATCTCGCAGCTGAGGTATGCACACCACGCCAGGCCTGTCACCGTTGACGCGATCACCAGAGCTGCCTAGCGCGCCGACCACGGGCTCCTTCCTGCAGGCGGGAGGTGACCCAGGTCCTCTTTTTTCAGGCGCGTGGCCCACCTTGTGCCGCCTCCTGGAGCTCCTCGTCGGCGATTGCGCGTCCTTGAGCCTCGGCGGCTTCGGAGCCAGCGGTGCCCGGACCTCCCTGTCTCTGGTAGAGTAGTAGTATGACGCCCTGCAAGGGAGCAGGGCACGGGGCAACTCCTTCGTTGGCGTGACCGGCGGCTCCAACAACGGCGGCCGCTGCACGGCCTCCATGCTCCACCTAGCCGACGGCGGCTGCTGGTAGGACCGAGCCGACGAGGACCGATGATGCACCCCGACGCCGCCGCGTCCGTGGGCGCCCATGTCGCGGAGCTTGTAGAACCAGGCGTTGGGTATCATGTCGGACAGCCGGAACTTGCGGCGGGCCATGCGTCCTCGCCGGCGGCCGCCGGTGCCTGCTCTGCTCGCTCCTCTGCTGGGCGCGCGCCGAGGAGGTCATCGACGCCGCTGCGCTGGGGGGCGCAACGAGTTGAAAATTTTGCCACCCCCCGCCCCCAGGCCAAAAATTTCGCCGGCAGCCCCCAAACGAGTGGAAAATTTAACGAGATGGAGATGCTCTTACCTGCATCTGGAGGACGCGCGGCGAGGTCGGCGTCGACCTGGCTGAGGGCCGCCGCGACGCGCCTCGCCCTCGGCCACCGCAGCGGCATCGTCTCCCCCTCCGGAAGCGGCGGCCGGCGGTTGAGGGGAAGGTCGGGGCCGTGCCTCTCGCCGCCGCCGCTCCCGTTGGAATCCTCCAGGGGCGCGACGGGGCGGGGCGGAAGGGATTACTCTGGTTAAGCCCAGCCTGGTCGCCGGGATCTGGTAAAACTAACCTAACGACACGCATAACCCCATCACCGGCGGGATCTGGTTCGTGTCCGCGGCTGCAAGCCTGGGCAAAAGGTGCCGCCGGGCCTTGGCTTGGTCAACTCCACCAAAGCCTGTCGTTGGGCTATTTGTGTGATTGGCTCTTCCGTGAAAACTCCTTTTTCCGATGAAAACCAGATATAGAAATGTTTCAACTACTATAGATGTGCTGCTTTGTGGTTCTCATTTTTACTACTGGAGTATATCATAATTGATACGAAGTTCATTTGGCGGATATTTGAAGCTCGAAAATGGTTTTTATGCGCCCAGGGACGCTAAGTTTGTTGTATGGTTGCTAACGTGCTATATTGCGTACTCCCTCCGTTCCTAATTATGTTTGTATATATAGGGTTAAGCGTGCGTACCAAGAAAAACTCTTGCCACCCCACTTGACGAATGTGCCGTCGGATTAGTTTGCGTAGAATGCAGGGATCAGGAATGGTAGTGGTATTAATTCTCATGCATTGGGGTTGCGGTATTAATTCTCATGCATTGGGGGTTTTAAGGCAATGTAAAATTAGCTTTTATACTAGTTTCAAGGCCCACCCGAGCCACATGTCAGCCCGGCCCAACACATGTTTGCGTGACCCGGGCAGCCCAGCCCCCCCCCCCCTCCTCCATTTTTTTGTAGATTCGCCATTGGCGATGTGCTCTCCTCATTCCCTCCTCCGTGCATTTCATGCAACGGTCATTCTTTCATATACATGACAAAGGGGCAAAATTGAACAGTTACGACGTAAAACGTAAAACGTTGTTCCGCTGACCTTCATAGTGCACCACATCATTGTTGCGCTGACCTTCACCATGCAACCACACCAGTGTTGCGCTGACCTTCCCCATGCCTGCACCAAGCATGCATGCGGCCTCGCTTTCGCCTCCAATGGCTAATCCCATATTTGATATTGACCATCTCATTTTTGCTTTACATTCAAGTTGTTCTAGTTCACGATTACATGCAAAAATGTTAAGCATGTATATGACATCAGTATCATAGCAGCTTGGTGTTAACTTATTACATTAAGGGGAGTAGTTGTTTCTACTCCCTTTGTAAAGAAATATAAGAGTAGTGATCTAAATGCACTTAAATTTCTTTACGGAGGGTGTATAAATTATAATGATGACGGTCAAGTTCTTACTCATTATCTGGTTCTAAGTGTTCTAGATAAGGGCTGATGATGTTCGGTTCGCAACCCATGATCATAATTGCATGTTTTACTCCTGGTTAAGTTTTGATGGCACCAAGTAAAGTTTTTCTTTCGCTAATTCGGTTCACACAACAAAGAGCACAAGGGAAATTGGCGACTTGTGAAACCCTAATGTGGAAAATTTCCCAATTCATAGCCCATTTTTTTCCTAAACTCGAAATATGAATCCATATATCCATGTGATTAAGGACTTACCCCCAAATAAACTACGGTGGCACCGGCAAAAAAGGAGCTTGGGCATTCCTAGGGTGGATCCGAGTAAATCCCAACGGTGCGGGATAAGCCGGGCGACGGTGTGCGTGGTGCCCCGGCGGCGATACTTGCGTCGGTGCCACCGGCCTGGACCTAACGTTGATTCCCTGCCTCCTCTTGTCCCAGCAAGTCCCACCTCCGCTCAAATCTGTGTTCTCTCCATGTTCGATCTCAAATGAATCCGCCTCACCCGCCACCTAGCATTCTTCTGAGGATATGCAATTTTATATCATTTTTGGGAACTAACCTATTGACCCAGTGCTCAGTGGCAGTTGCTATTTTCTGCATGTTTTTGGTTTTTCAGGAGATCAATACGAAGTCCTAACACTATAAAATTTTACGATGATTTTTTCTAGAAGGAAGGGACCCTACGAGCCTCGGGAGGAGACCAGGGGAGCTACGAGAGCACAACAAGCTCACCAGGCACCCTCCTGAGTTTGTGGGACCCACAGAGCTCCATTTGACCTAATTCCAACTCCCTAAATTCCCATAAATCCTAAAACCAATAGAGAGCCACCCGAAACACTTTTTTCATCACCGCAAGCTTCTGTTCTTCCGTGATCCCATCTGGAGGCATTTTTCGGTACTCTGCCGGAGGGGGAATCGATCACGGAGGGCTTCTACATCAACCTTGCTGCCCTCCAATGATGTGTGAGTAGTTTACCAGGGACCTAAGGGTCCATAGCTAGTAGCTAGATGGCTTCTTCTCTCTCTTTAATCTTCAATACAAAGTTCTCCATGATCTTCATGGAGTTCTATCCGATGTAATTTTCTTTTGCGGTGTGTCTGTTGGGATCCAATGAATTATGGGTTTATGATCTGATTATTTATTGAAAGTAATTGAGTCTTTGTTGCACTTCATTATGCATGATTGTTATAACTTTGTATTTCTCTCTGATCTACCCGTTTGGTTTGGCCAACTAGATTGATTTATCTTTAGTGGGAGAGGTGCTTTATAATGGGTTCAATCTTGCGGTGTCCTCACCTCGTGACAGGAAGGGTAGCGAGGCACGTATTTGTACTGTTAGCATTAAGGGTAAAACGATGGGGTTCATTCATATTGCTTGATTTTATTTTGTCTGCATTATGTCATCTTGCTTAAAGTGTTACTATGTTTGTCATAAACTTAATATCATAGATGCATGCTGGATAGTGGTCGATTAGTGGAGTAATAGTAGTAGATGCAGAATTGTTTCGGTCTACTAGTCACAGACGTAATGCCTATATACATGATCATTGCCATGAATAACATCATAACTATGCACTTTTCTATCAGTTGCCCAACAGGAATTTGTTTACCCACCATATGATATGTTTCAAGAGAGAAGCCTCTACTAAAAACTATAGACCCCTGGTCTATTTTATTATATTACAAAAAACCAAAATACATTGCAACAACTTATTTACTTTTATTTTGTTTTGCAATTTATGTATCTACCACTACCAGATTTGATCCTTGGAAGTAAAGAGTTCAAGGGGATTGACAACCCTCGTGCCCGCGTTGGGTGCAAGTATTTGCTCTTTGTGTGTGCAGGTGTTTTTCACTAGGCTTGGTGTGATTCTCCTATTGGTTCGATAACCTTGGTTCTCACTGAGGGAAATACTTATCAACTACTATATTGCTTCACCCTTCCTCTTTGGGGGAAATCCCAACGTAGCTCACAAGTAGCAGGCGATTCTTGATAACCCACAAGTATAAGGGATCACAATAGTTTTCGGGCTCATTCGGTTTGGTGGAAACCAAAATGTAGGAATTAGGAGTAGTATAGGAATTTGATAGGATGACACTTGCCATCCTATGGAATTGACTTGCCTCGTTCCTACGCGTAAAATGAGCTTTGAGTGGATGTGTAGTTTCTGCTGGAATTTTTGTCTATTTGGGCCTAGTGCAATAGCAGTTTCAGAAATTCCTAATAAATCCTAGAGGCCCACGCAGCCCATTCGTGCAAGGCAAGAGGTGGAACTAAAGTTTAGTCCCACCTTGCTAGTTTAGAGGGAGTTGGACCTCTTTATAAGGGAGGCTCCTTCCCCACTTGTATGAGCATGAGAACAAGAGGGACATCCACGCGCGCTCCTCCTCCGCCGCCCACCTCGCCACGCCTTGTCACGACGCGCTGCGGGTTGCGGGAATGAGCCGAGCCGATGTAAATTTTTGCCACGCACTACGGGTATACGAAAGGGCACGCGAAAGCTGAAACGTTTTGCTGTAGTGGAGATTGAATACGAACGGCGCACCTCTTCGCCTGCTGCCTGTTCGTTTCGTCTCCCTCGTTCTCTTCAGCTCCCAGCGCAGCCTCTCGACTCCTTCTCTTGCGCCTATAAAAGGGAGGTCGCTCCTCCCAGAGAGACGTACCAGAATCTCTTCCTCCTCTCGCCACAAGTTCTTGAGCACTGCGCTGCTGCTACCTTCTTCCTCATCTCGGCTTGCGGCGTGCACCGCAGGTCGGGACAGTAGGCCTCCGAGACCGCACCTTTTGAGTCCTGTATGGGAGAAGGGTGATAAGGTTTTTGGGGAGCGCTCAGCGCGACTACTAGCTGCTTCATCACGGATGATCCGGTCGCTGATGACTACTTCCCCGATGACGACTTCTTCCCCGACATCCACGACCTCCTCGACGACATGGCAGGCGAGGACACCGACCCCAAGTCCAGCGCTTCTGCTACTGCTGTGCCGTACATGTTCTTCTCCTTTCTGTTAGAAGTCCTCCTACAGTTCTTGGCTCTAGTTTCTGCCCTACGTATGTTAGGTTCTGTTTCGTATAAGCAACTTCATCTAGTGTCTGTTCTAGATATGTTTACCTCAAGTTCATATATGCAGATGATGTTTACCTTCTCTCTGTCAGATTGCATGACTTGCTTTATATTTGCTATTTTAGTCATGCTTTATCTAGTATTTTTGTTAATAAAATCATTCGGTAAATTGCTCATATTTCCAACAATCCAGAACCCTTATTATAGGCAATTTACCCCAAGTGGTTTTGCTGCTTCCATGAGACCTCCTATGTTTGAGGGTATCCACTATAAGAGGTGGCGCGTGAGAGCAGTCTTATGGTTTTAGACCATGAGCTGTTATGACGCTACTCTTGGCAAACCTGAAGGGGAGCAAGATGCCCAACAGGCACAAGCTTTTCAGAAAATGGATACCTTGTTTAAGGCTGCTCTCTTGAGTGTTCTTGGTGATAACATTGTTGATGCTTATGCGTCAATTGATAATGGAAAAGATATGTGGGACGCACTCGAGACCAAGTTTGGGGTCTCGGATGTTGGCACTGAGCTGTACATCATGGAGAAATTCTATGATTACAGGATGACTGAATAGCGCTCCGTGGTTGAGCAGGTTCATGAGATACAGTTATTTGCTAGAGAACTTGAGCACTTCAATTGCATGCTACCGGACAAGTTTGTTGCCGGGGGTATCATCACTATGCTTCCTCCTTCATGGAGGAACTTTGCTACCTTACTGAAGCATAAGAGACAGGAGTTTTCCGTTCCAGATCTCATTGGTACTCTTGATGTGGAAGAAAAGGCGAGAGCAAAGGACACATGTGCTCGAGGTATTGAGGGAGGATCTAGTGCCAATCTGGTACAGAAGAAAAACTTCCAGTCCCACAAGTTCAAGAACAAGGGCAAGCTTGATGGTAAAGCAAAGTTTGATGGGAAGAACAAGGCTGTGCAGCACACGAACTTCAAGAAGAAGAATGACAAGAAGAAAGGTGTCTGTCATGTGTGTGGAGATCCTGATCATTGGGCTCCTAGTTGCCCCAATCGCTATGACAAGCGTCATCCTGGGAAAGGCGGCAAGACCGCTAATGTTATCATTGGAGACACTGACATGAAGGATGCTGGGTATGGTATATTTCCCACTATTCTTTCAGTATGTCATTCTCCTGATTGGTTGATTGACATGGGTGCTAATGTGCATGTATGCGGTGATATTTCCATGTTTTCGTCTTATCAGACCGCAGGGACTTCAACCGTGCTAATGGGTAACGGTTCAAGTGCTTCTGTTCGTGTTGTTAGCACGGTCGATCTGAAGTTTACTTCGGGGAAGATCGTGCGGCTGAAGAACGTGCATTATGTCCCCTCCGTCAATAAAAATCTTGTTAGCGGATCTCTTCTGTGTAGAGATGGCTACAAGATTGTCTTTGAGTCGAATAAATTTGTAATCTCCAAGTATGGAACCTTTGTTGGTAAAGGCTATGAGTCAGGAGGCCTGTTTCGTTTATCCTTATCAGACGTTTGTAATAAAGTTGTTAATCATATTTGCAACAATAGTGGATCAAATGTGTGGCATTCACGTCTTTGTCATGTTAACTTTGGTTGCATGTCGCGACTAGAAAAGTTGAACTTAATCCCTAGTTTCACCACTGTCAAGGGATCTAAGTGTCAAGTGTGTGTGCAAGCTAAGCAACCTCGTAAGTCTCACGTGACTGCGGAGACGAGAAATCTTGCACCACTAGAACTAATACATTCAGATCTATGTGAAATGAATGGTGTTTTGACAAAAGGTGGAAAGAAATATTTCATGACATTAATTGACGACTCCACTAGATACTGCCATGTGTATCTTCTGAAATCTAAGGATGAGGTTTTGAACTTTTTCTAGATCTATAAAGCTGAAGTGGAAAACCAACTTGATCAAAAAATCAAGAGGCTTAGGTCCGACCGTGGTGGAGAGTATTTTTCCAATGAATTTGATGCTTTTTGTGCAGAACATGGTATAATCCATGAGAGGACGCCTCCCTACTCACCTCAGTCAAATTGGTGGCCGAAAGAAAGAACCGTACTCTAACTAATTTGGTTAACGCCATGTTAGACACATCGGGTCTCTCCAAGGCATGGTGGGGGGAGGCAATATTGACTGCATGTCATGTCCTAAACCGAGTTCCCACAAAGAACAAAGAGATAACTCCATTCGAGGAATGGGAGAAGAAAAGGTTAAAACTCTCTTACCTGCGAACATGGGGCTGTTTGGCGAAAGTCAATGTACCAATTCCAAAGAAGCGGAAGCTGGGACCAAAAACTATGGATTGTGTTTTCCTGGGATATGCTTTTCATAGCATTGGCTATAGATTCTTGGTTGTAAAATCTGAGGTACCTGACATGCATGTCGGTACGATCATGGAGTCAAATGATGCGATTTTCTTTGAAGATATCTTTCCCATGAAGGATATGGCTACCTCATCTAATCAGGAGATGCCTAGCTCATCGAATCAGGAACCAGTTACAATTACCAAACCTGCCATTTCGATGGAACACTTTGAAAGTCCTGTGGAGGAAAACAATGAAGTTCCTACTAGGAGCAAGAGACAGAGGACTGCAAAGTCCTTTGGTGATGATTTTCTTGTGTATCTCATAGATGACACTCCCAGTTCTATTTCGGAGGCCTATGCATCGGAAGATGCTGACTACTGGAAGGAAGCGGTTCGTAGCGAGATGGATTCCATCTTGGCGAATGAAACTTGGGAGATAACTGATCGTCCTTATGGGTGCAAACCTATAGGATGCAAATGGGTATTCAAGAAGAAGCTTAGGCCTGATGGTACTATTGAAAAGTACAAGGCTCGGCTCGTGGCAAAGGGTTATACCCAAAAGGAAGGTGAAGACTTCTTTGATACTTACTCACCTCTGGCTCGACTGACCACTATTCGAGTTCTACTTTCACTAGCTGCCTCACATGATCTTCTCGTTCATCAAATGGATGTTAAGACTGCTTTCCTAAATGGAGAGTTGGATGAGGAAATTTATATGGAACAACCAGATGGGTTTGTAATAGATGGTCAGGAAGGGAAAGTGTGCAAGTTGCTGAAGTCTTTGTATGGACTCAAGCAAGCACCCAAACAGTGGCATGAGAAGTTCGAAAGAACTCTAATAGCTGCAGGCTTTGTTGTGAATGAAGCTGACAAATGTGTGTACTATCGCCATGGTGGGGGCGAGGGATTTATGCTTTGCTTGTATGTTGATGACATACTGATTTTCGGAACAAATCTGAATGTTATTAAGGAGGTCAAGGATTTCCTATCTCGCTGTTTTGAGATGAAGGATTTAGGAGTGGCTGATGTCATTCTGAACATCAAGTTGTTGAGAGATGATGATGGTGAGATTACATTGCTTCAACCTCACTATGTGGAAAAGATCTTGAGTCGCTTTGGCTATAGTGACTGCAAGCCCTCTCCAACACCATATGATGCTAGCGTACTGCTTCAAAAGAATCGAAGAATTGTTCGAGATCAATTGAAGTATTCTCAGATTATTGGCTCGCTTATGTACTTAGCAAGTGCTACAAGACCTGACATCTCTTTTGCTATTAGCAAACTGAGTCGGTTTGTTTCAAAACCAGGAGATGTGCATTGGAAAGCTCTAGAGAGAGTTTTGCGTTATTTGAAAGGCACTGCAAATTATGGAATTCACTACACTGCGCATCCAAAGGTGCTTGAAGGGTATAGTGACTCAAACTGGATCTCAGATGCTGATGAGATAAAGGCCACGAGCGGTTATGTATTCACTCATGGAGGTGGCGCTGTTTCTTGGAAGTCTTGCAAGCAGACCATCTTAACGAGGTCAACAATGGAAGCAGAACCCACAACACTAGATACAGCTATGGTCGAAGAAGATTGGCTTCGTCAGCTCTTGAATGACTTGCTGGTAGTTGAGAAACCTATACCGGGTATCCTTATGAATTGTGACAATCAAACTGTGATCACTAAAGTGAGCAGCTCAAAGGATAACATGAAGTCATCAAGACACGTTCAGAGAAGGTTAAAGTCTGTCAGAAAAATGAAAAACTCCGGAGTTATTGCATTGGACTATATCCAAACATCTAAAAATCTGGCAAATCCTTTTACTAACGGTCTATCACGTAATGTGATAGATAATGCATCGAGGGAGATGGGAATGAGACCCACAATATGAGTTGTTCATAGTGGTAACCTATTCTTTGTGATCGGAGATCCCGTGAATTAGATGTGGAAGACAAGCTGTTGGTCATGAGAGGAGAGTATCCTTACTGTTAAAATACCACTCCATGAAGATGCAATACTCTCCTAATCTGCATGGCAGGTTGATGTACATCTTAATGTGTTCTAAGTGGCTTTTTGAAGCAGAGATGTTATCCTGCAGAACATCTTTTGAAGAACGCACCTATATGAGTCTGATTGTTAAACGTCGCAATCTATGAGAGTAGGGTTCTCTCTAGTAAACTCATGAAAGGTCACGGAGTATGACGCATAAGCTCCACTGTCGGTGTACAAAAAGAGGGGTACACTTTTTGTACCCCTATAACTGTGCACGGGCAGTCCGAGCCACGGACGCCACCACACCGGGCAAGGCAAGGGAGGTGAGCCAAGGTAAGGCCGAAGCTCGAAAGAAGCAGAATGACGCCAAGACCAAGACCACAAAGAGCGAAGGGGACGAAGCGGACTCCCCCGGCAAGATCCTTGCCGGGGGGCGGTTTTAGCCAATCCGGCAAGACCCTCGCCATGGCAGATCGCCCCACACCTACGGAGCGAATCACCCTTGAGTCCACTGCCCCCGTGGGGCAGGGATTCGGGAGACATCCCCGTGGTGGCATGCAGATTTTTGTGAAGATATTCAAGATCAGATACACACTATAGAAGATGGCGACCCTTGGCGGGATCCCAGCCAAGGGGGACCACAAGGCCCCCGGCAAGAGCCTTGCCGGGAGTAACAGCGGGCACCATGGCAAGACCCTTGCCGGGGCCCTGGCAAGACCCTTGCCAGGGCTACGACGAGGCCCTTGCCAAGGACACCCGTAGGGCCACCATCAGGCCCACGCCAATTCCATCCTCCACCACCGTTCGCATGTAGCCGCCGACCCAACCAGTTGGGCATGCACCTGCGTGGCAGCAAGCGGATCTTCGTGTAGACCCACCGCTGCGCCACCTCAGCTACCTGCCTGCCTACATGGCACCACGGGCACCGCTGGCCAGGGCGCGTGTCGACGCGAAAGGGATCGGCGACGGACAAGACTGGGCTCTCCCCCGCCCCCGATAAAGCAAGGACACCTAAGCACAACGCATTAAATGCGCCTTGTCATGTAATGCGAGGGTAAACTCGTATCACTGTGCCCTTTCCACCTCCTGTGTGCCACTGTGGCAACCCCTTTTCCCTATAAAAGGAGGCCCAAGGCGACCAGGAGGAGGAATCGGCTTTTTGGAGCTCCTCACGCCCCATTGCTAGCTCAAGAACACAGATAAACAAATCATCAAGGCAGGAGTAGGGTTTTACGCATCCTCGCGGCCTGAACCTGGATAAAAGAACCAATGTGCTATCTATTCGATCCGCCCTTCTCACAACCCCGCGCCCCGCAACCATAGTAGGGATTCTCGTGATCCCATAGGTGTCGTCCTCGCACCGACATCTTTGGCGCGCCACGTAGGGGGCGCAGTTGTGAGAATCGGCTCTAGCAGTTAGTTCGACGCTTCTTCATCGTCATGGCGCCCAAGAAGAAGATGACGGTGGCGGTTGGCCTGTCGGGGGCCGGACAATCCGTCCCGACGCGGGCGAGCAGCGGACCGGTCGTGGAAAGGACCCAGGGCGCCGTTCGCGAACACCAACACCGTCCTAGCAGCCGAAGTTTGGGAGGTGGCGATGTTCGTGCGCCTCATAACGGGCAGCACGCCACCAAATCCAAAGACGGAGCCAGGCCCTCTGCGGGTGGCGCGGGGCCTTCTAGGATCGTTGCCACCCCACCCGAAGGCGGCGCGAGGGCTTCCAAGAGTCCCACGCTGACACCAACGGCGCACTCCTCTCAAGCGGCGCGCGACGAACGGCGTAATCGCGCCGAGGACTCCGGGCATCGCCGCAGAAAGAGCCCCGAGCACCGTTCCCGGGATTTAGAAGACCTGCTCGCCCGCCAAGGCGCTGGTGAAGATGGCGTGCGACCGTGGGGTCGTGATGGCACTCCTTCTGACATGGTCAGAAGTCGAAGCGCGTCGCGATCCGTGCAGGTTTCGCTGCCACCGACGCCAGCAGAAGCCCTAGAGCGCACGCAGTTGCTCCTCGATTTCCCTCCCACTACGGGGAAACTCGATGAATGGAGAGCCACTATCCGAAGCCTTGTTGCAATGGCCAACAAAGACGAACCGAGTCCGGTGGAGCCCCTGGGTCGACGCTCCGACGGAGTCCCACGCACCAGTGGCAGGAGAGCCGGCGGCGCCGCGACCACGATGCACTCGCCTCCTCCATGCCCGGAACCGCGGACGCCAGCCCGTCGCGACGTCACGGGCGACGAGATCTCCGTAGCATCGTCCGACCCGCGGGCCCACTGTGACCAGCGCCAAGTTCTTCGGGAACAAGAACATGAAGACGCTCGAACCACTATCGAGCGCCGGCGCGGAGCGCGCCACCAATCAGACAGGCGAGCAGGGCCTGCTGTGAGCCACCCAGCACCGGGGAGCCCTGGAGGCCTACCTTACGAGGTAGGTTGTCCGGCTTTTACCCGTGAGTTGCGGCAGTTCTAGTGGCCCACTCACCGCACCTTCAAACCCGACGTGGGCGAAAAGTATAGTGGCAAGACCCATCCGTCCGAGTTCCTCAGCGTCTACACCATCGCGATGCAAGCTGCCGGAGCCCACGATGATAAGGTGCTTGCGAATTACTTTCTGTTGGCTCTTAAACCCAACGCCATGTCATGGTTGATGCACTTGCCGGTAGACTCTATTTCCTCCTGGTCGGATTTGTGCCATGAGTTCGTGGGCGCCTTTACTGGAGGCCACCAAGCCCATGGCCAAGCAAGCGACCTGCACGTCATTCCCCAGAAGGGAGGCGAGAGTCTCCGCAAGTATATTCAGAGGTTCAGCCGGGTACAGTACAATATCCCTGATGTTCACCCTGCCGCCATCATTAGCACGTTCCACCAGAACGTGCGTAACCGCAATATGCGCGAAGAGCTGGCAATGAACAAGGTGAGAGATGTAGCAAAACTCTATGTTCTTGCTGACAAATGTGCCCGAGCTGAAGAGGGAAGGAAGTACTCCAGCGAAGATGCCGGCGTGGAAACCGACTCCTCAGATGAGGATACTGCCGCCCCGGCGAAGAAAGGCCAGCGCCGCAACAGGAAGCGCAAAGGAAAAGCCGTGCTTGCCGTCGAGGGATCCGAAGACGCCGGCTCCACCAAGAAAACCAAGGCAGATGACCCCGACAAGGAGGTTGCCGGGTGTGTCGCCTGCCAGGCCTTGGCGGCTGCCGAGAAGCCGGGAAACTCCAACAAGCAATACTGCAAGATCCATCGCACCAAGGGCCATGCTCTCCAGGACTGCCGACAGGTTGAGCTCCTCGCTGAGAAGCAGAGGGCTGAGTATGAGAGGCGGGACAAGGAGAAAGGCCCAGACAGTGCTGAGGGGTCCGGCAAGAAGCGTGACGGCCAGGCGGGCCGTCGTGGCAAGGATAAGCAACAGGAGAGGCCCGCCTAGGGCCGTGACAGAAAGCCAGAAGACGACGATCACGAAGGGAACGACGAGTCCAGCGGCCAAGAGTTTCAGAAAGCTACAGAGGCCATGTGCATCGACGGCGGCGCCTCACTGCACACTTCTCACCGCCGGCTCAAACAGTGGGCGCGAGAGATTACAGCGGCAGAGCCGTCGTTTGATGCCCAAAGGCCGCTGAAGTGGTCCAGCACACCTATCATTTTCGACACTGAGGACCACCCTGATCGCACTACTGCGGTCGGGTGCTTGCCATTGTTGGTGTCACCAACAATACGTAACCTCAAGGTGACGAAGATGCTAGTCGATGGCGGGGCCGGTCTGAACTTGATCTCGCCTGCCGTGATCGAGAAACTGCAGGTTCCTGATGGAGACCTCGAAGAGACGGGCACGTTTCAGGGGGTCAACCCGGGAATAAGCCAACCAAAGGGAAAGGTCACGCTGCCCGTGACTTTTGGAAGCGACCTGAACTTCAGGACGGAGAGGATCGTGTTCGACGTTGCCAAGATCCCCTTGCCCTACAACGGGATCCTTGGCCGCCCAGCGCTGGCCAAGTTCATGGCGGCGTCACACTACGCCTACAACACCCTGAAGATGCCAGGACCTATGACGATCATCACCATCCCCTCCGACAAGAAAGATGCGCTAGTTTGCGCTGACCAACTATACCAGCAAGCAGTTGTAGCAGCTGCCACCGCTAGGGCACTTGCTCCTGCCGCTGGGACCCCGGGAGGGAAGAAGAAGAAGAAGACCGGTGAGACCTCGGACACCCACTTCGGCAAGCGCACCTCTTCGGAGTGTAGCACTGCCGTCGAGGACGTGCCAGAGAGCTCCACCGACGGGAACAAGAAGCCCAGGGCCGTACCGCCGGGAACCAAGAAGGCCTCTGTCAATGAGGACGGCACGGGGGGAGCTTTTACCATAAGCTCCACCCTTGAAGACAAATAGGAAGACGCGCTCGTCACCTTCCTGCGGGCGAATGTCGATGTGTTTTCATGGCAAGCTTCCGACATCCCCGATGTTCCCAGGGAGGTGATTGAGCACCACCTTGCTGTCTGCCCTCACGCGCGGCCCGTCAAGCAGAAGGCCAAAAAGCAAGCTTTGGAACGACAAGAGTTCATTACTGAAGAGATCCGGAAACTGGAAGCAACGGGTTTGGTAAGAGGAGTGCTCCATCCAACGTGGTTGGCCAATCCGGTCGTGGTGCGCAAGGCAAATGGCAAGTGGAGACTGTGTATTGATTACACAGATATCAATAAGGCTTGCCCTAAAGACCCCTTCCCGTTGCCATGCATTGACCAGATTGTTGACTCCACGGCTGGGTGTGATCTGCTGTCATTCCTCGACGCCTACTCCGGCTACCACCAGATCTTCATGACAAGAGAAGACAAAGAGAAAACGGCATTCATCACCCCATGTGGTACGTATTGTTTCATGCGGATGCCTTTCGGGTTGAAGAGTGCTGGTTCGACGTTTGCAAGAGCGGTCCAGATTGGTTTTGAACCCCATCTCCATAGAAATGTGGAAGCTTATATGGATGACATAGTGGTCAAAACCAAGGACAGGGCAACCCTCATACCAGATTTGCAAGAAACATTTGCAAACCTGCACAAGATCAATCTCAAACTGAACCCTGAGAAGTGCGTCTTTGGCATCCCGTCAGGCAAGCTTCTCGGGTTCTTGGTGTCACAACGTGGGATAGAGGCCAATCCGTACAAAATCAAAGCTATAGAGAAGATTGAGGCACCCAAGCGAATCAAGGATGTGCGTCGGCTTGCTGTTTGCGTTGCCGCCATGGGCAGGTTCATTTCCAAGTCTGCCGAGCGCGCCCTTCCCTTCTTCAAGATCCTGAAGAAGGCGGGCCCGATGGAGTGGACGCCAGAAGCCGAAGCAGCATTGCAAGGTTTGAAGAAGTACCTCTCTTCCGCGCCAATACTAGTTGCGCCTAGGCCGCAGGAACCGTTGCTGCTATACCTGGCGGCAACGGACCAGGTGGTCAGCGCCGCACTAGTGGCACAGAGAGAGGTAGACGATGAGGTTATGGCAGCGGCAGAGCCTGACACCACCAATGCAGAGATGACACGGCCAGATGACATGCCGCCGAGGAAGAAAATGATGCAACACCCGGTCTACTTTGTTAGTTCCCTCCTGCAGGGGGCTAGATCAAGGTACTCTGGCGTGCAGAAACTGCTCTTCGGCTTTCTTATGGCCTCGAGGAAGCTACGTCACTACTTCCAGGCACACGAAATCACTGTCGTCACTCGCTTCCCTCTGCAGCGGATATTGCATAATCCGGATGCAATGGGAAGAATTGTGGAATGGGCACTGGAGCTGTCCAGCTTTGGCCTCAAGTTTGAAAGTACCTCGACAATTCAGAGTCGAGTCCTAGCGGAGTTCATTGCAGAATGGACCGCAACGCCTGATGAAGAAGCCCAAGAGACTGCTCTCCCCGGCAAGGAAGCAAGCTGTGATTGGATCATGTACTTTGATGGAGCTTTCTCCTTACAAAGCACCTGGGCTGGCGTACTGCTTGTCGCGCCCACTGGAGAGCACCTTAAGTACGTAGTCCAGATGCACTTCCCCAGGGAGGTGTCAACCAACAATACGATAGAGTACGAAGGGCTGCTTGCCGGTCTTAGGATCGCGACGGACCTCGGAATCAAAAAACTCATCGTCAGGGGGGACTCGTAGCTTGTCGTCAAGCAAGTCAACAAGGATTACCAGAGCCCGTTGATGAAGGCCTACGTCGATGAAGTGAGAAAGCTGGAAGAGCGTTTCGACAGTATACAGGCTGAACACGTTCCCCGAGCGGAGAATGATGTCGCCGATTACCTGTCCAAACGCGCTGCCCTCAAGCTACCTGTGGAACCAGGTACCTTTGTGCTTCAGCTAACTCAGCCATCCGTTGATCCATCAACAGAGCAGAATAAGAGGAGGAAATCAGGGCCCGGCAAGTACTTTCCCGCCGAGCTCCCCGGAGCCGCCGACAAAGATGTTGCCGAGGATACTGAGCCCGCCACGGGACGACTGGCTCCGGCGGAGCGTCAAGCTCTTGCCGTCAAGACAGCCGCTCCTGTAGCGGGGGAAATGCCTTTAGCCCTCGCCGTCGAGCCCTAGGCTCCAGCATGGGCACAACATACCGTCCGATTCCTCCAAACAGGGGAACTTCCTGAGGAGCAGGAAGAAGCAGAGAAAGTAGCCCGTCGCTCTACCATGTACCAGTTCATCGATGACGTCCTGTACAGAAAGAGGCCGAACGGTGTGAAATTGAAGTGTATCCCTCGAGAGGAAGGACTGGAGCTGTTGGCGGAGATACACGGAGGCATATGTGGATCCCACATTGGGTCAAGGGCCCTTGCCGGCAAGGCATTTCAGCAAGGCTTCTTCTGGCCCATCGCCCTCCAGGATGCGACGACACTAGTCACCAGGTGTGAAGCATGTCAGTTCCATTCAAAGAAGCTCCATCAGCCAGCCCAAGCCCTTCAAACCAGTCCTCTCTCCTGGCCCTTCTCGGTCTGGGGGCTCGACATACTGGGCCCTTTCCCCTGCGCTGTCGGGGGCTTTGAGTACTTGTACGTTGCGATCGACAAGTTCACAAAGTGGCCAGAGGTGGAGGCAGTGAGGAAGGTCACAACTCAGTCAGTCGTCAAGTTCTTCAAGGGACTAGTGTGCCATTTTGGCGTACCTAACAGGGTTATCACCGACAACGGCACCCAGTTCACAAGCCGCACCTTCATGCAATATACCCAAGACCTCGGCAGCAAAGTCTGTTTTGCTTCCGTTGCTCACCCGCGAAGCAATGGTCAAGCTGAGAGGGCAAATGCTGAAGTACTGCGAGGCTTGAGGACCAAGACCTTCGACAGGCTGCACAAGAGTGGAAGGCACTGGGTTGATGAGTTGCCGACGGTTCTTTGGTCTATCAGGACGACGCCAAATCGAGCCACCAGCCAGACACCTTTTGCCCTGGTATACGGGGCGGAAGCAGTTCTCCCCACTGAACTCATATACGGGTCACCTCGAGTGCTCGCTTATGACGAGCTTGAGCAAGAGCAACTGCGGCAAGATGATGCAGTGCTCCTTGAGGAAGATCGTCTTCGGGCGGCTGTGAGAGCAGCACGCTACCAGCAAGCCTTGCGCCGCTACCATAGCCGCAAGGTTCATGCCCGGAGCCTTGAGGAAGGCGACCTTGTTCTTCGGCGCGTTCAATCAGCCAAGAATTCCAACAAGTTGACACCAAAGTGGGAAGGCCCTTATCGGGTAATACGAGTCACCAGGCCCGGCGCAGTCCGCCTGGAGACCGAAGATGCTCTTCCGGTGAGTAACTCCTAGAACATTGAGCATCTTCGCAAGTTTTACCCGTGAGGCGTGGCTTGTCGGGCCCCCGGCAAGCCACCTTTTGTACAAGCATTGCCGATGATGCATGTAACCCTTTGTACAAAGCCAGGCGCAGACCCTGAGCATAAATAAATGAAGTGCTGGCGCCCTAAGTTATAGCATGCATGCTAGGTCAAGTCTCGTCCTTGGTTAGGGTTGATAGTGCTTAAGCGGCGACTAACCCCTAGCTTAGAGGTCGAGTGTGCGTCCCTTTGCTGTTCTTTTGTCTTCTTTGGTTTGCAGGACTCGTAGATATACTTGCTGGATCACTTGAGGACAAAAAGGAAAAGAGGGATAGACCAGCGTCTAGACCCTAGCAAGCCAGTATTGCCGGGGGCTGCAAGTACAAAGATTCACCCACGGCAAACCAGAGTTGCCGGGGGCTACAACTTCAGATAAGTTCTTCGTCCCTTATCATGCATTCCCTCATGGGCTGAGGTATGTGAAACCTCGTTTTTTCCAAAGCTACCATGCTCCCCTAAAAACTCTAGGCCCTAGGGCTCGCTCCTGGGGACAGGTTTAGTCATAGTCGCGGCAGCAAAAGGGTGAAACGAGGAGCCTGAACCCACCTCATCCCTGCCTCCGCCGAAAGCGTGAGAAGGGTCGAGCGAAGTGGGAAGACGGCAGGGCCTGTTGCCGAGCAAGGAAATGTTTATCTTGAGGATATCAAGGATTTATTCCTTGTCGTGGGTTCTACCCGCAAACAAATGACCCGGCAAGCATCCCTTTTTCATTAAAAACATTCCACTCAGGTATAACCCATAGGGAATGAAAAACATGAATGGTGGGATTACAAGTTTTAAATTCAGCTAAAGCCTAAAGGCTTACAAACTAAAAAGAGATAAGGTGCCCGTAACCCCTTTCTTGTCCCTCTCCTCAGGAGGCAGGTCAAGGAGGCGAAAAGGGAAAAAGGGAGCGCCTAGGCGAGCTACGGGTGGCAGGAGGCACCAAGAGAACATCTCGGTGACCGTCCGAAGGCTGGATGGTGATGGCGGCACCGGAAGCAGAGCTCGAAGACGAGGCGGAAGGACGTCAGCACGCATCGAAGGCGCCGGTGCCCGCGTACTCCGATTTGACGGCCTTGCCGCCCGCCCTCTTCCTCTTCCGCAGCCTCCCAACACCAGCCGCCCAAGGAGACGACCCCGAGAAGTTCAGGAAGCCGGCGACACGGATGATGGGATCGCCGGTGCCGCACGGAGCGGCACCCGACACCTAGTCAGACCCGTCATCCTGCCACCCGCTACCCTGGTCGTCGCTGCCGCTGTCCTCCTCATCAGTCCCGCCCGAGGAGGAGTCTTCGCTATCAGAAGAGCTCTCCACGCAGCACCTTGCCCGAGTCCCGAAGCACTCAAAGACCTTGACGGAGAGGAGGCCGCCCTCCATCAGCTTGAAATGGAGGGTGAGCCCCGCGTCAAGCGGTGGATATGGGCGAACGTCTTCCACCCACGACCAAGATACATCACGTGAGGGGCTGGGAAGTCGACGCGAGCTCACGTACCACTGATCCAACAGCCCCTCATGTGCAACCGCAAGGACTCCGGCGGATCCAGCTCCATCTCGCTCGCGAATGGAGTAGGGAGACGAAGACGACGGCGAGGCGACCGACGCAGTCTGGCGAAGAACTTGCAAGGATCATCCCCAACATGGCCCTCCATGGGGGGAGGAACTACTGGCGAAGGCGAGGCCGGCGCGCTGCACCGTTCTCCTCTTCCCTGAGCACCTCGGCCTCGCCCACGGCCTCGCCCCCTCGCGGCTGGCTCTGCCACCACGGGTAAAGGGGAAGGGAGGGCACGTTGTCGAGCGACGACCCTCGCCGCCACCGTTGAAGAACAAGGATTCCCTCTCTCCATGGCGGATGGAGGGAGGGGGAGGGAGAAGAAGCTGAAGGAAAGAGAAGATGGAACAGTGCGGGGCGCCATCTCCTTCCCCCCCGCTCTTTATAAAGAGCCGGGATGGGGGCTCGGCCACCCCACTCGGCCAATCAAGACGCGAAAGGCGCAGGGAACTAGGACCAACTCGCTGCCCCGACCCGCGATGGCCCGGTCCCCCGCCTCCACCGTTCGCCACCCTGAGCGCGTGAGAACCACGTGGCAGGCATGCGGACCGAGGCGACAGGTGAGGTGACCTCTCCCGACCCCGCGATCATGGGGGGTGGACGCCTTGAAGACCACGCCCCGGCCTCATCTAGTAAACGGGCCGAGCCTCCACGCCTCCCTCCGTTTATGGGGAAGGCGCGAACCGCCCCCTTTTACTACGACATGACGCATGCGCACAGAGCTCAGCCCCACGCATGCCGCCCACGTCACACACGCCTCCCCACGCCGAGCCACGCGCGGGAGGCATGAGAAGCGCAGCGCATGAAGAAACTTACCATGGTAGAAACTACCCCGCCTGCCCGCGCACCGTTTTTGGGCCTAGCCCAACGACACGATTGCGCTTACGTGTGGCCTAGGACCGGGGGCTCCTGTCGGTGTACAAAAAGAGGGGTACACTTTTTGTACCCCTATAACTGTGCACGGGCAGTCCAAGCCACGGACCCACCGCACCGGGCAAGACAAGGGAGGTGAGCCAAGGTAAGGCCGAAGCTCGAAAGAAGCAGAACGACGCCAAGACCAAGACCACAAAGAGCGAAGGGGACGAAGCGGACTCCCCCGGTAAGATCCTTGCCGGGGGCGGTTTTAGCCAATCCGGCAAGACCCTCGCCGTGGCAGCTCGCCCCACACCTACGGAGCGAATCACCCTTGAGTCCACTGCCCCCGTGGGGCAGGGATTCGGGAGACATCCCCGTGGTGGCATGCAGATCTTTGTGAAGACATTCAAGATCAGATACACACTATAGAAGATGACGACCCTTGGCGGGATCCCAGCCAAGGGGGACAACAAGGCCCCCGGCAAGAGCCTTGCCGGGAGTAACAGCGGGCACCACGGCAAGACCCTTGCCGGGGCCCCAGCAAGACCCTTGCCGGGGCTACGACGAAGCCCTTGCCAAGGACACCCGTAGGGCCACCATCAGGCCCACGCCAATTCCAACCTCCACCACCGTTCGCATGCAGCCGCCGACCCAACCAGTTGGGTAGGCACCTGCGTGGCAGCAAGCGGATCTTCGTGGAGACCCACCGCTGCGCCACCTCAGCTACCTGCCTGCCTACATGGCACCACGTGCACCGCTGGCCAGGGCGCATGTCGACATGAAAGGGATCAGCGACGGACAAGATTGGGCTCTCCCCTGCCCCCGATAAAGCAAGGACACCTAAGCACGACACATTAAATGCGCCTTGTCATGTAATGCGAGGGATAAACTCGTATCACTATGCCCTTTCTACCTCCTGCGTGCCACTGTGGCAACCCCTTTTCCCTATAAAAGGAGGCCCAAGGCGACCAGGAGGAGGATTCGGCTTTTTGGAGCTCCTCACGCCCCATTGCTAGTTCAAGAACACAGATAAACAAATCATCAAGGCAGGAGTAGGGTTTTACGCATCCTCGCGGCCCGAACCTAGATAAAAGAACCCGTGCGCTATTTGTTCGATCCGCCCTTCTCACAACCCCGCGCCCCGCAATCATAGTAGGGATTCTCGTGATCCCATAGTTTTCGTCCTCGCACCGACATCCACCCGCGGGGAAGACCCACGGTAGCCACGTATCGGTCAAGGCTTTATGTGAAACTAGATTCGCAGAAAACTTGCAGTTCAAGGCCCAGTCCACTATTCAAGTTGCTTACTAGTGTAGCATAGGGTTCTAGGTGGAAGTTCAACTTAACAGTCTCCACTGCAGTACTGGTATATAATACAGTGTTTTGGAACCAAAGGCAAATTTTGTGTGCCTCTGGGATCTGGTGGGGGATTGTTGGAAATTTTGTCTATTTGGGCCTAGCCCAATAGCAGTTTCAGAAATTCCTAATAAATCCTAGAGGCCCACATAGCCCATTCGTGCAAGGCAAGAGGTGGAACTAAAGTTTAGTCCCACCTTGCTAGTTTAGAGGGAGTTAGACCTCTTTATAAGGGAGGCTCCTTCCCCACTTGTATGAGCAAGAGAACAAGAGGGACATCCACGCGCGCTCCTCCTTTGCCGCCCGCCTCGCCACGCCACGCCACGCCTCGTCACGACGCGCCGTGGGTTGCGGGAATGAGCCGAGCCGATGTAAATTTTTGCCACGCACTACGGGTATACGAAAGGGAACGCGAAAGTTGAAACGTTTTGCTGTAGTGGAGATTGAATACGAACGGCGCACCTCTTCGCCTGCCGCCAGTTCATTTCGTCTCCCTCGTTCTCTTCAGCTCCCAGTGCAGCCTCTCGCCTCCTTCTCTTGCGCCTATAAAAGGGAGGTCGCTCCTCCTAGAGAGACGTACCAGAATCTCTTCCTCCTCTCGCCACAAGTTCCTGAGCACTGCGCTGCTGCTACGTTCTTCCTCATCCCGGCTTGCGGCATGCACCGCAGGTTGGGACAGTAGGCCTCCGAGACCGCACCTTTTGAGTCCTGTACGGGAGAAGGGTGATAAGGTCTTTGGGGAGCGCTCAGTGCGACTACTGACTGCTTCATCACGGACGATCCGGTCGCCGACGACTACTTCCCCGACAATGACTTCTTCCCCGACATCCACGACCTCCTCAACGACATGGCAGGCGAGGACACCGACCCCAAGTCCAGCGCTTCTACTGCTGCTGTGTCGTACGTGTTCTTCTCCTTTCTGTTAGAAGTCCTCCTATAGTTCTTGGCTCTAGTTTCTGCCCTACGTATGTTAGGTTCTGTTTTGTATAAGCAACTTCATCTAGTGTCTGTTCTAGATGTGTTTACCTCAAGTTCATATATGCAGACGATGTTTACCTTCTCTCTGTTAGATTGCATGACTTACTTTATATTTGCTATTTTAGTCATGCTTTATCTAGTATTTTTGTTAATAAAATCATTTGGTAAATTGCTCATATTTCCAACAGTTTCCTCTAAAAACACAGGAAATGAATGTATTCCTATGAAATTGATGTACGTATTTCCTACAAACCGAATGCATCTATAGGAAATTTTCCTCTAGAATCCTTGTTCCTATGTTTGTCTTATGAAAATCCTCCGAACTGAATGAGGCCTTCGAGGGTAGTATTTGTTGAGGAACGTTGCATGGAAAACAAAATTCTGTCTACGCACACACAAGATCTACCATGGGGATGCATAGCTACGAGAGGGGGAGAGCTTCTGTATACCCTTGTAGATCACTAAGCGGAAGCGTTTATAAACGCGGTTGATGTAGTTGTACACCTACATGATCCATCCCAATCAAGTACCGAATGTACGGCACCTCCGTGTTTAGCACACGTTCAGCTCGATGACATCCTCGCCTCCTTGATCCAGCAAGAGAGGCAAATTAGTAGATGAGTTTCGGCAGCATGACGGTGTGGTGACGGTGGTGGTGAAACTATTCCGCAGGGCTTTGCCAAGCACTACGGACATGGACGGAGGAGGAACTAGAATTAGAGGGAGAGGGGGCGCCGCACACGGCTTGGGAATCGTGGTGTGTGTTTCCCCCTCCTATCCTCACATATATATAGGTAGGGGGAGGGGAGTCAACCAAGGGGCGCCCCCAAGGGGGCCGACGGCCTCCGTGGGCTCTTGCCCTAGCTGTGCCCCCCTTTCCTTCCTATGGTGCAGGGGAAAAGGCAGGAGGGGAGCCCCCCCTTCCCTTTTCTCACGTGGAAGAGAAGGTAAGAGGGGGCTGGCCCTCTTCCCTTCCTTCCCTAGGGCCCCCGCCATGAGGTGGGGCGTGATACGTCTCCAACGTATCTATAATTTTTGATTGTTCCATGCTATTATATTACCTGTTTTGAATGATTATGGGCTTTATTATACACTTTTATATTACTTTTGGGACTAACCTATTAACCGGAGGCCCAACCCATATTGTTGTTTTATTGCCTGTTTCAGTATTTCGAAGAAAAGGAATATCAAACGGAGTCCAAACGGAATGAAACCTTCGGCAACGTGATTTTTTGGAAGATTATCATCCTGGAGACTTGAAGTTTACGTCAGAAGATACTCGAGGAGCCCAGGAGATAGGGGGGAACCCCCCTACTAGGTGCGGCCCCCTGTCTCGTGGACCCCTCGAGCACCCCCCCGACCGACTTCTTTCGCCTATATAAGCCTACGTACCCTAAAAACATTGAATATCGAGATAGATCGGGAGTTCCGCCACTACAAGCCTCCGTAGCCACCAAAAACCTCTCGGGAGCCCGTTCCGGCACCCTGCCAGAGGGGGAACCCATCACCGGTGGCCATCTTCATCATCCCGGCGCTGTCCATGACGAGGAGGGAGTAGTTCACCCTCGGGGCTGAGGGTATGTACCAGTAGCTATGTGTTTGATCTCTCTCTCTCTCTCTCTCTCTCTCTCTCTCTCTCTCTCGTGTTCTCTCTCGTGTTCCCTCTAAGGCACGATCTTGATGTATCCTGAGCTTTGCTATTATAGTTGGATCTTATGATGGTTCTCCCCCTCTACTCTCTTGTAATGGATTGAGTTTTCCCCTTTGAAGTTATCTTATCGGATTGAGTCTTTATTTGAGAACACTTCATGTATGTCTTGCCGTGCTTATCTGTGGTGACAATGGGATATCACGTGCCACTTGATGTATGTTTTGGTGACCAACTTGCGGGTTCCGCCCATGAACCTATGCATAGGGGTTGGCACACGTTCTTGACTCTCCGGTAGAGACTTTGGGGCACTCTTTGAAGTACTTTGTGTTGGTTGAATAGATGAATCTGAGATTGTGTGATGCATATCATATAATCATGCCCACGGATACTTGAGGTGACAATGGAGTATCTAGGTGACATTAGGGTTTTGGTTGATTTGTGTCTTAAGGTGTTATTCTAGTACGAACTCTTTAATAGATCGATCTGAAAGAATAACTTTGAGGAGGTTTCGTACCCTACCATAATCTCTTCGTTTGTTCTCCACTATTAGTGGCTTTGGAGTGACTCTTTGTTGCATGTTGAGGGCTTGTTATATGATCTATCTATGTTATTATTGTTGAGAGAACTTGCACTAGTGAAAGTATGAACCCTAGGCCTTGTTTCCTATCATTGCAATACCGTTTATGCTCACTTTTACCACTTGTTATCTTGCTGTTTTTATAATTTCAGATTACAAAAACCTTTATCTACTATCTATTTTGCACTTGTATCACCATCTCTTCGCCGAACTAGTGCACCTATACAATTTACCATCATATTGGGTGTGTTGGGGACACAAGAGACTCTTTGTTATTTGGTTGCATGGTTGTTTGAGAGAGACTATCTTCATCCTACGCCTCCTATGGATTGATAAACCTTAGGTCATCCACTTGAGGGAAATTTGCTACTGTCTTACAAACCTGTGCACTTGCAGGCCCAACAACGTCTACAAGAAGAAGGTTGTGTAGTAGACATCAAGCTCTTTTCTGGCGCCGTTGCCGAGGAGGCTAGGTAAAAGGCACTCACTCACACCCCGTCAACTAAGCTCTTTTCTGGCGCCGTTGCCGGGGAGGTGAGTGCTTGAAGGTATATCTTTAGATCTTGCAATCAAATCTTTTTGTTTCTTGTTTTATCACTAGTTTAGTTTATAAAAGAAAATTACAAAAAAATGGAGTTAAGTTTGTCTCATACGCTTCGTCTTTTTAATATCTTTCGTGAGTTTGATGGAAAGGAAAATTGTGCTCAAGTGCTAGAAGAAGAATGCTTTAAAATGCTTGGTATTAAATCTTTGAATGATGAGCATGATTGCAATGTTGTTAGTATAAACTCCTTGAATATCCATAGTACTAATGATGATTGCTCTAGTCATGATGAGAATATATCTTATGAGCATGTCAACTTTTGTGGAGTGCATGTTTGCACGAACACACCAAATAGAGAAGATATATATTGCAAGAAGCATAAGTATTTAGAAACTAAGAGGTTGCAAGAAAGGCTAGATAAGAGTGCGGAGAATTTAAGATATCTTTCCCGTTGTGAATTTTGCAATAAACAAGATCATTTACATCTCCAATGCAAATTGTTTCATGATCGGATCGTGTCCAAAAATTGTGATGATTTGATCTCCCTTTCTCATTACAATGAACTTAGATTGCTTTTGGGTTATGAAGAGTTGAAACATTTAACTAAGCCTATTCCATAATTTAATCTTAAGCATTTCCTTGATATTGATCTAGAAAAGATTTATATGTTTTGTGCGGTGAATTGCATTGAAAATCCTTATATTGCCAATTACATAAAGAAAAGAAAGCAAATAGAAGATGATGAGAATACTAATGAAAGGGAAGAGACTTCCCAATATCCTCCTATTATTTCTAATGATGAATCAGGTAATGAGGAGGAGCTTTCTATTCAACAAATCTCATCAATAAGGAGCTCAAAGAGGAAGGTTGAACCTACACATAGTGTGAAGAAGAAAAAGAAAAGAAGGAGCAACAAAGGTAGAAAGGTAACCCTCCCAAATGATGTTGCTCCTACTACTCATTGTGATGATGATAATTGCTTTACTATTGGTGCTATCCATATTTTTAGTGATGAGAGTGATTATGCTCATGATATGAAAGAGCCCAAGCTTGGGGAAGCTATGTTTGATGAGGATGAAATATTTGAGAATATATTTGCTGAAATTAATGTTTTCCCAAGCTTGGGGATGCTATGTTTAATGAAGATGATATTTTTAGCATCCCAAGTTTTGATATGCAAAGTTGTTATGATGATAGCATGCCTCCGACCTATGATGATTATATTGATGAAAGTGGGTTTGGAAGAGTGTCAACTTTAGGAATTAGTGATCCCGCTATTTTGGAAGATGTTGAATCTTATTGTGATGAATATGAAAGTGTATTTGGAAGAGTGTCAACTTTATTTAGTGATTCCACTATCTTGGGAGAGGTTTCAATCGATTATGATGAGAACAAAGTTGCTACTTATGATGATTATTGTGATGAAACTTATGCTATAAAAAGTAGTGATGATTATATTTATAAAACTTGTCATGCTTATGATTACCCTTTTTCTGAACATTACTCTTTTAATGTGGAAACAATTTTTAGTGTTCAAGTCTCTTATGATACTCCCACTATTCCGAATGAGAAGAATTTTGCTTGTGTGGAGAGTAGTAAATTTTCTATGCTAGTAGATCATGAAAAGAATGCTTTAGGTTCTGGTTATATTGTTGAATTCATTCATTATTCTACTGAAAATTATTATGAGGGACGAACATATGCTTGTAGGAATTGCAATAATATCAAGTTTCCTCTCTATGTGCTTAAAATCTTGAAGTTGTGCTTGTTTTGCCTTCCTATGCTAGTTGATTATTGTTCCCATAAGTTGTTTGCTCACAAAATCCCTATGCATAGGAAGTGGGTTAGACTTAAATGTGCTAGTCATATGCTTCATGATGCTCCCGTTATGTTTCAATTCTTATCTTTTATGTGAGCATCATTGCCATCATCATGCCTAGCTAGAAAGGCATTAAAGAAAAGCGCTTGTTGGGAGACAACCCAATATTTACCCTTACTGTTTTTGTGTGTCCACATGATTATTCTACTGCAGTAATCATGTTTTATAGCTTTTTTTTCAATAAAGTGCCAAGTAGAACCTTTGGGAAGACTTGAGTGAAGTTTATGTGATCTTGCTGTAAAAAACAAAAACTTTAGCGCTCACGAGATTACCTTACATTTTTTACTGGAGAGTGCTTGTAGGTTGATTATTTTTTAAGATGATTAATATACAAATTTCTCAGGTCCAGCAATTTATTTCATAATTTTTGGGGTTCCAGAAGTATACGTTTGATACAGATTACTACAGACTGTTCTGTTTTTGACAGATTCTGTTTTCTATGTGTTGTTTGCTTATTTTGATGAATCTGTGATTAGTATCGGAGGGTATGAACCATAGAGAAGTTAGAATACATTAGATATTACACCAATATGAATTTAGAATGAGTTCATTACAGTACCTAAGTGGTGGTTTTATTTTCTTATACTAACGGAGCTTACGAGTTTTGTTTTTGAGTTTTGTGTGGTTGAAGTTTTCAAGTTTCGAGTAAAGATTCAATGGACTATGGAATAAGGATTGGAAAGAGCCTAAGATTAGGGATGCCCAAGGCACCCCAAGGTAATATTCAAGGACAACCAAGAGCCTAAGCTTGGGGATGCCCCGGAAGGCATCCCCTCTTTCGTCTTCGTTCATCGGTAACTTTACTTGGAGCTATATTTTTATTCACCACATGATATGTGTTTTGCTTGGAGCGTTTGTTAGTTTTTTCTTTCTGTTAGTTATAATAATGTTTTGCATCTTTATTTTCAATAAAAATGTCAAGGATAGCCTTTGCCATGCTTATTTTGCTAGTATACATGTTGCTGTTTAAAAACAGAAAGTTTACCGCTGTTGCAAAAATTCCCTAGAAAAGTCAGAGAGTGATATAATGTTGAATCTTTTTGCATAGTGAGCTCTGATAAATCTTCTACAGCGTAGTATTTTTCTTATAATTTTTGAAGTTAGGGAAGTATTGATACTCTTGCATTCTTTACAGACTGTACTGTTTTGACAGATTGCTGTTATGGTTGCATTGTTTGCATATGTTTGCTTGTTTAATGATTCTATTTGAGGATAGGAGTATTAAATATGCAGAGGCATTTAGTATGAAATGTTGAATAATTATTTAAGTGATTTGTTACAGTAGAGAATGATAAGGTTTTGCATTGGTTTATACTAACCTATCTCACGAGTTCTTGTTGAGTTTGTTGTGGATGAAGCTTTTGATAAAAAGAAAAACCATGATATGAGAGGAATTAAGGAGATACAAAAGTTCAAGCTTGGGGATGCCCAAGGCACCCCAAGATAATATTTCAAGAAGTCTCAAGCATCTAAGCTTGGGGATGCCCCGGTAGGCATCCCACCTTTCTTCAACAACTATCGGTTAGTATCGGTTGAGCCTAAGTTTTTGCTTCTTCACATGAGTCGTGCTATCCTTGCAATGTCATTTATTTTGTTTTGCTTGCTGTTTGAATAAGATACCAAGATCTGAAATTCTTAAATGAGAGAGAGTCTTCACATAGTTGCATAATTATTTAGCTACTCATTGATCTTCACTTATATCTGTTGGAGTAGTTTGTCGTTTGCTCTAGTGCTTCACTTATATGTTTTAGAGCATGGCGGTGGTTTTATTTTGTAGAAATTAATGAACTCTCATGCTTCACTTATATTATTTTGAGAGTCTTAAGCAACATGGTTGTTTGAATGAAAACTATTATAGGAAGTGAATTGGATGCTATGATCAATTTGATACTTGATAATTGTTTTGAGATATGGAGGTAGTGATATTAAAGTCATGCTAGTTGGGTGATTATGAATTTAAAGAATGCTTGTGTTGAAGTTAGCAAGTCCCATAGCTTGCACGTATGGTTAAAGTTGTGTAACAAATTTGAAACATGAAGTGTACCTGGCTTGTGCATCCTTATGAGTGGCGGTCGAGGACGAGCGATGGTCTTTTCCTACCAATCTATCCCCCTAGGAGCATGCGCGTAGTGCTTGATTTTTGATGACTTCTAAATTTTTGCAATAAGTATATGAGTTCTTTTGACTAATGTTGAGTCCATGGATTATACGCACTTTTACCTTTCCACCATTGCTAGCCTCTTCGGTACCATGCATTGCCCTTTCTCACCTTGAGAGTTGGTGCAAACTTCGCCGGTGCATCCAAACCCCGTGATACGATACGCTCTATCACACATAAACCTCCTTATATCTTCCTCAAAGCAGCCACCATACCTACCTATTATGGCATTTCCACAGCCATTCCGAGATATATTGCCATGCAACTTTCCACCGTTCTGTTCATCATCATCATGACTTACTCCACTTTTGTCATATTGCCATTGCATGATCATGTAGTTGACGTCGTATTTGTGGCAAAGCCACCATGCATAATTTTCATACATGTCACTCTTGATTCATTGCACCATCCCGGTACACCGCCGGAGGCATTCATATAGAGTCATATCTTGTTCTAGTTTCGAGTTGTAATTCATATGTTGTAATCAATGAAAGTGTGATGATCATCATTATTAGAGCATTGCCCAAAAAGAAAAAAAGGAAAGAAAAAAAAGAATAAAGGCCAAAAGAGAAAAAAAAGAGGCCCAAAGAAAAAAAAAGAAAAAAAAAGAAAAAAAGGGAAATAAATAAAAAGGGCAATGCTACTATCTCTTTTCCACACTTGTGCTTCAAAGCAGTACCTTGTTCTTCATGTAGTGAGTCTCATATATTGTGCTTCAAAGTAGCACCATGTTTTTCATATAGTGAGTCTCATAGGTTGTCTTTTTCATACTAGTGGGAATTTTTCATTATAGAACTTGGCTTGTATATTCCTACGATGGGCTTCCTCAAATGCCCTAGGTCTTCGTGAGCAAGCAAGTTGGATGCACACCCACTAGTTTTCTTTTGTTGAGCATTCATTTATAGCTCCAGTGCATCCGTTGCATGGCAATCCCTACTCCTCATGTTGACATCAATTGATGGGCATCTCCATAGCCCGTTGATTATCCTCGTAAATGTGAGACTTTATTTTTTTGTCTTCTCCACACAACCCCCATCATTATATCCTATTCCACCCATAGTGCTATATCCATGGCTCACACTCATGTATTGCGTGAAGGTTGAAAAAGTTTGAGATTATTTAAGTATGAAACAATTGCTTGGCTTGTCATCGGGGTATCGAAGTTGGGAACATCTTTGTGTGACGAAAATGAAGCATAGCCTAACTATATGATTTTGTAGGGATGAACTTTCTTTTGCCATGTTATTTTGAGAAGACATGATTACCTTGACTAGTATGCTTGAAGTGTTACTATTTCTTATGTCAATATGAACTTTTATCTTGAATCATTTGGATCTGAACATTCATGCCATAATAAAGTGAAATTACTTTGAGAATCATGCTAGGTAGCATTCCACATCAAAAATTCTGTTTTTATCATTTACCTACTCGAGGATGAGCAGGAATTAAGCTTGGGGATGCTTGATACGTCTCCAACGTATCTATAATTTTTTATTGTTCCATGCTATTATATTACCTGTTTTGAATGATTATGGGCTTTATTATACACTTTTATATTACTTTTGGGACTAACCTATTAACCGGATGCCCAACCCATATTGCTGTTTTATTGCCTGTTTCAGTATTTCGAAGAAAAGGAATATCAAACGGAGTCCAAACGGAATGAAACCTTCGGTAACGTGATTTTTTGGAAGATTATCATCCTGGAGACTTGGAGTTTACGTCAGAAGATACTCGAGGAGCCCAGGAGATAGGGGGGCGCCCCCCTACTGGTCGCGGCCCCCTGTCTCGTGGACCCCTCGAGCACCCCCCGACCGACTTCTTTCGCCTATATAAGCCTACGTACCCTAAAAACATCGAATATCGAGATAGATCGGGAGTTCCGCTGCCGCAAGCCTCTGTAGCCACCAAAAACCTCTCAGGAGCCCGTTCTGGCACCCTGCCGGAGGGGGAACCCATCACCGGTGGCCATCTTCATCATCCCGGCGCTTTCCATGATGAGGAGGGAGTAGTTCACCCTGGGGGCTGAGGGTATGTACCAGTAGCTATATGTTTGATCTCTCTCTCTCTCGTGTTCTCTCTCGTGTTCCCTCTAAGGCATGATCTTGATGTATCCCGAGCTTTGCTATTATAGTTGGATCTTATGATGTTTCTCCCCCTCTACTCTCTTGTAATGGATTGAGTTTTCCCCTTTGAAGTTATCTTATCGGATTGAGTCTTTATTTGAGAACACTTGATGTATGTCTTGCCATGCTTATCTGTGGTGACAATGGGATATCACGTGCCACTTGATGTATGTTTTGGTGACCAACTTGCCGGTTCCGCCCATGAACCTTTGCATAGGGGTTGGCACACGTTCTTGACTTTGCGGTAGAGACTTTGGGGCACTCTTTGAAGTACTTTGTGTTGGTTGAATAGATGAATCTGAGATTGTGTGATGCATATCGTATAATCATGCCCACGGATACTTGAGGTGACAATGGAGTATCTAGGTGACATTAGGGTTTTGGTTGATTTGTGTCTTAAGGTGTTATTCTAGTACGAACTCTTTAATAGATCGATCCAAAATAATAACTTTGAGGAGGTTTCGTACCCTACCATAATCTCTTCGTTTGTTCTCCTCTATTAGTGGCTTTGGAGTGACTCTTTGTTGCATGTTGAGGGCTTGTTATATGATCTATCTATGTTATTATTGTTGAGAGAACTTGCACTAGTGAAAGTATGAACCCTAGGCCTTGTTTCCTATCATTGCAATACCGTTTATGCTCACTTTTACCACTTGTTACCTTGCTGTTTTTATAATTTCAGATTACAAAAACCTTTATCTACTATCTATTTTGCACTTGTATCACCATCTCTTCGCCGAACTAGTGCACCTATACAATTTACCATTGTATTGGATGTGTTGGGGACACAAGAGACTCTTTGTTATTTGGTTGCAGGGTTGTATGAGAGAGACCATCTTCATCCTACGCCTCCTACAGATTGATAAACCTTAGGTCATCCACTTGAGGGAAATTTGCTACTGTCCTACAAACCTGTGCACTCGCAGGCCCAACAACGTCTACAAGAAGAAGGTTGTGTAGTAGACATCAGGGCGCGCCAGCCCCCTTGTGGGCTGGTGTGCTCCCCTCTTCTTGGCCTGTTAAGCCCAATAACTCCATGTGGCCTCCTGGAACCGCTTCGGGTGATCCAAGAAATACCCAGTACATTCCGAAACCTTTTCGGAGACCAAATATTATCATCCTATATATCAATCTTTACCTCCGGACCATTCCGGAGCTCGTCGTCATGTCTGTGATATCACCCGGGACTCCGAACAACAATCAGTCACCAATTCACATAACTCATATAATACTATATCATCAACAAACATTAAGCGTGCAGACCCTACAGGTTTGAGAATGATGTAGACATGACCGAGACGCCTCTCCCGTCAATAACCAATAGTGAGACCTAGATGCCCATATTGGTTCCTACATATCCTATGAAGATCTTTATCAGTTGAACCTTTATGACAACATACATAGTTCCCTTTGTCTGTATGTATGTTACTTGCCCAAGATTCGATCGTCGGTATCTCCATACCTAGTTCAATCTCGTTATGAACAAGTCTCTTTACTAGTTCCGTAATACATCATATTGCAACCAACTCCTTAGTCACTTTTCTTGCAAGCTTCTTGTGATGTTGTATCACCGACTGGGCCCAGAGATACCTCTCTTTCATACGGAGTGACAAATCCCAATCTTCACGCCAACTCAACATACACCTTAAGAGATACCTGTAGAGCACCTTTATGATCACCCAATTACGTTATGATGTTTGATAGCACACAAGGTATTCCTCGATATCCGGGAGTTGCATGATCTCATGGTCGAAGGAATATGTATTTGACATTAAGAAAGCAGTAGCAAAAACAGAACGATCATATGCTATGCTAACGGATGGGTCTTCTCCTAATGATGTGATCCCGTTATCAAGTGGTTAGGAAACATTAACCATATATTGATCAACGAGCTAGTCTAGTAGAGGCTCACTAGGGACACGGTATTTGTTTATGTATCCACACATGTATTTAAGTTTCCGGTCAATACAATTCTAGCATGAATAATAAACCTTTATCATGATTAAGGAAATATAATAATAACCACTTTATTATTGCCTCTAGGGCATATTTCCAACAGTCTCCCATTTGCACTAGAGTCAATAATCTAGATTACTACTAATGAATCTAACACCCATTGAGTCTTGGTTCTATGGCTAAGGCATAGATCATGTTTTGCTCGCGGAAGAGGTTTAGTCAATGGGTCTGCCACATTCAGATCTGTATGTACTTTCCAAATTTCTATGTCTCCGTCCTTGACCTTTTCATGAATGGAGTTGAAGCGTCTCTTGATGTATTTGGTTCTCTTGTGAAACCTAGATTCCTTCGCTAAGGCAATTGCTCCAGTGTTGTCACAAAAGATTGTCATTGGACCCGACGCACTGGGTATTACACCCAGATCGGATATGAATTCCTTCATCCAGACTCCTTCATGCGCTGCTTCTGAAGCAGCTATGTGCTCCGCTTCACACATAGATCCCGCATGACGCTCTGCTTGGAACTGCACCAATTAACAGCTCCACCATCCAATATAAATATGTGTCCGGTTTGTGACTTATAGTCATCCGGATATTTGTCGAAGCTAGGATCGATGTAACCCTTTACGACGAGCTCTTCATCACCTCCATAAACGAGAAACATATCCTTGGTCCTTTTTAGGTACTTCAGGATATTCTTGACCACTGTCCAGTGATCCACTCCGAGATTACTTTGGTACCTCCCTGCCAAACTTATGGCAAGGCACACATCAGGTCTGGTATACAACATGGCATACATAATAGAACCTATGGCTGAGGCATAGGTAATGACTTTCATTTTCTCTCTATCTTCTATCGTGGTCGGACTTTGAGTCTGACTCAATTTCACACCTTGCAACACAGGCAAGAACCCTTTCTTTGACTGGTCCATTTTGAAACTTCTTCAGAACTTTGTCAAGGTATGTGCTTTGTGAAAGTCCTATTAAGCGCCTTGATCTATCCCTATAGATCTTGATGCCCAATATATAAACAGCTTCACCGAGGTCTTTCATTGAAAAATTCTTATTCAAGTATCCTTTCATGCTATCCAGAAATTCTATATCATTTCCAATCAGCAATATGTCATCCACTATAATATCAGAAATGCTACAGAGCTCCCACTCACTTTCTTGTAAATACAGGCTTGACCGTAAGTCTGTATAAAACCAAATGTTTTGATCACATCATCAAATTGTATATTTCAACTCTGAGATGCTTGCACCAATCCATAGATGGATCGCTGGAGCTTGCACACTTTGTTAGCACCTGTAGGATCGACAAAACCTTCTGGTTGCATCATATACAACTCTTCTTTAAGAAATTTGTAAGAAATGCAGTTTTGACGTCCATTTGCCAGATTTCATAATCATAAAATGCGACAATTGCTAACATGATTCACACAGACTTAAGCATCTCTACGGGTGAGAAAGTCTCATCGTAGTCAACTCCTTGAACTTGTCGAAAACCTTTTGCAAGTCGAGCTTCGTAGATAATGATATTACCATCAGCATCCATATTCTTCTTTAAGATCCATTTATTTTCAATGGCTTGCCAATCATCGGGCAAGTCCAGCAAAGTCCACACTTTGTTCTCATGCATGAATTCTATCTCAGATTTCATGGCCTCAAGCCATTTTGTCAGAATCTGGGCTCATCATAGCTTCTTCATAGTTCATAGGTTTGCTGTTGTCTAACAACATGACTTCCAGGACATGATTACCATACCACTCTGGTGCGGTACATGTTCTGGTCGACCTACGAGGTTCAGAAGTAACTTGATCTGAAGTTTCATGATCATTATCATTAGCTTCCTCTCTAGTTGGTGTAGGCATCACGGAAACGGATTTCTCTGATGTGCTACTTTCCAATTTGAGATAAGGTACAATTACCTCATAAAGTTCTACTTTCCTCCCACTCACTTCTTTCGAGAGAAACTCCTTCTCTAGAACTGATCCATTCTTAGCAACAAAGATTTTGCCTTCAGATCTGTGATAGAAGGTATACCAAATAGTTTATTTAGGGTATCCTATGAAGACGCACTTCTCCGCTTTGGGTTCAAGCTTATCAGGCTGAAGCCTTTTGACATAAGTATCACATCCCCAAACTTTAAGAAACGACAACTTAGGTTTCTTGCAAAACCATAGTTCATACGATGTCGTCTCAACGAATTTAGACGGTGCCCTATTTAACATGAATGCGGTTGTTACTAATGCATAGCCCCAAAATGATAAAGGCAAATCGGTAAGAGACATCATAGAACACACCATATCTAATAAAGTACAGTTATGACGTTCGGACACACCATTACGCTGTGGTGTTCTAGGTGGCACGAGTTGTGAAACAATTCCACATTGTCTTAAATGAAGACCAAACTCGTAACTAAAATATTCACCTCCGCGATCAGATCATAGAAACTTTATTTCTTGTTATGATGATTCTCCACTTCACTCTGAAATTCTTTGAGCTTTTCAAATGTTTCAGATTTGTGTTTCATCAAGTAGATATATCCATACCTACTTAAATCAGTTGTGAAGGTTAGAAAATAACAATACCCGCCGCGTGCTTCAACACTCATCAGACCGCATACATCAATATGTATTATTTACAATAAGTCATTAGCTCACTCCATTGTTCTGGAGAACGGAGTTTTAGTCATCTTACCCATGAAGCATGGTTCGCAAGTATCAAATGATTCATAATCAAGTGATTCCAAAAGTCCATCCGCATGGAGTTTTTGATGCGCTTTACACCAATATGACCTAAATGGCAGTGCCACAAGTATGTTGCACTATCATTATCAACTTTGCATCTTTTGGCATCAATATTATGAATATGTGTATCACTACGATCGAGATTCAGCAAGAATAGACCATTCATTAAAGGTGCATGACCATAAAAGATAGTACTCATATAAATAGAACAACCATTATTCTCTGACTTAAATGAATAACCGTCTCACAGTAAACAAGATCCAGATATAATGTTCATGTTCAAAACTGGCACCAAATAACAATTATTGAGGTCTAAGACTAATCCCGAAGGTGGATGTATAGGTAGCGTGCCGACGTCGATCACATCAACCTTGGAACCATTCCCGACGCGCATCGTTACCTCATCCTTAGCCAATCTTCGTTTATTCTGCAACTCCTGTTTTGAGTTACAAATATGAGCAATGGAACCAATATCAAATACCCAGGCGCTACTACGAGCATTAGTAAGGAACACATCAATAACATGTATATCAAATATACCTGTTCACTTTGCCATCCTTCTTATCTGCCAAGTATTTCGGGCAGTTTCGCTTCCAGTGACCATTTCCTTTGCAGTAGAAGCATTCAGTTTCAGGCTTGGATTCAACTTTGGGCTTCTTCACGGGAGAGGCAACTTGCTTGCCATTCTTCTTGAAGTTCCCTTTCTTTCCCTTGCCCTTTTTCTTGAAACTAGTGGTCTTGTTAACCATCAACACTTGATGCTCCTTCTTGATTTCTACCTCTGCTGATTTCAGCATCACGAAGAGCTCGGGAATCGTTTTCGTCATCCCTTGCATATTATAGTTCATCATGAAGCCTTTGTAGCTTGGTGGTAGTGACTGAAGAAGTCTGTCAATAACACTCTCAACTTGAAGATCAATTCCTAGATGAGTCAAGTGGTTATGATACCCAGACATTTTGAGTATGTGTTCACTGACAGAACTGTTCTCCTCCATCTTACAGCTAAAGAACTTGTTGGAGACTTCATATCTCTCAACCCGGGCATTTTCTTGAAATATTAACTTCAGCTCTTGTAACATCTCATATGCTCTATGGCGTTCAAAACACTTTTGAAGTCCCTGTTCTAAGCCTTAAAGCATGGCATACTGAACTATTGAGTAGTCATCAAATCAAGCCTGCAGAACATTCATAACATCTGCATCAGCTCCTGCAGTAGGTTGTCACCTAGTGGTGCATCGAGGACATAATTGTTCTATGCAGCAATGAGGATAATCCTCAAGTTACAGACCCAGTCCGTGTAGTTGCTACCATCATCTTTCAACTTAGCTTTCTCTAGGAATGCATTAAAATTCAAGGGAACGGTAGCATGGGCCATTGATCTACAACATAGATATGCAAAAACTATTAAGACTAAGTTCATGATAAATTTTAGTTCAAATAATCAAATTACTAATGAACTCCCACTTAAATCAACATCTCTCAAGTTGTCTAAGTGATACATGATCCAAATCAACTAACCTATGTCCAATCATCACGTGATATGGGGTAGTCTTCAATGGTGAACATCTCTATGTTGATCATATCTACTATATGGCTCACGTTCGACCTTTCGGTCTCTAGTGTTTCGAAACCATGTCTGTACATGCTAGGCTCGTAAAGTTTAACCCAAGTATTTTGCATGTGCAAAACTGGCTTACAACCGTTGTATGTGAACGTAGAGTCTATCACACCCGATCATGACGAGGTGCTTCGAAACGATGAACTTTAGCAACGGTGCATACTCGGGGAGAACAGTTATATCTTGAAATTAAGTGAAGGGATCATCTTATAATGCTAGCGTCATTCTAAGCAAAATAAGATGCATAAAGGATAAACATCACATGCAATCAAAAATATGTGACATGATATGGCCATCATCATCTTGTGCTTTTGATCTCCATATCCAAAGCATCAGCATGATCTCCATCGTCACCAGCACGACACCTTGATCTCCATCGTAGCGCCGGGGTCGTCTTGCCAACTATTGCTTCTGCAACTATTGCTAACGCATAGAGATAAAGTAAAGCAATTACATGGCGCTTAAGTGATTGACACGCAGGTCATACAATAATTAAAGACAACCCTAAGGCTCATGTCGGTTGTCGTACTCATCGACATGCAAGTCATGAACTTATTACAAAACATGATCATCCCATACATCAACATGTATCACATCATATTTTGACCATATCACATCACAACATGCCTTGCAAAAACAAGTTAGACGTCCTCTACTTTGTTGTTGCAAGTTTTACGTGGCTGCTACGGGAAACTAGCAAGAACCATTCTTACCTACGCAAAACCACAACGGTGATCAAGTTGATATTTAACCTTCTACAAGGACCGACGTAGTCAAATCCGATTCAAGTAAAGTAGGAGAAACAAACACAGCCACCTTTATGCAAAACAAGTTGCATGTCAGTCGGTGGAACTGGTCTCATGTGCGTGGACATGCAAGGTTGGTCCGGGCCGCTTCATCCCACAATGCTGCCAAATCAAAATAAGACACTGGTGGGAAGCAATATGAACATCACCACCCACAACTCCTTTGTGTTCTACTCATGCATATCATCTATGCATAGACCTGGCTCATGATGCCACTGTTGGGGAATGTTGTATGGAAAACAAAAAAAATTCTAGGCACACACAAGATCTATCCATGGAGATGCATAGCTACGAGAGGGGGAGAGCTTCTACATACCCTTGTATATCACTAAGCAGAAGTGTTTATCAACGCGGTTGATGTAGTTGTACACCTTCACGATACGTCCTGATCAAGTACCGAACGTACGACACCTCCGCGTTCAGCACACGTTCAGCTCGATGACGTCCTTGCCTTCTCGATCCAGCAGGAGAGGCGAAGTAGTGGATGAGTTCCGGTAGCACGACGGTGTGGTGACGGTGGTGGTGAAACTATTTCGCAGGGCTTCGCCAGGCACTACGGACATGGACATAGGAGGAACTAGAACTAGAGGGAGAGGGGGCGTCGCACACGACTTGGGAATCATGGTGTGTGTTGCCCCCTCCTCTCCTCACATATATATATGTAGGGGAGGGGAGGCAGCCCTACCCCCCCCCCAAGGGAGTCGACGGCCTCCCTGGGCTCCTGCCCTAGGTGCTCCCCCTTTCCTTCCTATGGCGCAGGGGAGAAGGCAGGAGGGGAGGCGCCCCCCTTTCCTTTTTCTCACGTGGAAGAGAAGGTAAGAGGAGGCTGGCCCTCTTCCCTTCCTTCCCTAGGGCAGGTGCCATGATTGGGGCGTGCCAGCCCCCTTGTGGGCTGGTGCGCTCCCCTCTTCTTGGCTTGTTAAGCCCAATAACTCCCCATGGCCTCCTGGAACACCTTCCAGTGATCTGATAAATACCTGGTGCATTCCGAAACCTTTCCGAAGACCAAATACTATCATCCTATATATCAATCTTTACCTCTGGACCATTTCAGGGCTCCTCGTCATGTCCATGATATCATCTGGGACTCTAAACAACATTCAGTCACCAATTCACAAAACTCATATAATATTATATCGTCAATGAACGTTAAGCGTGCGGACCCTACATGTTTGTGAATGATGTACACATGAGCGAGACGCTTCTCCGGTCAATAACCAGTAGTGGGACCTGGATGCCCATATTGGTTCCTACTTATCCTATGAAGATCTTTATCGATCGAACCTTTATGACAACATACGTAGTTCCGTTTGTCTGTCGGTATGTTACTTGCCCGAGATTCGATCATCGGTATCTCCATACCTTTTTCATTCTCGTTACCGACAAGTCTCTTTACTCGTTTTGTAATACATCATCTTGCAACTAACTCCTTAGTCACTTTCCTTGCAAGCTTCTTCTGATGCCGTATTGCCGAGAGGGCCCAGAGATACCTCTCCGTTGCACTACTAGGGAAAACCCTAGTAGTAGCGCTTGAAATATGCATAGCAGTAGCGCTGTGTCCAACACTACTGCTATCGCGCTACAGCTAACTGTTAGCAGTAGCGCTGGAATGCCAGCGCTACTGCTATACCTAGTTAGCAGTAGCGCTTCTCTGGGGAAGCGCTACAGATAACAGAAAGTACTAGTAGTGTTTCTTTAGAAAAGTGCCTTTGCTAACTTTTCCTGCATTTTTGAAAATACATCTTATTTTCGTTGTGGTTTTATATACAGTACTTTCATCATATGACTTTATGACCATGATTAGTTATTATATATAACAGTGGGCGAAATGAACGTGGAGTAGATTCAAGTGGAGGCAACATGTGGTGCATGTCGAAAGTACTACTAATCCAAACTTGATCTAGTTTGGATTAGTAGTACTTTCGATGTGCACCACATGCTGCCTCCACTTGAATCTATTCCATGTTCATTTCACCTACTGATATATATAGTAACTCATCATGCTCATATAACAACTTAGCATCATGCATCATCGATCATAATAATAAATAACTCATCATTGGTATCATAATAACAAGTCCTACTCATCATCATTGATCATACAACTTCTACTCGATACCACATCATCATCATAGTCATCTAACCAATCCTAGTTAGTTGTTCTTAGCACATGATCATGAGTATTAGCTAGGACCTACTACATTCTCTTAGGTAAAATAGCATAAAACAAGATAGGCCCTAACTCTCCATTATGGAGAATGGATATTATCCTGTCTCAAATTCTTGCCCTTCGCCTAATGTTGCTTCCATGTAGCTCCCTACAAGTGACCATAAATTTTTTCCAATCTTTGATTGTCATGTCTTCATTGGTTTTAGAAATCCGATATGAATAGGAGTGATTTGTAGGATAACCTGGCTATATATTCAAAACATCAAGGCGACCTTTCTGAAACATCAAATGAGGCACACACTCCTGCGGGATTATCTATTGAAAAACATAGTAATAACTTCGTAGTTAGCAATGTAGTTTAGTTTTAGAAGAATTTATGCAAAAGATGCACAAATGTCGTAATACTAAAAAATCTTACCATGACATCTCCATGGATGTTAGCATAGTTCAACACGTGCACTAGTGGCACATATTGACCATAATGTGGAGGAGTTTGATAATAGATATTGTAATTCTCAAGATTGGTACAAAATGCGACCAGATGATTTTTCTCCTGATAAGTTAACTCAGAGCCATCGGTATAGTAGGTTATGTCTACCATCTTCTGCACATTCTTTGAAGAATGAAAATAAGCTGTCAACTATTTTGAAATAAACAATATAAATTACTTAATAACTATGTTTGAGAAACTCACATAGTGGTAGAATTGGAAGCGTATCAACAAGGACCCAAATGTCCAAATTGTCTTCCTCGATGTCAGGATCACCAAGATCCATGGTGAGAAGCATACCCTCATGAAAATCATACATCTGGCAAAGTGCTTCCCAATCCGGGCAACCAAAATGGGATACACTCACAGAATTGTATAGATTTACCTCAAAATCCATACCATGATGGGTCCTTAAGTGAATTTTCTTTGTTTCCATACTCTCATGATCTTCAAAATCCATCCTCTCCAAGACATAGCATCTTGCATGGCATGGGATAAGCTAGTCGAATTGTAAAAGACGAAAATTACACGTTGAAGTAGTAGAAGTCGAGCTTAATTACGAAAAAAACACTTTGCGTCATTGTCGGTGTCAAAACCACAGATCTCGAGTAGGGGGTCCCAAACTATGCGTCTAAGGATCAAAGGTAACAGGAGGGAGGGGACACGTTGTTTTATCCAGGTTCAGGCCCTCTTAAGGGAGGTAATACCCTACTTCCTGCTTGATTGACTTTGATGAGTATAAGGGTTACAAGAGTTAATCTACCTCGAGATCATAATGGCTAAACCCTAGATGTCTAGATTGTATGATTGTTCTTTCCCTACAGACTAAACCCGCCGGTTTATATAGACACCAGAGGGATCTAGGGTTGTACAGAGTCGGTTTACAGAGAAAGGAAGGAGCATGATCCGAACGGCAAGCTTGCCACCCACGCAAAGGAGAGTACCATCCGAACACGGGGAAAGGTCTTTAATCTCATATCTTCACGGCCCATTAGTCCGGCCCATGTCACATAGCCCGGACACCCGAGGACCCCTTAGTCCAGGACTCCCTCAGTAGCCCCTGAACCAGGCCTCAATGATGACGTATCCAGCGTGCAGACTGTCTTTGGCATTGCAAGGTAGGTTCCCTCTCCGAATACTCCAAAGCAGCTTTCCGCACACAAAAGCTGTATCCGACCCTGCTTAATACGTACAACCCTAAGCTGTAAAAGGCAACAATACTTAAAATAAGTCACGTCCACAGACAATTTTTTCGGCGAGACATTATGTTCTGGCCTTATTATTATTCTGAACCGTTTTACGGCCCCGTTTCACATTTTGAGGCATGGCCATTGACATGTCTTGTCAAAGCAGAGATCGTGTCCCCTTATCATGGGATTCTCATCAATAGGGGTTTTGGGTTATCCAACCGTGCCATTCACACGTCCCCTTGGGAATAGGCGAGATTTAAGGCTTATGCGGGGGTGCTTGATATTCGCTACCTTTATAAGAGGACAAAGACCCATCTATTCACCTCACGCCTTCTTCTTCCTCTGCCTTTCAATCCCCCGAGCTCCAGCGCCCAAGTTTTAAACTTTCTCTTCACCCCAACTTCTCCAGCAATGGCCGGATTCGGCTTTCAGGGCAAATGGATGGCCTCCTCTATAACAGAGAAGAACATCCAGGATCTGCGTGAGGTGAGGTACTTGATGGCAGAGATCAAACACAGGCTTCCAACCTTAGGGCAGGTCATCCCCACTGAAAGTGCAACTATCCCTAGGTGGTTTTGATAATTCATAACAACATATAGCTCATTGAGCTAATACTATTCCAAGACTATTATTTCAGGAAAGCTCAATGAATGGCATGGCATGGATGATGAAAGTGGATCCCTCAAAATATCAAGGACAAAGGATTGGCTCAAGATCAAAAGCTCAAGACTCTTCATGTTACATTTTAGTGATCCAAGATCACATTGAGTCTATAGGAAAAGCCAATACTATCAAGGAGGGATGAGGTGTTGCTTAATGAGCCTCTTGCTTCATGTGCTTAGTGATATGCTCCAAATACCCTCAACTACTTTCTCACATCCTCATTTGACCCAAACCTAAAGTCAAAATCGGTCACACCGATTCTTTCTATCCGGCGCCACCGAGTTCAAATGTCATAGCCACTGCCACAAACCCTAGGCAAATCAGTCTCACCGATAGGGATCTCGGTCTCACCGAGATGGGATTGTAATCTCTCTGTTTCCCTTCGTAACGTTTTGGTCTAAACCGAGTGAGCAATCGGTCCCACCGAGATTGCAATGTAAACTCTCTGTTTCCCTTTCGTAACATTTCGGTCTCACCGAAAAGAGCGAATCGGTCCCACCGAGTTTACCTGACCAACTCTCTGGTTAGCTAATTACCAAAATCGGTCTCACCGAGTTTGTGTAATCGGTCTCACCAAGATTACGTTATGCCCTAACCCTAACCATATCGGTCTTACCGAGTTGCATGTCAGTCCCACCGAAAATTCTAACGGTCACTAGGTTTACTAAATCGGTCTGACCGAGTTTATTGATTCGGTCCCACCGAGATTGGTAAATTGTGTGTAACGGTTAGATTTTGTGTGGAGGCTATATATACCCCTCCACCTCCTCTTCATTCATGGAGAGAGCCATCAGAACAAACTGTCACATCCCTAGCTTCTGGCATTGCACTAGTACTAGCCTTTGGTGATGCATCATGTTTACTTTTACAGAAAGTTGAAATGGGGATTGTCCAAACCCTAGCATTTTAAGAATTCACCAGGTTCACCTAAAATATTTTCAGTCAATCCAAGTGGCTTTCAAAAATGTTCATCATCTTTGGAAAAATGCTGGAAACAGTAACCAGAGATGATGCACATTTTTCCATGTCATTTTGGATCTTTGAACTAATATATATTGTATTTGAGTTGGAGCAAATATATGTTATATATATTTTTAATGCTTCAATAATTCTGATATTTTGTGAGGGGCTCTAGAATATTACTTTCAGTCCCTGCAAAAATTATTGGAAGAAACAAAAATGATTTAGTGTTTGAACTAAATCAAAACAGATTGAAACAAATAGAAAACAATGATTAAAAAAAAAACAGAGCAAAAATAAAAAGGGAGACGGCCACCTGGGCCACTTACCTGCTTACCTGCCCGGCCCAGCTCCTCCCGCTGGCCCAGCCCGCCACCGCTACCCCCCCTGTCGTCTTCTTCCCTCGCCAGAAGGACGCGGGCACGCGCCCGGCGCGCGCGGCCACGCGCCCCGGCCACCTCCTCCCTGCCTGGCTGCCTCCTCCTCCCCTGGTTCCCTCCCGCGATGCCACGCAGCCCCTCGGACCCCTCTCACTCTTCCTCGAGGCCCCGCCCCTCTGCTCTTTCTCTCTCGCCCGAACCCGAACACAGCCGTTGCCACCGACGCCGTTCGCCGCGGCCACCATCCCCCTCTCGCCTCCCCGACGCCTCCCAGAGCTCCGCAAGTCCTCCCTCGTCCTCCTCGTCGTCTCACGCGACCAGAAGAGCCCCGGAACGCCGCCCCCGACGTTTTCCCCCTCGCCGGCCGCCGAGGATCTTCTCCGTCGAATTCGGCCACTCCGGCGCGCCCCCGAGCTCGCTGACCCTCCCTGCACGATCCCCGTGAGTCCCTGCTCCGTTTCCCCCTAACCCCAAGCTCGATTTCGAGCTCTAGCCGCCCCCTCTACCGGAGCCGAGACGCTCCGCCGCACGGGCTCGTCGCCGGTGAAGCTCCGGTGACCTTTTGGTCCCACGCCTGCGTCCGTTGCACTCGTTGCGTTCCGTAGAGTAAAACTAGCGCGACCACCGTCTTGTTTGCACACCGCAGCGCCGGTCCCGCGAACACCCGAGCTCCGGCAGCCGCAAAAGAGGTCGCCGCCGGCAGCTCCGGCCACCCCAGCCTCCGCCACCGCCACCGTTGGATGCGCCACTCCACCCTCTCCCCGTAGCTGCTCCCTGCGCGCCAAAAGAGCCCCTGTAGTGGGTTTCCGACGCGCACCACCGCGTCTGGCCTCGCCGGCGTCAAGCCGCCGGTGGGTCTGACCACGTTGACCACGGCGGGACACACCCCCCCCTCTCTGGGTCGATGACAGGTGGGGCCAGCCCCCCCCTGTTAATTAGTTTAGTTATTTTATTTTAACTACCCCCCCTCTGCTAACACTGACAGGTGGGCCCCCGCCATCAGGTGATTAGCTTAAGCTAATCACCACCTAATCTAACCCCAGAGCCACTGACATGTGGGCCCTAGTGCCCTAATCCTTAATTAAACTAAAATAAACCCCCCTGTTAACCTGTGTCACTGACCAGTGGGCCCCACTGGTCAGGTTTGACCCGGACCAGCCCCTGTTGACTATGCTAAGGTCAGCATGACCTAGTGCTGACGCAATAATTCCTTTCTGGAATTAAAATAAATCAAAAATGATTTATTAATTTCAGAAAATAGCTAAAACTTCAATAAATCATAGAAAATTAACCGTAACTCCAAATTAAATAATTTATATATGAAAAATTATCAGAAAAATTCAAGGAATCCATCTGTACCATTTTCATGCATGTTAGAACAACTTATCACTACTGTTTAGGGCAAATGAAGTGAATGACATTTAAATAACCACATATGGAGTTTGAATTTGAATCTTGGATTCAAACCAACTCCATTTAATCTGGTTTTAGTTGCATTAGCCCAACACACATTCATTTTGCCATGTCATGATCATGCATCATATTGTGCATTGCATTGATTGTGTTCCTGTCTGTATTGCCGGTATTTGTTCCCTCTCGATAGACGTGATACCGATGATGTGATCGTTGACACTGATGAAGACTCAATGCTATCTTCAGAAGTGCCAGGCAAGCAAACCCCCTTGTTCATTCCGATACAATCCTACTCTCTCGCTTCTGCTCTCTTTTACTGCATTAGGACAACAACGATATACTTGTTACTTGCTGCGGTAGCTGAACCCCTTTATCCTTTGCATGACCTGTCATTCCACAGTAAATAGATGAAACCCACTAGCATGAGTAGGAGTTGTTTGAGCCCTGTTGTGCCTACTCATTCATGTTTGTTTGTCATGCCTGCTACTGCTTAGAGTTGAGTCAGGTCTGATTCATCGGGGATGAATCAGAGGTGTGTGAACATGTCCTACTGTGTGTGAGCTAAGTGTGTGAACACGATTTGATAAAGGTAGCGGTGGGAGGCCATGTAGGAGTACATGGTGGGTTGTCTCATTGCAGCCGTCCTCAGGAACTGAGTTCTGTGTTTGTGATCCATGATTCAGCTACTACCACGCATTGGGCCCGAAACCAATGGACCCTCTCGGCTTCTTAATCACCCTTGTCCTCTGTCCAGGAGTTGCAAGTAGTTTCTGGTGTTTGTAGTATGCTGGAGGCCGTGCGCAGCGCTGACCGTAGGGGTGGGCTGTGATGCGGTAGGCACGTGGCCGGGTAAACCGGGCGCCCGTTTGGTGTCACGGAACCCTGTTCACATCGTTTGGGGCTGTGAGCGAAACTCCGGCTGGATCTCCTCATGGATGGAACCCGAATAGGCGATAAACCTGGACTAGAGACTTGAGTGTTTAGGCAGGCCGTGGCCGACACCCACGTTGGGCTTCCGCTTGAAGGTTGCCGAGTACATGTCGTGTAAACGGCGGTAAGTGGTGAGAGCGTGTGTGAAGAAGTACACCCCTGCAGGGTTAACCTAATCTATTCGAATAGCCGTGTCCGCGGAAAAGGACTTCTGGGTTGCTTATATCAGTTCATAGACAAGTGAAAGTGGATACTCTAAAATACGCAAGATAAGCGTGAGTGCTATGGATGGCGTTCTCGTAGGGAGATGGGAGCGGATCCATAGTGGTGTATTGATATGGTGAATATGTGGACTCGTGTGCGCCACCTCAAAAGAGTCGCTTGCAGTCGTAGTTTAGGATAGCCACCGAGTCAAAGCTGGCTTGCTGCAGTTAAACCCCACCATCCCCTTTGTTGATAACGATGCATATGTAGATAGTTCTGATGTAAGTCTTGCTGGGTACATTTGTACTCACGTTTGCCTATTTTATGTTTTGCAGAGAGACTTCAGTCTCACTAGTAGTTCCACGTGGACTTCGACGTTTAGCTTGATACCTCAGCTACGATCTTGTGCCCTCGGCAGGATCTGGTAGATAGTCAGGCTTCTCAGCCTTTTTCATTTATAGATGTCTGTACTCAGACATGATAGCTTCCGCTTGTGCTTTGATTTGTATGCTCTGATTGTTGGGTCATGAGACCCATGTTTGTAATATCTCGCTCCTCGGAGCCTAATGAATAAATTACTTGAGTCGTAGAGTCATGTTGTGATGCCATGTTGTATTTGCACATATCGAGCATATTGTGTGTATGCTATTGAAATGCTTGGTATGTGTGGGATCTGACCATCTAGTTGTTTATCTTTAGTAGCCTCTCTTACCGGGAAATGTCTCCTAGTGTTACCGCTGAGCCACGGTAGCTTGCTACTGCTCTGGAACACTTAGGCTGGCCGGCATGTGTCCTTCTTCGTTCCTGTGTCTGTCCCTTCGGGGAAATGTCACGCATTGAGTACCGAAGTCCTGTTAGCCCGCTACAGCCCGGTTTACCGGAGTCCTGCTAGCCCAGTGCTACAGCCCGGACCCACTTGCTGATGACCGACACGTTCGATGCTGGGTCATGGATGCCTGTCCCTGTAAGTCTGTGCCACTTTGGGTTTATGACTAGCCATGTCAGCCCGGGCTCTTTATCATATGGATGCTAGCGACACTATCATATACGTGAGCCAAAATGCGCAAACGGTCCCGGGCAAAGGTAAGGCGACACCCGTGGGGATACCGTGCGTGAGGCCGCAAAGTGATATGAGGTGTTACCGGCTAGATCGATGTGACATTGACTCGGGGTCCTGACAGCGTTGGTATCAGAGCTTGACTGCCTGTAGGATTACCAAGCCAAACTGGTCGAAGTTGAGTCTAGGAATTCTTTAGTTATATAAGGGAATTGATTGTGGGATGGAACGTAAGGCTCTTTTTACTCCTTATACCTCATGCCCTTCTGATCTGAGTCATCTTATCTTTCCTGCGGGGATTAAGAACTAGGCTATCTCTTCTTTCTATTAGGATCACGTGTTACTAATCCGTAGACTTATAAGATTGTTGGATTAAGTCTCAGTTCAGTTCCTACTACTTCCATATGTTAATTGTTGATCTCGGAACCTTGATATTGTGCTTCTGAGTGGTTATGCCACCATTTTTGTGATTGTCTCAAATCTTTTTGAGCAATTATAGCCGTTATGCTGTCCGAGTCATCCCAGGTTTCTAAGTAGTCTGATGCATTTGCAAATCCTTTCTTCCCGGTTCAATGCTCCCATGGGCCAGATTAATCACGCAAATTGTTGAGCTGAGGTACTCTACTGCCTCAACCTTTATGTTGGAGTTATTATTATGACCTAGGTGTCTCAGGGGATCATCTAGTGGTCTAGCCATGATTTGTGTCCTAGTGTGAAGATTCTGGCCTTTATTCTCGGAAGCATCCCGTGATGCTACTTAGTAGTAGGTATTCTACTCCTGGGTTCTGAACCCGAGATTCACTCTACCTACTTCATGTTGATAGTAATTGCTAGTGCCTTTAGGATATTAGTAACCTTTGCGATAGTCCTTGAAGTCCGTGGTATCTTCTTCTTCCAAATACCATGAACTACTTATGGCAAATGTTTATTGGATCAAAAAAAAATCACAATTAGAGTACTCTTGAGGAGTTCTCCATTCATAAATCGTGACCCTGCCAGTTCTACCTTTCTGCATGGGTTATCCGGAAGAAATATGTTGAACTTCGTTCGACATGCTAAACCATGCATCCACAACTCAGAAAATTATATGTTCCTTTGAGTTGTTCTCTTTAGTTGCATTCTGACCCTCGTTTATCAATTGATAGTCAAGAGTATGCGTGCGTTCGTTTATCGATGCCTATTACTCTTGTGGTCCGTCAAGCCATTCTATCGCATAATGACTAGGAGAAACAAACTCCAGTACCTCTTCCATATCCAGGATTGAGTCAAAGAAGTTGTGCTCCGCAGATCAAATTGCTAATCCAGCTTTTGTTCTGCTCTACCTTGGAGTATTACATATTTTATATCGAGATTGTTATAGGAATTGCACACCATCCCATGAACTCTTGGTCCCGTGACACTTCTTGCCATCACTGTTCATCCCTCGGCCCTCGTGTTGATGCAACCGGAATACCGACAAATGAATTGTGATGTGTGAAATCAATACTGCTAGCAACTCTGTTGCTTGGTAGTTAAAGGATAATAATTTCATTCTTAGTATGTTGGTTTTCGAATCATCCTTCTAAGACTGATCGTGCTACCTAGTCCTTATTTCCTGGTGCACCCTTTGATTGATGAGTTAGGATCTTGTCAAGTCCTCACTCATTTGATCATATCGTCTTGCCTCAAAAGCAAGATTGTTCTCGAGCTTAGTAACATACCGGTGGTTCGTGACTTTCCAAATATCTTCTTGGAGGTGTTACCGGGTTGTCACCTGACCGTTATGTTGAGCTCGTGATCAAGTTGGTTTCTTGTGAACCACCTTCTCTCCAAGAATCGGTGTTAGATATCCCTGAGCTAGTTGGTTAAGCTAGGCAACAACTTGGAGAGTTGGAGGATAAAAGCTTGCCTGACTTAGTTCGTTCCAAAGGGATAATCTTGTGTAGTGTGTGTTGAAGAAAGATGATATCTTCATCGATTGGTCCCTGTGATCAGTTGCTGGACCTATTGTCTTATCAATCCTTTGATTTGAGTGTGGGCTATCGTCAAATCAAATCAGTACCAACGATGCTCGTAATGTTGTCTTATTCGTGGTTGATCCCTCAAGCATACACCATTACATCTTTGGTCTGACCAATGCTATCACCGTGTTCACTTAACTATGGAATTCCTTTTAAAAGGAAACCCGGATGAATTGTTGTTGAGCCCATTGACAACACCTTTATCTCCTCCATGATTTTGTTGGACAATAAGTTAGTGTTGGAAACTTTTGAAAGCATTTGTTCATGCTAGCTCATGAAGCATATGTTTAGATGAAGGTAGTGACTTCCTTTAATTCATCTGCATCTGATGCTAGTTGCCGCCGTGGATTCGAGAAAGTCAATGTTGTTTCTTTGGAATCATCCCAAATCAGTCATGTATAGGTGCGAAAGTATTCTGTGGTGCGGAGACTTGCAACCTCCATTCCATATGTGTTCCGTAGCACCCCAAGCCACTGACTGATTTGTTCGAGAAAAGGAGTTAAGTGTTAATCCATGGTAATGCACAAGACTTCGATACCTCGTTGATGGTTCCCCCCCTCCTGAACTCGGTAGTGTTTTATTATAAGACTACTATGTGGTCATGGTTGTCTGGGACAACGTGTTCACATGTTAGTAGCAGAACCAGCTCATGTTTTGGAGCTTGCTATCGTAGTTCATCTCCCGAGAATCCCGCAACATTATCTCGTCGATTTGTGTTGCAAACTTTCATTTTTCTTTCCAGACTTGATGAGTCTGGGGTATCCTGACACCAACCAGATCTGAATCTCAGGCAGATATGATGGTTGAAACATTCTCCAAGAACTATAATATTGGTCCCTCGATAACCGGTAAAGTGGACGTCGTGGCCAACACACCCAGCCGGAAGACCTGTTATTATAATATCTTGTTTGAGGAAGTTGGCCACCTCCCCATAGGGATTTCGTAGGATTACTCCCTAGTTGCCCCTATGGATTTCTGTGTTCCGAAGTCCGACCTTTTTACTTGATGTTCTAGATATCAAACCATATCTATGAATGGGTTACACTAGCACATCAAGGAGAACATTAGAAGCGGAGTGCTAAATGTCTCTCGGTCGATCATCCAGATTTTGTTTCCTTGGCCTCGCTAAGATGAAATCTGAGAAGGTGTTATCTTTCTTTGCATCTACATCCTCCATCATCATTCATCATGGTAGCAAGTTGTGTTGCCGGACCCTTGACACGGTTGTTGATAAAACCTTGATGATTGTGGAAATGCTCAAGTTCTTGAGAGCACACACAAGCGCTACGTCTTATCATCGGCACTAGCTGGGATTGCCCCAGATTTCCTCGGTTATGCTATAACCACTCCAACAGTGAATTCACTCTCTATTGTTGGGTTCTTCCCCAGTTACCAGAATCATTCCCAGCATTTGCATTTTGTTCCCAGCTTGCACCGCCAATGTGCCAGTCTACCACGGGTCTCTTCCATCTCCGGTGATAAGCAAATTCATCCATTACGTTGTCTTCAACAAGGTAATCCACATCATCCAAGTCCGAGTATGCCATTCTATCGACCCCGCCAATCGATTACTGTGATTTGCCTTCGGCTGATGTAGAGAGTCTCAGTGATCTCTATATCAAAGGTAATTCTTTTTGCCACTTAAGATAATAATCTACGAATCACCCTTCTCCAGGATGTTTCGTCGTGGTGTCATGGCAATTCAACTCCTCGCTATGTTGACAACCGATCACCACATTCTTAAGTCTGGAATTGCTGTCTACCTAGTGAACCTCGTCACCTGCTCCACTCTGTCCCTCTAGAGGTATGCTTCGTCTCTCAGCTTGAGAGATGTTGCGATGTCACATTCCGGGAGTTAATCCTGAGTTGTTCGATCTTCGAGAAGATCGACCCTTCTAGAGTCTCCTTCTTCCCTCCATGTCATGTTGACAGGATTTCTCAGAGCAAGACGACAAGACAAAGATGGTGATCGAATCAACGTTTCTATGAAGTGCAACCTGGATCGTGAAGATTATACTAGTTGCGTTTACCTTTCACCTTACCCTACGCTTGAATCTCGAGACGAGATTCTTGTTTAGTGGGGGTGAGTTGTCACATCCCTAGCTTCTGGCATTGCACTAGTACTAGCCTTTGGTGATGCATCATGTTTACTTTTACAGAAAGTTGAAATGGGGATTGTCCAAACCCTAGCATTTTAAGAATTCACCAGGTTCACCTAAAATATTTTCAGTCAATCCAAGTGGCTTTCAAAAATGTTCATCATCTTTGGAAAAATGCTGGAAACAGTAACCAGAGATGATGCACATTTTTCCATGTCATTTTGGATCTTTGAACTAATATATATTGTATTTGAGTTGGAGCAAATATATGTTATATATATTTTTAATGCTTCAATAATTCTGATATTTTGTGAGGGGCTCTAGAATATTACTTTCAGTCCCTGCAAAAATTATTGGAAGAAACAAAAATGTTTTAGTGTTTGAACTAAATCAAAACAGATTGAAACAAATAGAAAACAATGATTAAAAAAAAAACAGAGCAAAAATAAAAAGGGAGACGGCCACCTGGGCCACTTACCTGCTTACCTGCCCGGCCCAGCTCCTCCCGCTGGCCCAGCCCGCCACCGCTACCCCCCCTGTCGTCTTCTTCCCTCGCCAGAAGGACGCGGGCACGCGCCCGGCGCGCGCGGCCACGCGCCCCGGCCACCTCCTCCCTGCCTGGCTGCCTCCTCCTCCCCTGGTTCCCTCCCGCGACGCCACGCAGCCCCTCGGACCCCTCTCACTCTTCCTCGAGGCCCCGCCCCTCTGCTCTTTCTCTCTCGCCCGAACCCGAACACAGCCGTCGCCACCGACGCCGTTCGCCGCGGCCACCATCCCCCTCTCGCCTCCCCGACGCCTCCCAGAGCTCCGCAAGTCCTCCCTCGTCCTCGTCGTCGTCTCACGCGACCAGAAGAGCCCCGGAACGCCGCCCCCGACGTTTTCCCCCTCGCCGGCCGCCGAGGATCTTCTCCGTCGAATTCGGCCACTCCGGCGCGCCCCCGAGCTCGCTGACCCTCCCTGCACGATCCCCGTGAGTCCCTGCTCCGTTTCCCCCTAACCCCAAGCTCGATTTCGAGCTCTAGCCGCCCCCTCTACCGGAGCCGAGACGCTCCGCCGCACGGGCTCGTCGCCGGTGAAGCTCCGGTGACCTTTTGGTCCCACGCCTGCGTCCGTTGCACTCGTTACGTTCCGTAGAGTAAAACTAGCGCGACCACCGTCTTGTTTGCACACCGCAGCGCCGGTCCCGCGAACACCCGAGCTCCGGCAGCCGCAAAAGAGGTCGCCGCCGGCAGCTCCGGCCACCCCAGCCTCCGCCACCGCCACCGTTGGATGCGCCACTCCACCCTCTCCCCGTAGCTGCTCCCTGCGCGCCAAAAGAGCCCCTGTAGTGGGTTTCCGACGCGCACCACCGCGTCTGGCCTCGCCGGCGTCAAGCCGCCGGTGGGTCTGACCACGTTGACCACGGCGGGACACACCCCCCCCTCTCTGGGTCGATGACAGGTGGGGCCAGCCCCCCCTGTTAATTAGTTTAGTTATTTTATTTTAACTACCCCCCCTCTGCTGACACTGACAGGTGGGGCCCCGCCATCAGGTGATTAGCTTAAGCTAATCACCACCTAATCTAACCCCAGAGCCACTAACATGTGGGCCCTAGTGCCCTAATCCTTAATTAAACTAAAATAAACCCCCCTGTTAACCTGTGTCACTGACCAGTGGGCCCCACTGGTCAGGTTTGACCCGGACCAGCCCCTGTTGACTATGCTGAGGTCAGCATGACCTAGTGCTGACGCAATAATTCCTTTCTGGAATTAAAATAAATCAAAAATGATTTATTAATTTCAAAAAATAGCTAAAACTTCAATAAATCATAGAAAATTAACCGTAACTCCAAATTAAATAATTTATATATGAAAAATTATCAGAAAAATTCAAGGAATCCATCTGTACCATTTTCATGCATGTTAGAACAACTTATCACTACTGTTTAGGGCAAATGAAGTGAATGACATTTAAATAACCACATATGGAGTTTGAATTTGAATCTTGGATTCAAACCAACTCCATTTAATCTGGTTTTAGTTGCATTAGCCCAACACACATTCATTTTGCCACGTCATGATCATGCATCATATTGTGCATTGCATTGATTGTGTTCCTTTCTGTATTGCCGGTATTTGTTCCCTCTCGATAGACGTGATACCGATGATGTGATCGTTGACACTGATGAAGACTCAATGCTATCTTCAGAAGTGCCAGGCAAGCAAACCCCCTTGTTCATTCCGATACAATCCTACTCTCTCGCTTCTGCTCTCTTTTACTGCATTAGGACAACAACGATATACTTGTTACTTGCTGCGGTAGCTGAACCCCTTTATCCTTTGCATGACCTGTCATTCCACAGTAAATAGATGAAACCCACTAGCATGAGTAGGAGTTGTTTGAGCCCTGTTGTGCCTACTCATTCATGTTTGTTTGTCATGCCTGCTACTGCTTAGAGTTGAGTCAGGTCTGATTCATCGGGGATGAATCAGAGGTGTGTGAACATGTCCTACTGTGTGTGAGCTAAGTGTGTGAACACGATTTGATAAAGGTAGCGGTGGGAGGCCATGTAGGAGTACATGGTGGGTTGTCTCATTGCAGCCGTCCTCAGGAACTGAGTTCTGTGTTTGTGATCCATGATTCAGCTACTACCACGCATTGGGCCCGAAACCAATGGACCCTCTCGGCTTCTTAATCACCCTTGTCCTCTGTCCAGGAGTTGCAAGTAGTTTCTGGTGTTTGTAGTATGCTGGAGGCCGTGCGCAGCGCTGACCGTAGGGGTGGGCTGTGATGCGGTAGGCACGTGGCCGGGTAAACCGGGCGCCCGTTTGGTGTCACGGAACCCTGTTCACATCGTTTGGGGCTGTGAGCGAAACTCCGGCTGGATCTCCTCATGGATGGAACCCGAATAGGCGATAAACCTGGACTAGAGACTTGAGTGTTTAGGCAGGCCGTGGCCGACACCCACGTTGGGCTTCCGCTTGAAGGTTGCCGAGTACATGTCGTGTAAACGGCGGTAAGTGGTGAGAGCGTGTGTGAAGAAGTACACCCCTGCAGGGTTAACCTAATCTATTCGAATAGCCGTGTCCGCGGAAAAGGACTTCTGGGTTGCTTATATCAGTTCATAGACAAGTGAAAGTGGATACTCTAAAATACGCAAGATAAGCGTGAGTGCTATGGATGGCGTTCTCGTAGGGAGATGGGAGCGGATCCATAGTGGTGTATTGATATGGTGAATATGTGGACTCGTGTGCGCCACCTCAAAAGAGTCGCTTGCAGTCGTAGTTTAGGATAGCCACCGAGTCAAAGCTGGCTTGCTGCAGTTAAACCCCACCATCCCCTTTGTTGATAACGATGCATATGTAGATAGTTCTGATGTAAGTCTTGCTGGGTACATTTGTACTCACGTTTGCCTATTTTATGTTTTGCAGAGAGACTTCAGTCTCACTAGTAGTTCCACGTGGACTTCGACGTTTAGCTTGATACCTCAGCTACGATCTTGTGCCCTCGGCAGGATCTGGTAGATAGTCAGGCTTCTCAGCCTTTTTCATTTATAGATGTCTGTACTCAGACATGATAGCTTCCGCTTGTGCTTTGATTTGTATGCTCTGATTGTTGGGTCATGAGACCCATGTTTGTAATATCTCGCTCCTCGGAGCCTAATGAATAAATTACTTGAGTCGTAGAGTCATGTTGTGATGCCATGTTGTATTTGCACATATTGAGCATATTGTGTGTATGCTATTGAAATGCTTGGTATGTGTGGGATCTGACCATCTAGTTGTTTATCTTTAGTAGCCTCTCTTACCGGGAAATGTCTCCTAGTGTTACCGCTGAGCCACGGTAGCTTGCTACTGCTCTGGAACACTTAGGCTGGCCGGCATGTGTCCTTCTTCGTTCCTGTGTCTGTCCCTTCGGGGAAATGTCACGCATTGAGTACCGAAGTCCTGTTAGCCCGCTACAGCCCGGTTTACCGGAGTCCTGCTAGCCCAGTGCTACAGCCCGGACCCACTTGCTGATGACCGACACGTTCGATGCTGGGTCATGGATGCCTGTCCCTGTAAGTCTGTGCCACTTTGGGTTTATGACTAGCCATGTCAGCCCGGGCTCTTTATCATATGGATGCTAGCGACACTATCATATACGTGAGCCAAAATGCGCAAACGGTCCCGGGCAAAGGTAAGGCGACACCCGTGGGGATACCGTGCGTGAGGCCGCAAAGTGATATGAGGTGTTACCGGCTAGATCGATGTGACATTGAGTCGGGGTCCTGACACAAACCTACACTTCCAACTTACCAGTTCTGAGAGAGAACCACCTACTTATGTGTTGAGGCCAAGATATTCCATTCCTACCATATGAATCTTGATCTCTAGCCTTCCCCAAGTTGCTTTCCACTCAAATCTTCTTTCCACCAGATCCAAATCCTATGAGAGAGAGTTGAGTGTTTGGGAGACTATCATTTGAAGCACAAGAGCAAGGAGTTCATCATCAATGCACCATTTGTTACTTCTTGGAGAGTGGTGTCTCCTAGATTGGCTAGGTGTCACTTGGGAGGCTCCGACAAGATTGTGGAGTTGAACCAAGGAGTTTGTAAGGGCAAGGAGATCGCCTACTTCGTGAAGATCTACCGCTAGTGAGGCAAGTCCTTCGTGGGCGACGGCCATGGTGGGATAGACAAGGTTGCTTCTTCGTGGACCCTTCGTGGGTGGAGCCCTCCGTGGATTCGCGCAACCGTTACCCTTCGTGGGTTGAAGTCTCCATCAACGTGGATGTACGATAGCACCACCTATCGGAACCACGACAAAAACATCCGTGTCTCCAACTGCGTTTGAATCCTCCAAACCCTTCCCTTTACCTTCTTGCAAGTTGCATGCTTTAATTTCCGCTGCCTATATACTCTTTGCATGCTTGCTTGAATTGCGTGATGATTGCTTGACTTGTCCAAAGTTGCTAAAATCTGCCAAACTCTAAAACTGGGAAAAGGTTAAGTTTTTAATTGGTCAAGTAGTCTAATCACCCCCCTCTAGACATACTTCAAGGTCCTACAAGTGGTATCAGAGCTTTGGTCTCAATTTGCTTTGATTTCCATAGCTTTTGGTGGTCATAGCCTTGGTTTCACAACCTAGGAGGGTATGGCGTCTAGCGAGGGAAATTATCACCGTAGAGGTCCTTACTTTGATGGAACTAATTTTGCTAGTTGGAAGCATAAGATGAAAATGCATATTCTCGGACATAACCCCGCCATTTGGGCTATTGTTTGTATTGGCTTGCAAGGTGAATTCTTTGATGGGAGAGAACCAAACCGTGAAGCTAGTGCGGATGAATTGAAGATGCTGCAATACAACGCTCAAGCTTGTGATATCCTCTTCAATGGTTTATGCCCCGAAGAATTCAACAAAATCATCCGTCTTGAGAATGCAAAGGAAATTTGGGACACTTTGATTGATATGCATGAAGGTACCGACTCCGTCAAGGAATCCAAGTTGGATGTGCTCCAAAGTCATCTTGACAAGTTCAAAATGAAGGATGGTGAAGGTGTCGCTGAAATGTACTCTAGGCTTGCTCTTATCACAAATGAGATTGCCGGCTTAGGGAGTGAAGAGATGACCGATAGATTCATCATCAAGAAGATCCTAAGAGCATTGGATGGAAAATATGATACCGTGTGCACATTGATTCAAATGATGCCCAATTACAAGAATCTCAAGCCAATGGAGGTCATTGGTAGAATTGTTGCTCATGAGATGTCACTCAAGGATAAGGAGGAACTTCACAACAAGTCAAGTGGTGCTTACAAAGCGTCATGTGAAGCCCCCACATCATCAAGTGAGAAACAAACCTTCAATGAAGAATTGAGCTTAATGGTGAAGAATTGCAACAAATTCTACAAGAGTAGAAGCAAAGAAAGAAGCTCTAAGTCAAGGTTCTACAATGACAAGAGATCTTCCAGTCGAGAGCGAAATTGCTACAATTGTGGGAGACCCGGAAACTATTCCAATGAGTGTACGACACCCTACAAAAGAAGAGAAGATTCTCCTAAAAGAAGAAGTAGAAGAGAAGAATCACCGCCAAGAGAGAGGAGGAGTAGAGATGATCGTTATGAACGAAGAACATCCCAAAGAAGCAAGGATTTGGAAAGGAAGGACAAGTCATCAAAGAGCTACACAAAATGAAGACATCAAGCTCATGTTGGTGAATGGGTATCCGGTTCCGACTCTGAACATCACTCTGAGAGAAGCTATCTCTCCGACTCTGAACATACTCAAGATGAAGGTGTTGCCGGTTTAGCACTTGTGTCAACCAACTCCTACGACATATTTGACTCACCAAATGAAGGAATTGGAAGATGCTTCATGGCTAAAGGCCCTAAGGTAACTCATCCCGAGTATGTTGATTTTAATAGTGATGAAGATGACTTGCTAGGTGATGATGATTTACTTATTGACAACTCTAGTGATGAATACTATGATGAAACGTCAATTAATCATGCTAAACAAGATAAAACGAATGACAATGATAAGGAGAAGATTGAGCTTCTAACTAAAGAACTAAACACTCTTAAGTTAGCTCATGAAACTATCTTCGAAAATCATCGAGAACTTTTAAGGGCTCATGAGAAGTTACGCTTTGAAAAGCTCAATCTTGAGCAAGAGCATGGGTTCTTAAAGGCAATCAATGATGATCTTCGCAAGAAAAGTTCTTCTTATATTGCCAAGCGTTTACTCTTATCTACTTACATGCCTCAAGTCAAGTCTAGTAACAAGACAAGAAAGATTCTTCCTCTAGTAGTAACAACAACGATGCTAAATCCAATATTGTTGCTTCTAGTAGTTCTCTTGATTCCACTAATGATTCTCTTAGCCAAGTTACACTTGAGCAAGAAAATAGCTTATTGAAGGGAATTATAGAGAAAGGTGTATACAAGAGCCTTGCCGGGAGTAAGCAATTCGAGGAAATTGTACGTAAGCAAGGAAGGCACCGGAAGAATCAAGGTGTTGGTTTTGAACGAAAGTTCAATGCTAATGGAGTTGAGTGGGAAGAAGATCAATACCCCAAGACGAAGTTTGTTCCTCAACAAGAGAAGTATGATCCTACTTCCTTCAAGGGGACACAAGCACAAGATGATCTTCCACCACAAGACCACAAGAACAAAGGCAAGGACAAGCTTCAAGAGGAGATTGATGCATTTGAAGAAGCACCTAAGGCCTTGGTCAAGTGGGTTCCCAAGACTACGTCAAGTTCTACTTCATCAAGCACAACTACTACACCAAGGATTCCCATCAAGATGATGTGGATCCCGAAGAAGAAGAACTAGAGAGTTCTTGAGGGTGACTCCGCCAACATTCTTCACTCATATCATTATGGCAAGGACAAGTGCAATCAACTTCCACATCTTGCACTAGTTCAAGGAGTCACAAACCCTCATGTTGGTAAGGCAAGGGACAAGGTAACCTAATGTTTTCATGGACATCATATTGTGTGTGCATCACTCTATGTCTATGGATATTCTTGTTTGTTCCTTGTGGGACTAACCCGTGTAGGTATTGAAAGTGCAACTCACCCCAAAGGATTGCTCCAAAAGATCTACATCAACATTGAGCATCCACATCTTCAACACCTACATGAAGTCATCATCGACAAAACCCAAGGTTAGTTCATCCCTCTAAGGGGGGATATCACATCTAGGGGGAGCTTAACTCTAAAGAATTGAGTCAAAGCAACTCTAATGGTGTGAACACATCAATGCATTATGTAAAAGTGGTAACCCCACTTGAGCTTAAACGATGAGTATGACCTATGATCAAATGTTCTCATTTGACTCCTAAGTCAATATACTCATATATAGATGACCTAGTCATCGCCAATTGTTTGATAGATGCTAGAATAGGTTGTGCATGCTTTTCCACTTGTCATATTTCATTTGTCATTTTATTGTGTGAGCATGTTGGTTGCATATTTTACTCATTCAAGGACATCCACTTGTTGTTTTGATTGATTGGCCTCTTTTTCCTTGGCCGAGTGGATGGACAAGAATGCCTAAGAACCTTCTCTAGCTATCTATGCTTTTCTCGTCTCAAACTCTATTCATGCTACATCACAAAATTTGATCAAGTCAGATTTGAACCACTTTGTGTGAGGAGCACTTGGAGTCCCTGATTCGTCATAGACTTAAACTTCCAAAACTTCTTTGTGATTTTTGGTCTGACCGATCCCTCCATTTCGGTCCTACCGAGATCACTAAGTCGATCTAGGTTTTCAATCTCGGTGCAACCGATTTGAACTTTTCGGTCACACCGAGTTGCTGTAACTGTGAACAGTTATGCATCTCGGTGCCACCGAGTTGTTCCACTCGGTCACACCGACAGTGTCAGGCTATATATACTCACTGGCAAATTTTGGAAAACTTTCTCCGAAACTCCTTGCCCGCGCATAGCTCGCTCTGCCTACTAGGTCTACGGATCATCGACTTCGTCGCCAGCCGCCTCCTGTCGCTGGTCTCCGCCGCCGTCAACGGATTTCTTCTCTGCCATTGCCGCCGTAGCGAGTTCACCGCCGAACTAGGGTATGAACTCGATCACAGTGCTATCCACATCTAATTCTCAGCACATTGTGTTCGTAATGCATCTTGCCATCATTGAAACACTCCTATCCAGTCAATGCAATCCTTAGAATAGATGTGATTCGAAAATTTAGGGTTAGGTTTCCGCCGAAACCATCTTGGACTCACCGAGTTGAAAAACTCGGTCCCACTGATTTGGCTAACGCCATTGCACTAGTAAGTCTCGGTTTGACCGAGAATTACAAATCAGTGAGACCGATTTTAGAACTTTGTGAAACCCTAGCAGTCTCGGTGCCACCAAACTGTGACTCGATCTGACCGAGTTCACTAGTTTAGGTTCCAAAACTGCTTCGGTATCACCAAGTTTGAAAATCGGTAGATCCAAAATGCTTTCTGTGGGAACTAAAACTAAGTTTTTTAAATCATTCTTTTGCAAAAATCTTTGCATTTTGTGATGTTCATCCATTCTATCTCATCTATAACTATTCACAGGGTCAGCAGTCAGTGTGTGCAGCTTGTCAGACCAAAGTGATAGTTAGAACAAGTCAGCAGAGCAGATTCACATGAGTGAGGGCACTAGTCCCTCTAGCAGCTCAGATGAGGGCAGAAGAAGTAGTCCCAGCAATTTGCCCAAAGCAGCCACAAGAGCAAGAAGGAAGAGAACCTCAGACTCTGAGGATGAGGATTATGTGGCTGTTGAAGATGAGGCTACTTCAAAGAAGGTAGTGCTCAAGAAGGTGCTCAGTTCAACTACAGTTAAGCTAGGCATGAAGATCAAAAGGCCAGCAGGAAGACAACCAATGTCCAAAGCCAGAGGATCAACTCAAGTACCTGAAAAGCCTGATCCCAAAGAGCCAGCTACAGAAGGAAAGAAAAGGAAGGAAAGGGTCAAGAAGACCATGGCCAGAGTTGTTGGCCAACCTTCCATGATGGAAGAGGGAGAAGAGGTTGCTGAACCAGCACCCAAGGCACAAAAGCTGATGGGTGATGCTATAAAGTCAGGGGTTGCAACATCAAAGCCCAAAGAAACACCCAAATCTGCCTCCAAGCCCAAGATTGCACCAAAGAGGAATACCAGGAGTATACCAGCAGCTGAGAAGAACAAGGCCCCAATGCCTGAGGTTGCTGCTGAGGAAGATGAAGAAGGGCAGATCTTAAGGAAGCTCAAACCCAAGACCCCAGACCACAATGATGCTCATCCCGTGGTTGAGAACATGAAGATCAGGAGGGATCTAGGGTTGAGGCTATGGAGAGAGTCAGATCCATATGCCACCAGGAGAAGGACTGCTGTTGATTACAGGTTCCATACCAAGGAGCAGCAGGACTTCTATGAGACAATCTTGTTAGACAAGAAGCCCATAGTGTGTGATATGAGGTGGGTCGACTGGACCTACATGAAGGAAAATAAGGAACACTATCCTGGAGTGCAAGACAGTTTCATTGCTTGTGGAGTTGCAGATTTTGTTGGGCAGAAGCTCACCAACTAGAATGATGAACGCATTATGCAATTCTACTCCATAACACATTTCTATCCAGATGGCAGGATAGTTTGGATGTTTGAAGGAACGAGATAGCAGTCAACCATTGAGGAATGGGCAAGTCTGATCAATGCCCCAGAAGAGAGTGAAGATGACTTGGACATTTATGCCAAGAAGAAAATGGATCATAACTCAATGTCACATATGTACAAGGAGATCCCTGATGAAGCACTTGAGATTTTCAAGTTTGGATCAGTTCATTTTCTTCTGTCAGGGCTGCCTACAATCAACCAGATCTTAAGGCACACTCTTTTGCCCAAATCAGGTGATCACAACATGATTAGAGGGCATGCAATTAACTTGCTACATGTATTTGATGTGCCCCAGAAATTCAAGGTCATGAGCCTTATGGTTGAAACTATCAAGAGGACTGCAGCAGACCAGAAGAGAAGTTGTGGATATGCCCCACAAATTCAGGAGTTGATTAACTCAAAGATGGGCACAGGAAAATATCAGTTGGATAAAGAACATTTTGCTCTCTATCCAGACTTTGAGGACAATCAAGTTGTCATGAATGAGAATGAACCATCATCAATGCAAGCTCAAGCGAAGAAGGAGAAAGCAAGGAAAGAGAAGGCTGCCAAGATGCCAACTCAAGAGGAGGCATCTGAGTATTTCTTGAAGAACAAGCAGGAGCAGCTTGGTTACTTGATAGCATCAACACTGAGGATTGAGAAGGGGTTGTCCACCCTAACTCGAAACCAGGAGAGCCTGGAAAGAATCATGGAACAAAAATTCTATGATCTTGATGTCAAAGTAACTGAGATTCAGTCAGTTGTGGAACAACTTTAGGATGACATGCAAGAGAGGAAGGGCAAGACAACCACTGATGCATTTGCCAGAGTGCCTAGAGCTTAGAGGTCAGCTGCAGTGCCTGTGAAAGACACCAGAGCCACATCATCTGCACCAGCTACAGCTCCTACAGCTCCAGTGCAACCAGCTCCAGCACCAACTCCTCCAGCTCCATCTACATCGACTGAAGCCTTCATTCTTGGAGTTACCCGGCCACCACCACCACCTGAAGATCAAGCCTGAGAGACGATCTAGCACTATGCATTTTCTATGAACTTTTTGGTAACTTGTTGCCAAAGGGGGAGAAAAATGTATAGATCATAGGCTTCGAGAGAGAGATTTGCTGTTTTTTTTGTTCTCTCTTGTCTTCTTGGTTAAACTTGTTTGCTTTTGATTGCTTGAGATACTATGCAATTACCTGTGAGACAATGATGATCATGAGTTTGATCATAAGCTACACTTATGCATGTTTGATGATATTATCTTACCTATCCTTATATGACCATTCACTTTGCTTGGTGATGAGTGCATGTATTCAATCTTTATTATTTTGAGCACTCCACCAAGATGTATGTGACATGGAAGAGTAACCCATAAGCCTAATTCCTTGTGCATTTCAGTCCAAAGCAAATATTAAAATATGCACAAATTTAGGGGGAGCTCTTGCTTATCACATACTTCTCAAAGCGACGATGTTTTTCAATCTTATTATCATTTGTCGAAGCTTTGATCTATATGTTGTCATCAATTACCAAAAAGGGGGAGATTGAAAGTGCAACTATCCCTACGTGGTTTTGGTAATTCATAACAACATATAGCTCATTGAGCTAATACTATTCCAAGACTATTATTTCAGGAAAGCTCAATGAATGGCATGGCATGGATGATGAAAGTGGATCCCTCAAAATATCAAGGACAAAGGAAAGCTCAAGACTCTTCATTTTACATTTTAGTGATCCAAGATCACATTGAGTCTATAGGAAAAGCCAATACTATCAAGGAGGGATGAGGTGTTGCTTAATGAGCCTCTTGCTTCATGTGCTTAGTGATATGCTCCAAATACCCTCAACTACTTTCTCACATCCTCATTTGACCCAAACCTAAAGTCAAAATCGGTCACATCGATTCTTTCTATCCGGCACCACCGAGTTCAAATGTCATAGCCACTGCCACACACCCTAGACAAATTGGTCTCACCGATAGGGATCTCGGTTCATCAAGATGGGATTGTAATCTCTCTGTTTCCCTTCGTAACGTTTCGGTCTAACCGAAGTGAGCGATCGGTCCCACCGAGATTGCAATGTAAACTCTCTGTTTCTCTTCGTAACATTTCGGTCTCACCGAAAAGAGCGAATCGGTCCCACCAAGTTTACCTGACCAACTCTCTGGTTAGCTAATTACCAAAATCGGTCTCACCGAGTTTGTGTAATCGGTCTCACCGAGATTACGTTATGCCCTAACCCTAACCATATCGGTCTTACCGAGTTGCATGTCAGTCCCACCGAAAATTCTAACGGTCACTAGGTTTACTAAATCGGTCTGACCGAGTTTATTGATTCGGTCCCACCGAGATTGGTAAATTGTGTGTAACGGTTAGGTTTTGTGTGGAGGCTATATATACCCCTCCACCTCCTCTTCATTTGTGGAGAGAGCCATCAAAACAAAACCTACACTTCCAACTTACCAGTTCTGAGAGAGAACCACCTACTCATGTGTTGAGGCCAAGATATTCCATTCCTACCATATGAATCTTGATCTCTAGCCTTCCCCAAGTTGCTTTCCACTCAAATCTTCTTTCCACCAGATCCAAATCCTATGAGAGAGAGTTGAGTGTTGGGGAGACTATCATTTGAAGCACAAGAGCAAGGAGTTCATCATCAATGCACCATTTCTTACTTCTTGGAGAGTGGTGTCTCCTAGATTGGCTAGGTGTCACTTGGGAGCCTCTGACAAGATTGTGGAGTTGAACCAAGGAGTTTGTAAGGGCAAGGAGATCGCCTACTTTGTGAAGATCTGCCGCTAGTGAGGTAAGTCCTTCATGGGCGACGACCATGGTGGGATAGACAAGGTTGCTTCTTCGTGGACCCTTCATGGGTGGAGCCCTCCGTGGACTCGCGCAACCGTTACCCTTCGTGGGTTGAAGTCTCCATCAACGTGGATGTACGATAGCACCACCTATCGGAACCACGACAAAAACATCCGTGTCTCCAACTACGTTTGAATCCTCCAAACCCTTCCCTTTACTTTCTTGCAAGTTGCATGCTTTAATTTCCGCTGCCTATATACTCTTTGCATGCTTGCTTGAATTGCGTGATGATTGCTTGACTTGTCCAAAGTTGCTAAAATCTGCCAAGCTCTAAAACTGGGAAAAGGTTAAGTTTTTAATTGGTCAAGTAGTCTAATCACCCCCCCTCTAGACATACTTCAAGGTCCTACACCCACCCCAGAGCCCGGTGAGAGGGTGGTTTTTATCCCCCACTTCCTCCGAGGACTTGGGTTCGCCCTTCACCCCTTCGTCCGAGGTCTCATGTACTACTACGGGTTGGATTTCCATGATCTGGCCCCGAATTCCTTCCTCCACATCTCGACATTTATCGTCATGTGCGAGGCATTCCTCCGCATCCCTCCACACTTTGGCTTATGGCTCAAGGTTTTTAATGTGAAGCCGTAGGTGGTTGAAGGCCAACACGCCGAGTGTGGCGGCGCCATGGTGAGCAAGCTCAACCATGTTAACTGGCCCAAAGGGAGATTTGTGGATACTATCAAGGTGTGGCAGTAGGAGTGGTTCTATATTACCGAACCTCGCGACACCAAGTGGGATGCTGCTCCCGCTTCCAGATCTGGATCTCCGTTGCGGCTCGCATCCTGGACCAACAAGGGTCTAGATTAGGGATCCCCTGGCGAAGTGTCGATGTTGCAGAAGTGTATCAAGAGCATGATAAAAAAGGACATCACCCTTGCTGATGTGATTCAGGTGATGCTCATCCGCCGAGCTCTCCCTTGCCAACGACGGCCTCTCAAAATGTGGGAGTTCAATCCGGAGGGGCCATGGACCCTGCAAAGCTTCTTCGGTATGACACACAAATGGATCTGGAAGCTGCTCTTTAAGAAACAGAAGACGTGTCCAAGGACGTCTGATGACACCGGCCTCGACTGCAACAATCCGGCATCCCCAGTAAGTATCATATTTCCGAACATTACCTAACTTGTCAATCTTAGGGAGGGGTCCTAAAAATTCCATCTCCTGAATAGGACTGGATAAAGAAGGCAAAGCGGATTAAGTGTCTGGCCCCGCTCCCCGAAAACCCAGCCGAGCCTCTGTTAATGAAGATGTTGGTCCCGGCGCCCTATCAGGCACCGGCAAAGAAGGACAAGAAGAAGAAGACCAAGGAGGCCGAAAGTGGCCTCCATCACGAAGAAACTTCAGGCGCCGTGTCCGGAGGAACCGAAGCTCTTTCCTCTCATGAGGAAGAAGAGGACGAGGACGAAGAGGAGGAGGAGGAAGCAGAGAACCCTCCTCCCAAAGGGAAAAAGAGGGCAGCCTCCATAGATCCAGAGGAGGGGGCGTCCAAGAGGGAAAGGATATCCCTCTCAGATGACTCGGATTCGGGCACCGAGGCTGTTTCCAAGCACCTCCCCCGAACCAAGACCCTTGCCGAATCGTGAGTACCTTAAGATGCCTTGTATACGTTTAATCTTTTTATAGATTATAAGAATAATATCAAATTTCATATTCTAGTCCGGCTCGTGACATTCCTCAAGAATTGTTGTCTTTGGGGGATCTTTCGCCAGAGAAGATGGAGAGCGAGACGCCTCCACAAGCTTTCCCACCTCGTAGGGTGGATGATCCCGAGGTGTCGTCCCAAAAGATTCTCTGGGCTCCGGAAAAGTGCAGGAGAGGACCAAGGCGGCGCCGGAGACTGGCGAGAACACGGGGGGTGAAACCCCCAAGGAGACCGGCAAAGGGGGGCCTGTATCATTAGATCCTCGGCCGGATACTATTCCAGAGACCCAAACGATTTCGGAATCGGGTTAGCAGCCCCCTCTGCAGGAGGGGGAGACAGCTATTCCGATGGCAACCTCTACTAATGCAGAGGCGCCAAACATGCTGAAGGATGCTCTGCAAAGTGCATCCGTGTTGGAGGAGCATCGTACCTTGATGCGTATGGTGGTTGAAAAGGTTCAGTCCGCTAAGAGTGGACTGAATGAAGCCTTCACGAGCCTACTAACAAGCTTCGAGGTATGCAATGTAATGTCTTTTGGCCGCTTTCCATAAAAAAACTGCTTGTATATAGATAGTAGCCCCTGAGACTCCGTTTGGCCAATGAAGGGGGGCGAACATAGAGTCTATAGGTATCCGCAGGAAATAACATACTTATCTTTTTTGATAAATATCAAGCTTCACTATTACCGCGACCGCTCAGGCCGCCGAAGTTTCCGAACTGAAGTGAAAACTGCAGCTGGTCTATGAGGATAATGTTTGGATTAACAAGTAGGCACAAGGTATGTTTCAAGTGCTCCATACGTAATTGAATTAGTTTGCAAATGCTAAGTTGAAGCTTTACGCGCTGCTATATGCATAATTGCAGATGGCGCTACTGAGGTTGAAACCCTCAGGAGTGACCTTGCTTGCGTGAAGGAGCAGGCGAGGGTGAGCGATGCGGCCGCTAATAAAGCGGCTCCCAATTTGAAGGCCGAACAGGCCACCCGGCACCAGTTCGAGGAGCGAGTAGCCACGGTTGAGCAACAGCTCAAGGACGCAACTCACAAGTGCGATCTCCTCGAGGAGGAGAATAAAGCTAAGGCAGCCAAACTCACCAAGGCCCTTCAGGACGCCCAAGAGGCGAGGTCTGAATCCCGAGCGGCTCGCAAGGAGCTCTAGTAGGCCAGACAGATAGCGGCTGGTAAGCCCTTTCTTTTACAGTCCAAGTTTGGCGATCAACGGTATGCCTTACTTAATCGACTATGGAGTTCTCCAGACACCTTTGCAGATCTTTCAAAGAGCGCCGCTGACGCTGCACAATTCTACCGAGCCCAGGAGGGGCATGCGACAGAGAAGCTGTTTTGGTCGCAATTTGTGACGCAGGAGTGTTGACGCTGCTGAACGACCAGATGGCGCAGTGGGCCAAGTTGCATAAGATGTCCGGAGCGGCCATGAAGGAGGTAATACTCCGGCTGTGGCCGACCGAACCCGTTCCGAGCAGCTATTTTGGCCTAGTCCGGCGACTCCTCGATGTCGTGCCCTGTATCGACGCAATCAAGCGGTCGGTGTGCATAGAAGGTGCGCGGATGGCCTTCGCCCGTGTCAAGGTGCACTGGGTGAAGATGAAGGCCGCCGTTATCATAGTTGAGGGTCCCCTCGAAGGCAAGGATCACCGCACACTGGAGCGTTATTTAGATGATGTCTTAGAGGGTGCTTACTTGTTAGAGGGTCAATGCTCGAAGGACATTATATTAGAATGAATGTATCCGAACGACCCGGACATGTTTATTATATTAAGGCTTTCTAATATATTTGTGCCATCATCTGAAGTTTCTTTCCTCCTGTGTGGTTGTTCTTGTATGCCTTAGAGTTTTCTAGTCGTTGGCTTCAGCCCCCACGTACAGTGGCGGAGCTTCATGGGGGCCAACCTGGGCGGTGGCCCCCCCAGTTCAAAGAAAAAATTGCATATATACCTATGTATTTGACCAATCTTTCCACTAAAAATCAGCATATTGTGATTTCGTTTGCCCCCCCCCCCCAGCCAATGGCCCCTCCATGATTTGAGCCCAAGCTCCGCCACTGCCCACGTAGATGCTACGAGGGTGTTCGGAATAGCACATGAGCACTCTTGACCCAATGTCTTGGTCCGTGACGGAGGTGTTAGTGCGTCGAACTAGGCAATCGGACTATACAGCTTTACTGCTCTCACTTAGCCATAGGAGTTTGACGATGGGGCTATAAAATAGCCCCTGGTACGTATGCTACTATCCAAATGCGGATGCATTACGCATATGACTGAAAAATAGTTCTTTGTTTAATATGGAAAAAATCATTAAAGTTTAGTAAGTCACCGAGCGGCTGACCAGCTCTCGCCGCATCATGATAGTCAGTTTTCGACTGTCTCTACCGAGGTGCTTGACCGGACGAACTAGAAACACAATCGCAGTAGTTCTCCCTTTACTACCTTAGCCAAACAAACGGAACGTAAGGTAGCAAACACAGGAGCCGGGCAACCCAACTATTGACCAAAGACATGATTCGAAGCTGATGCATATAATGCCAAGTTCAGGATGCTGAAGTGTGCTGCAGAGCTGTTCGGGCTTTTGCTTGGCGGTACATATGTGGTTGTATAGAGCCCCTGGCAATGTGTGTCGAGGTATGTGAGACAACTGGAGAGACGGAGTACAGTTTTATGAATAAAGTTGATACCGAATTTTTTCCCCTACTAGGATCTGATTGATACGTCAAAACATGATCTTACAGAGGGTACCACAAGCACCAAAATCATTTTACATGCCAGGGGTCTAATAATAAGGAGAAAAGCTCAATACAGGTCCTTTAAATAAGGTTTGGTCCGAAGAGTTCTTTGGATATCCCGTCGCACTTCTACGCCGCTTTCGCCTTGTAGAGAGGGGTTCCTTGAAGGGAACGGTCTTCGATTATCCGTACGAAATCGGGCTCGAGGAGAGTCCTTGTAAGTCCGTAGGATACATAGGTTCGAGCACACCTGTGGTAGGAGAGAAAAATAATCGAAGAAAGGTGGAAGGTCATACAGGGTCGAACCGTACTATAGACCTGTTCGTATTATGCCTCCGTTGATGCCTAAGGTATTTTGAGTGTGTAGTGATGCATGCACGGTACGAATTCCGCGGTTGTGCACGGCGATCGATGGAGGTAGAACTGCTAGTCTAGCTCCGGAAGTACCGAGCCATCAACTTGCAGGACTGACCGGACTTTTTTAGCAAAGTCCGGCGGCTTGATGGCCTATGAGGTGTGCGCCTTGAGGAGGCTGCTCTGTACTTCGGTTGCGAGAGCCGCAGTGTGCTCCTCGGTGCAGAGGGAGCGTTCCATGTTTCTATTTACCATTATGACGCCGGGTGGACCGGGTAACTTGAGCTTTAAATAAGCATAGTGCAGCACTGCGTTGAATCGAGCAAAAGCGGTCCGGCCGAGCAGTGCATGACAGCCACTTCGGAAGGGTACAATATCGAAGATCAAGTCCTCACTGCAGAAGTTGTCGAGCAAGCCGAAGACAACTTCCGATGTTATTGAGCCCGAGCAACGGGCCTGTACGCCAGGTATTACTCCTTTAAACATAGTTTTAGTGGGCTTAATTCTTGACGGATCGATACCCATTTTGCGAATGGTGTCCTGGTAGAGTAGGTTAAGGCTACTGCTACCGTCCATGAGGACTCGCGTGAGGTGGAATCCGTTGATGATTGGGTTGAGGACCAGAGCTGCCGAACCTCCATGACGGATGCTGGTCGGGTGGTCCTTTCGATCGAAGGTGATCGGGCAAGCCGGCCATGAGTTGAATTTTGGGGCGACCGGCTCTACGGCGTAGACATCCCTTAATGCGCGCTTGCGCTCCTGTTTGGGGATGTGGGTGGCATAGATCATATTCACCGTTTTGACCTCGGGGGGAAATTTCTTCTGCCCCCTTGTGTTCGGTGGGTGAGGCTCTTCTTCGTCGTCCTCGCTGGGCGGCCTTTTCCCCTTGTGTTCGGTGTTGAGCTTGCCGGCCTGTTTAAAGACCCAACAGTTTCTGTTGGTGTGATTGCCAGGTTTATCGGGGGTGCCATGAATCTGGCAAGGCCGATCAAGTATTATGTCGGAACTGGATGGACCATCTTTGTTTCCTTTGAATGGCTTCTTCTGCTGACCGGATTTGGAGCCACTGAATCCGACGTTGACCGCCGTGTCTTCGGTATTGTTTCAACGCTTGTGTTTGTCACGTAGTGGCTTGCTATTGCCGTCCCTGGCTTCAGATGTGACTAGGTCGCTGGTGCTATTGCTTCTACGAGCTAGCCAGCTATCTTCTCCCACGCAAAAGCGGGTCATAAGTGCGGTAAGGGCTGCCATGGACTTCGACTTCTCTTGGCCGAGTTGTCGGGCGAGCAACTCATCTCGGACGCTATGTTTGAATGCCACGAGGGCTTCGGCGTTTGAACAATCCATAATCTGGTTCTTTTTTATTAGGAACCTGGTCTAGAGCTTCCGGGCTGATTCGCCGGGTTGCTGGATTATGTCACTAAGGTCATCGGCGTCCGGGGGCCAAAGCGTCCTCCAAGTCTTCCCAACTACCAATAGAGTTTTCTGGGAGGCTGTTCAGCCAGTGTCGTGCTGGTCCCTTAAGTTTTAGGGGGAGGTACTTGATGGCATGTAAGTCATCACCGTGAGCCATGTGGATGTGGGGAAGAAAATCTTCAATCCATACTACGGGATTAGTTGTGCCATCGTATGATTCAATGTTCATGGGTTTAAACCCTTCTGGGAACTGGTGCTCCATCACTTCATCGGTGAAGCATAGGGGGTGTGCGGCACCTCTGTATCGGGCGATGTCACGACGTAGTTCGAATGAAGTACGTATGCGGTTTTCCACTTGAATGGGGTTGTGCTTGTCGCACCAGGTTTGATGTCCGTCTTCTCGCGCAGGTGCGTGCCCCCTTGATCCATATATTGATATGGTATGACCGACTCTATTGTCTAGGTCCTATCACAGGTCATACATGTATCCTGTAGCTGCTGTCTCTCTACCTCTAGGGTGAGGTGGTGCAGGCTGGTGTTTGGCTTGAGTTGTCGCTCTATCTCGGCCACGTGGTGGTCGGTCGGGTCCATCGGTAGCGTTGCACATTGTCGGTATAGGCTCTGGGGCCTCATCGTCGAATTGGGATAGCAGCTTGCGCTTCGGTTAACTCTTAGTTGGGCATTCGAGGCCCTATTCCTCGGTTGCCAGGACATTAGTCCATCTGTCATTGAGCAGATCCTGATTGGCCTGAAGCTGTTGTTGCTTCTTTTTCAGGCTTCTTGCAGTGGCTATTAGCTGGCGCTTAAAGCGCTCTTGTTCGAGGGGTTCCTCTAGCACGATGAATTCTTCGTCGCCGAGGCTCTCATCCTCTTCTAAGATCATTAGATAGTTACTATCCTCCAAGTCCTCGTTTCCGACGGGATTGTCGGAGTTAACTTTCCCATCCTCCCATTCACCATGTTCGGATGTTGGCTCGATAGGGGCTTCTTGGTACTCGGCGTTATCCAGAGTGTTATTGTGTCTGGTGCCAGTATTGTTGTCTTTTTCACGATGCAGTTTCGAGCAGCGTCACTAACATCGATGCTTTGGTGGTGCCTCAGAAGGTTTGTCCTCAACAGGACCCTTCCCACCATCTCCATCGTCCTCTTTGGGTGTGTCCACCATGTACACGTCATATGTGGAAATGGCCGTCTAGACGTCTGGTAAACGGCATGTTCTGGCTTTGCTCCTCTTCGGCATCATCGTCCATACCGTCGATGTCTTTGGAGGTGTAGTCGAGCATGTCGGTTAAGTCTTCGATAGTGGCTATGAAGTGGGTGGTGGGTGGGACGTAAAATTCCCCGCTCTCAGCCCCTAGTGTGGGCTGGGCGTAGTTTGGGAGCGATCCTTCTGCTATGGCGAGAGATCGCATTAAGTCCAGGGCCTCGTTTAAGAGTGAGGTTTGGACAGGGAGGCGAGAATCCGTGGAGTGAGGCGGGACGGAAGTTCCCTGGCCAAGCTTGTATGACGCGGATCTCGAGAGTTCGGAGTTAGTGTCCGGAGGAGAGTCCGGCTTGATGAGGATAAAGGGAGCCTGAGGTGACTCCAGAGATGCGGATGCTGCAATCCCCTCCGGTTCTCCGGTGCCAGGCTCCATAGCCAGAGATAGTCCGGCGGGTTTTAAACTCCCATCTTTGGACCTGGTGGTGTGCTCCGGATCTAAGGCCGGAGCAGTGATTGGGGCCGCGAACCCTTGGAAGATCAAGTCTCCTCGGATATCAGCGACATAGTTCAGATTCCCAAAGCTGATCTGACGACCAGGGGCGTAGCTGTCGATCTACACCAGATGGCCAATCGAGTTGGCGCGCAGTGCGAAGCCACCGAATACAAAGATTTGGTCGGGGAGAAGGGTCTCCCTCAAGGTGGTGTTGTTGTAGATGATCGATGGAGCCATCGAGCCTTCTAGCGATGGCACAATGGAACTCTCAATGAAAGCACCAATGTCGGTGTTAAAAATGGCAGATCTCGGGTAGGGGGTCCCGAACTATGTGTCTAAGGATCGAAGGTAACAGGAGGCATGGGACACAATGTTTTACCCAAGTTCGGGCCCTCTTAAGGGAGGTAATACCCTACTTCCTGCTTGATTGACTTTGATGAGTATAAGGGTTACAAGAGTTGATCTACCTCGAGATCGTAATGGCTAAACCCTAGATGTCTAGCTTGTATGATTGTTCTTGCCCTGCGGACTAAACTCGTCGGTTTATATAGACACCGGAGGGATCTAGGGTTTTACAGAGTCAGTTTACAGAGAAAGGAAGGTGCATGATCCGAATGTCAAGCTTGCCACCCACACAAAGGAGAATCCCATACGGACACGGGGAAACGTCTTTAATCTCATATCTTCACGGCCCATTAGTCCGGCCCATGTCACATAGCCCGGACGCCCGAGGACCCCTTAGTCCAGGACTCCCTCAGTCGTAGCATACCATTTCAACATCGAAGTCCTCCTGGAGCTTAATGCTGAAGCGCCGACCTTCTAAGAAGTGAGGCCTGTCACAGAAACCCCAGTTGTCGCTGCACCAGGAGCACTCCGCGAGACTTTCATCCGATGACATTTCCTATGTTCACAATTCAAAGATTAAATTTCTAAAATTCAATATATGTACTACAAGAATTAAATTAGATCATTATTATTCAGCACGGGTTGACTATCGGTCCGTCGAGTCTTTTTTTTGAAAACTCTCAGCTCACGTGGTGTATATATTCGACCGTCGGTGATGGTCTCTCCTCCCTTCGTCCCTGAGTGCATTATACCAAAATGTCTAGCACACGGGAACGAAGGAGAAGCGACCTCCACGACAACAGTCGGCATTCTTCTTCTCCTAATATGATAAAGGAATATGTATTTGACATTAAGAAAGCAGTAGCAAAAACTGAACGATCATATGCTATGCTAACGGATGTGTCTTCTCCTAATGATGTGATCCCGTTATCAAGTGGCAACACATGTCTATGGTTAGGAAACCTTAACCATCTTTTGATCAACGAGTTAGTCTAGTAGAGGCTCACTAGGGACATGGTATTTGTTTATGTGTCCACACATGTATTTAAGTTTCCAGTCAATACAATTCTAGCATGAATAATAAACCTTTATCATGATTAAGGAAATATAATAATGACCACTTTATTATTGCCTCTAGGGCATTGCTACCTCTTGAGCACTGCGTTGGATTTCCCCGAAGAGGAGAGGATGATGCAGTAAAGTAGAGTAAGTATTTCCCTCAGTTTTTGAGAACCAAGGTATCAATCTAGTAGGAGATCACGCACGAGTCCCTCGTACCTACACAAAACGATAGCTACTCGTAACCAATGCGATTAGGGGTTGTCAATCCCTTCACGGTTACTTACAAGGGTGAGATCTGATAAAGATGATAAATAATATTTTTTTTGTATTTTTGATATAGAGATGCAAAGTAAAAAGTAAAAGGCAAACTAAAAACAAAGCAAGTAAATAAAGTAATGGAGATTGATATGATGAGAATAGACCTGGGGGCCATAGGTTTCACTAGTGGCTTCTCTCAAGAGCATAAGTATTCTACGGTGGGTGAACAAATTACTGTTGAGCAATTGATAGAAAAGCGAATAATTATGAGATTATCTAGGTATGATCATGTATATAGGCATCACGTCCAAGATAAGTGGATAGAAATGATTCTGCATCTACTACTATTACTCCACTCATCGACCGCTATCCAGCATGCATCTAGAGTATTAAGTAAAACAGAGTAACGCCTTAAGCAAGATGACATGATGTAGAGGGATAAATTCATGCAATATGATAAAAACCCCATCTTGTTATCCTCGATGGCAACAATACAATACATGCCTTGCAACCCTTTCTGTCACTGGGTAAGGACACCGCAAGATTGAACCCAAAGCTAAACACTTCTCCCATTGCAAGAACTACCAATCTAGTTGGCCAAACCAAACAAATAATTCGAAGAGACTTGCAAAGATAACTCAATCATACATAAAAGAATTCAGAGAAGAATCAATATTGTTCATAGATAAGCTGGATCATAAACCCACAATTCATCGGTCTCAACAAACACACCGCAAAAAGAAGATTACATCGAATAGATCTCCACAAGAGAGGGGGAGAACATTGTATTGAGATCCAAAAAGAGAGAAGAAGCCATCTAGCTAATAACTATGGACCCGAAGGTCTGAAGTAAACTACTCACACTTCTTCGGAGAGGCTATGGTGTTGATGTAGAAGCCCTCCGTGGTAGATGCCCTCTCCGGCGGAGCTCCGAAACAGGCCCCAAGATGGGGTCTCGCTGATATAGAAGGTTGCGGCGGTGGAATTAGGTTTTTGGCTCCGTATCTGATCTGACGGGGGTACGTAGGTATATATAGGAGGAAGGAGTACGTCGGTGGAGCAACAGGGTGCCCACAAGGCAGGGGGCGCGCCCAGGGGAGGGCACCCTCCACCCTCATGACCGCCTCTGGCACTTCTTGGAGTAGGGTCCAAGTCTCCTGGATCACGTTCGGTGAGGAAATCACGTTCCCGAAGGTTTTATTCCGTTTGGACTCCGTTTGATATTCTGTTTCTTCGAAATACTGAAATAGGAAAAAAAACAGCAATTTTGGGCTGGCCCTCCGGTTAATAGGTTAGTCCCAATAATAATATAAAAGTGGAAAATAAAGCCCAATATAGTCCAAAACAGTAGACAAAGTAGCATGGAGTAATAAAAAATTATAGATACGTTGGAGACGTATCAAGCATCCCCAAGCTTAATTCCTGCTCATCCTCGAGTAGGTAAATGATAAAAAAAATTGATGCGGAGTGATACTTTGGCATAATTTCAACGTAAATCTTCTTAATTGTGACATGAATATTCAGATCCGAAAGATTCAAGACAAAAGTTCATATTAACATAAAAGTAATAATACTTCAAGCATTCAAATTAAAGCAATCATGTCTTCTCAAAATAGCATGGTTAAAGAAATTTATCCCTACAAAATCATATAGTCTGGCTATGCTCTATCTTCATCACACAAAGTATTTAGTCATGCACAACCCCGATGACGAGCCAAGCAATTGTTTCATACTTTAGAAATCTAAAACTTTTTCAACTTTCACGCAATACATGAGCATGAGCCATGGACATAGCACTATAGGTGGAATAGAATGGTGGTTGTGGAGAAGACAAAAAAGGAGAAGATAGTCTCACATCAACTAGGCGTATCAACGGGCTATGGAGATGCCCATTGATAGATATCAATGTTAGTGAGTAGGGATTGCCATGCAACGGATGCACTAGAGCTATAAGTATATGAAAGCTCAACAAAAGAAACTAAGTGGGTGTGCATCCAACTTGCTCGCTCACGAAGACCTAGGGCACTTTTGAGGAAGCCCATCATTGGAATATACAAGCCAAGTTCTATAATGAAAAATTCCCACTAGTAAATGAAAGCGACAACATATGAGACTCTCTATCATGAAGATCATGGTGCTATTTTAAAGCACAAGTGTGGAAAAAGGATAGTAGCATTGTCCCTTCTCTCTTTTTCTCTCATATTTTTTTATTTTTTTTATTTTGGTGGGCTTCTTTGGCCTCTTTTTTTTATTTGGGCTTCTTTGGCCTCTTTTATTTTTCATAAAGTCCAGAGTCTCATCCCGACTTATGGGGGAATCATAGTCTCCATAGTCCTTTTTCACTGGGACAATTCTCTAATAATGATGATCATCACACTTTTATTTTTCTTACAACTCAACAATTACAACTCGATACTTAGAACAAGATATGACTCTATATGAATGCCTCCGGTGGTGTACCGGGATATGCAATGAATCAAGAGTGACATGTATGAAAATTATGAAGGTGGCATTGCCCCAAATACAATCTCAACTACATGTTCATGCAAAAAGCAATATGACAAAAGTAATATGTGTCATATGAACGGAACGGTGGAAAGTTGCAAGGCAATATATCTCGGAATGGCTATGGAAATGCCATGATAGGTATATGGAGGGTGTATGATACCGGTGAAAAGTGCGCGGTATTAGAGGGGCTAGCAATGGTGGAAGGGTGACAGTGCGTATAATCCATGGACTCAACATTAATCAAAAGAACTCATGCACTTATTGCAAAAAATTTAGAAGTCATCAAAAACCAAAGCATTAAACGCATACTCCTAGGGGGATAGATTGGTAGGAAAAGACCATCGCTCGTCCCCGACTGCCACTCATAAGGAAGACAATCAATAAATAAAATTGTGCTCCGACTTCATCACAAGCGGTTCACCATACGTGCATGCTACGGGAATCACAAACTTCAACACAAGCATTCTTTAAATTCATAATCACCCCAACTAGCATTGCTTTGATATTATCACCTCTATATCTCAAAACAGTTATCAAGCATCAAACTTATCTTAGTATTCAACTCACTCAAAAGAAAGTTTCACATATCTTGAATACCAAGTATATTAACATTAAGCAAATTACCATGCTATCAATAACTCTCAAAATAATCTAAGTGAAGCATGAGAGATCAATAGTTTCTTTAAAACAAATCCACTATCGTGCTCTTAAAAGATCTAAGTGAAGCACTAGAGCAAAAATTATCATGCTCAAAAGATATAAGTGAAGCACTATGAGCAAAAACTATCAAGCTCAAAAGATATAAGTGAAGCACTATGAGCAAAAACTATAAAGCTCAAAAGATATAAGTGAAGCACTATGAGCAAAAACTATCAAGCTCAAAAGATATAACTGAAGCACTATGAGCAAAAACTATCAAGCTCAAAAGATATAAGTGAAGTACATAGAGTATTCTAGCAAATTCCAAATCATGTATGGTTCTCTCAAAAGTTGTGTACAACAAGGATGATTGTGGCAAACTAACAAGCAAAGACACAAATAATACAAGACGCTCCAAGCAAAACACATGACATGTAGTGTGAGGGAGTCCTGGATTAGGGGGTGTCCGGATGGCCGGACTAAGACCTTTGGCCGGACTCCCGGACTATGAAGATACAAGATTGAAGACTCCGTCCCGTGTCCGGATGGGACTTTCCTTGGCGTGGAAGGCAAGCTTGGCGATACGATATGAAGATCTCCTCCCATTGTAACTGACTCTGTGTAACCCTAGCCCTCTTCGATGTCTATATAAACCGGAGAGTTTTAGTCCGTAGGACGAACAACAATCATACCATAGGCTAGATTCTAGGGTTTAGCCACTCCGATCTCGTGGTAGATCTACTCTTGCACTACCCATATCATCAATATTAATCAAGCAGGAGTAGGGTTTTACCTCCATCGAGAGGGCCCGAACCTGGGTAAAAACATCGTGTCCCTTGTCTCCTGTTACCATCCGCCTAGACGCACAGCTCGGGACCCCCTACCCGAGATCCGCCGGTTTTGACACCGACATTGGTGCTTTCATTGAGAGTTCCTCTGTGTCGTCGCCTTTTAGGCCCGATGGCTTCTTCGCTCGTCAACCGCGACGCGGTCCGGGATGAGACTTTACTCCCCGGACAGATCTTCGTATTCGGCGGCTTCACACTGCGGGCCGACTCGTTCGGCCATCTGGAGCAGATCGAGAGCTACGCCCCTGGCCATCAGGTCAGGTTTGGAAGCTTGAACTACACGACCGACATCCGCGGGGACTTGATCTTCGACGGATTCGAGCCACAATCGGGCGCGCCGCACTGTCATGATGGCCACGATTTAGCTCTATCATCGGACAACGCCCAGAGCGTCGCTCAGGTGTCCGCTCCGACCATTAGCTCGGAGCCCACTACGCCAGTCGGGGATGGATGGTTAGACGCCACCCCGGAAACTGCAATCCCTACGGCGATAGAGCCGGGTACCAGCTTAGTCCCTCGCAAGGCCCGCGACTCCAAGGTGCCGGACTCCGTAAATCCCGCACCTCTCCCGGTTAAGCCCGATTGGGCTCCGGTCATGGAGTTCACCGCCGCGGATGTCTTTCAGCACTCACCTTTCGGCAACACCCTGAATTCGTTAAAGTCTCTCTCTTTGTCAGGAGAGCCTTGGCCGGACTACGGCCAACACGGTTGGGATGCGGACGACGAAGAAATTTGTAGCCCACCCACCACCCACTTCGTAGCCACTTTCGACGATTTAACCGACATGCTAGACTTCAACTCCGAAGAGATCAACGGTATGAATGCCGATAAAGGATACGATCAAGAACCAGCACCTATAGGGCTCCGAAAAAACATCTCATCATACGATGTATACATGGTGGACACACACAACAGAAATGACTACGAGGACCAAAAGGATGCGGCCAGAGATCGCTCCCCCGAGAAACAATCAAAGCGGCAGCGTAAGCGCAAGGCCAAGCCCCGCCTCAACAAAAACCCAGCCATAGAGCAGGGAGACTCAACGGACGATGAACATGCCGTCGAGCATCCGTCCAAGCAGGGCGGACAATCCGAACAACCAATCCCCGGGAAGGATAATAGCCCGGAGGACCTCACACCAGACAAATTGCTGGAACATCAGAACCTCCACCAAAGGCTCGTCGCCACTGCACGTAGCCTAAAAAAGCAGAAGCGGAGGCTCAAGACAGCGGAGGATGCACTCAGGATTAGATGGGGCAAGGTACTCAATACCGCACACAAGTACGGCAGTAGTCGCCACACAAAGAGCTATCCGAAATGGAAACTACTACCGGAATTTGATGAAGAGACCATAAAGCCCCCACAGCCAAAAAATAAGGACGCCACAAGGTCGGATAGACGACCCTACGATCAATCTCACGCGTCAAAGGACGCCACACTCAATATAGCGTGTGATCCGTCCAAGAATCCGCATCAGAAAATTGGCCCTACCAGATCCATTTATAGGCCAAGAAAGCAAGCTCCAATGAGTGATGCAACACAAAAAATACCCGAAAATCGCGGCACGCCTAATTACAGGGGCGTCGCACACCCCCTATGCTTTACTAATGAGGTGCTGGATCATGAATTCCCAGCCGGATTCAAGCCAGTGAACATAGAACCATACGACGGAACAACAGACCCTGGAGTCTGGATCGAGGACTACATCCTCCACATACACATGGCCAGAGGAGATGACCTCCAAGCCATAAAATACTTACCCCTTAAGCTCAAAGGGACAGCCCGGCATTGGCTTAAAAGCCTTCCCGAGAACACCATGGGAAGTTGGGCAGTGCTTGAGGATGCTTTCCGGGCAAATTTTCAAGGGACCTATGTCCGGCCCCCGGATGCAGACGATCTGAGCCATATAACTTAGTAGCCCGGAGAGTCAGCGTGGAAGCTCTAGAACAGATTCCTTATCAAAAAGAATCAGATAGTCGACTGTCCGGATGCAGAGGCCCTAGCAGCTTTCAAACATGGCATCCGAGACGAATGGCTCGCCAGACACCTCGGACAAGAAAATCCGCGAACAATGGCCGCGTTAATAAGCCTCATGACCCGCTTCTGTGCAGGAGAGGATAGCTGGTTGGCAAGAAGCAGCACCAGCGACCCGAATACGTCTAAACTCAGAGATGGGAACGGGAAGCCGCGCCTTAACTACGAACCGCGCCGGATAAAGGACAAAAGCCCGATGAGCACGGCAGTAAACGCCGGATTCAAAAGTCCTTGGCAAAATCAGAAAAAGATGCCCCCAAAGAAGATAGGGACGAGCTATCCAACCTCAACAAAATTTTGGACAAAATATGTCAAATCCACAGCACTCCGGGGAGACCTGCAAACCATACCCACCGAGATTGTTGGGTATTTAAGCAGTCCGACAAGCTCAACACCGAACACAAGGGGCTCAACACACCAAGCGAAGATGACAATGCACCCCACGAGCAGATCACCGGAGAACAAAATAAGTTCCCACAAGAAGTCAAGACAGTAAATCTACTTCATGCAACAAAGAAGAATAGAACGACACCTACAATGACACGCGCCGTACAGCCAGCCACGGAGGAGCAACCCCACTGGTTGTTACAACCAATCACCTTTGATCATCTGGATTACTCTAGAGGAGACCAGAACGCAGGCTGGACTGCCTTGGTCTTAAATCCAATCATTAACGGACTCCAATTTAGAAACGTCCTTATGGACGGCGGCAGCGACTTGAACCTGTTGTATCAGGACACAGTCCGCAAACTCGGGGTACACCCAGTCGCAATCCACCTCGGCAACACTTCCTTTCAAGGAGTAACGCCAGGTTCGGATACCCCAAGTGTGGGTTCCCTTACGTTAGAAGTCACGTTCGGATCACCTGACAACTTCCGAAGCGAAAAGCTAACATTCCACATCGCCCCATTTGTAAGTCGCTATCAAGCGCTACTGGGACGTGAAGCCTTCGCCCGCTTTAACGCAATACCGCACTACGCATCCCTTACTCTTAAAATGCCCGGTCCAAAGGGCATCATCTCATTACAAGGGAACATAAATTGACCCCCAAAGTACGGGCAGGGGTGTGGTCGCCTAGGCAGTCGCCCACAAATCCAGCCCTACTATCCCGGACACGCCTCGACGAGTCCGACGTCAACACGCTTAAATTACCGCATACCCTAGTGCAAGGGGCTCCGTGTGCTCACGCCCGGAGACAATACAGCCCAACTCTTGCTCCAACTATATTTTGTTTATTTCGATATAGATTTCTCACACGCTTATTTTTTACTAAGTTCCTCTCTTTCACAGACGAGCATCGTGCTACGCCCGTCCAGGATACGGCACGAAGGAGACACGGGCGCAGACGTGTAGCAGGGACCCGTTCCAAGGATTCTTTTCAGATTAAGACCCTGCGTAAACCTTTTTTACTGTCTCTTGTTGATAACATCCCCCGGTTTTCTCTATAGCCAAGGAGGAGGCTGGCGTCTTGGCATGTGGCCACGTCAGAATTTTTTGCACATACCTGGACACTAGGGGCTTTTTTACCAAGGGCTCTATTTCGGTCCGTCTTCATAAAGACCGAACACCTTAGGGAGTGTTCGGCATCGCGAGTTTGGCCCTATATGCATCAGCTCTGAATCATGTCTTTTGTCAAATGTTGGGTTTGCCCGGCTCCTGTGTTCTGCTGCCTTACGTTCCGTTATATCGGCTAACGCGGCACCAGGAGAACTACTGCGATTGTGCCCCGGTTCGGCCGGGTGAGCACCTCAGTGGAGAAAGCCGAAAACTGACTATCATGATATAGCGAGAGACTGGTCAACCACTCGATGACTTTCGGAATCTTTAGGATTCCTCCGCATTAACGAAGGGCCGCTTCCTGGTCAGGCACACTCGCGCCCCGAATTCGGGCGAGCGCGGTGCCCCTAGGGGCTATTCAGTAGTCCCACTGTCAAACTCCTATGGCTAAGTGAAAGTGATAAAGCATTATAGTCCGGTTGCCTAGTTCGCCGCACCACCACCTCCTTTATAGGACCAAGACGTTGGATTAAGTGTGAACAGATGCCTTTTTGCGAACACCCCCGCATTCTATGCGTGGGGGCTGAAGCCAACGACTGCCATCTTTCAGGTTATATACAAATATATACATTAAACAGCCGCACAGGAGGTATCATGATTCTTGCAAGCACAAGTATAAAAAAGCTTTTGTAATAAAAACACAATTCGTCTTACAAATAGTATAAGCTATTCGAACACAGCATCCTTCGAGTACTGTGACTCTATTATACGAGCGCCAGGAAGAACTTCCTCAAAATAGTGCTTGGCAGATACTCGGCTTTCGTCCGAATCTTGGGACGCAACAATACTGGCCTTCATATCTGCCCAGTATGTCTTGACACGGGCAAGGGCCATCTGTGCGCCCTCTATGCACGCCGACCTCTTCATTACATCGGCATGCGGCACCGAACCAAGAAATTGCTGCACCAAGCCAAAATAGCTCTTCGGCTCCGGCTTCTCCGGCCACAGACGACTCGCAACAAATTTCATGGCGAGTCCGGATAATCTGTTCAGCTCCGCCCAGGCGGCTAAATGGTCGGAGACTAACAATGGGTGCTCTGGATTGTGGTACTGCGACCAAAAAAGCTCTTCCAATTTATGGTCACCTCGGCTGCGGAAGTGTTCGGTCGCATCCGCCACACTTGCGGCCAAATCCAGATAAGCATTGTCCGAACTCCACTGCCGGTCTAATGGAGCATACTTGGGGTCTTTGAACTTCATCCGCAGCATATAAGGCTTTGCAGCCGTGATATCTCCGGCCTGACGCAGCTCCTCCTTCATCGCTCTCATGGCAGAGCGAGTATCCTTGGCTTCGGCCGTGATCTTTTCAAGATCTTTCTGAGCCGCCTTATCTTCTTGCTCAAGCAATCTATAGCGGTTGGTAGCATCCCTCAATTCTATGGCCATCTCGGCCATTTCCTTCTTGCTCTGGCAGTGAGCAGCCTATTCGGCTTTTAGCTCTTCAGCCGCTTTAACGGCAGCCGCATCACTTTTCCTTGCTTGCTCCTTGCCTCGGGCAAGTTCCGCCCGAAGGTTCTCCACAGCAGCAGCACCATCTACATCAAGTATATATATATAAGGCCCGAGCATCAAGCTCCTATTACTAGGTGTCTTTTGAACATACCTTGAGCCTCGTCTAGCCGCTTATTTACAAGCGCGATGTCGGCATCGGCCATGTCAAGTTGCCACTTTAGTTCGGCAGATTCATTAGTCCGGCTAGCCACCAAGCGCCTCACCACCTTCAGGGAATAAGCGACATATTATACCTGGGATTATGATCCTCTGTGCACCGTCATTCATGACGATACACAGAGTCTTAGGGGCTACTATTCATACAGGGCACATTTAATATGCGGCTCTACCAAAAGGTACACCTTTTTACATACCTCAAAGCCTATTAGTAAACTCCTGGCAGCTTCGTACAATCCGCTTTTTGCGGATGAAATCCTTCCAATCACCGTATCCATCAACATGCGGTGTTCTTCTGAGATGGACGCCCTACCAAGCAGATCCTTCAGCACCTCCGCCGGCGCGCATGAGGGTGCCGGACTAGTCTGACGACCTTTCCCAGGGTCCGGACTTGAAAAAGCCCTCCAGGACGATACCTCGGGGTCGCCAACCTCGTAGGACGGTTGAACAAGGGGAGGCGTTTCGCTCTCTATCATCTCTGGACGAAGATCCCCTGAAGATGAGCTCTGCTGAGAAGGGTTGAGATCCGAACTGCAAGATAATGCTTCGGTTATTTTCCTCAGGAATGAAACATGAATGTGATTCATTATGGAACCCCTCCCTTCACTTACGCCTCGGGGGAGAGCGGGTCCCCTTTAGGGGGTGATTCGGCTGAAGCGTCCACCGGTGGCGAACCCTCTGACAGAAATTTCTTTCCCCGCTTTGAGGTTATCACCTCCGGGTCTTCAGAGGCAGTCCTTTTCTTTCCCTGGTCGGGAGAATTTTCGATTCTTCCCGTCCTGACGGCCTCCTTCGTGGAGGCGGTAGCTCCTTGGTCTCCCCCTTTTCCTTCCGCCAACGGCGCGGCCTCCAGCATCCTAGTCAGCATGGGATTCGGCACGGTCTCGGGCAAGGGGGCTGGACACCTGATAAGCTTAGCCTTTGCTACCCACTCCTGTTCAAAGGGCAACTCTGCTAAAGGGTAGATTTGATAAAAATATGGATGGTATGTGCAAATATGGAGCTACTTACTTTAGCATCTGGGCGGTTACAGCTCAGACCAGCGTCCTCGGACAGATCCGGACATCTTGTTTGTGATCTGAAGAACAATTTGTACATCTCCATGGGTGTCATTCCCATGAAGTGCTGTAGGACCCGTGGTCCCTCAGGATTGAATTCCCACAGGCGGAGAGGTCGACATTTGCAGGGCAGTGTGCGGAGAATCACCATGACTTGCGCCACCACGGTCAGATTGATATCTCTTTCTTGGAGATCTCGAATACGGCCCTGCAGCAAGGGCACGTCTTTCGACGGCCCCCAGATAAGTCCTTCATTAACCCATGACGCTAGCCGTGGTGGGGGACCCGAGCGAAAAGTAGGCGGTGCCATCCATGTGGTGCCCCTAGGGGCTGTGATGTAAAACCAGTCCCGTTGCCATAAGCCAAGATCCTCTTGAAAACAGCCTTCGGGCCATGGAGCATCGTCCATCTTGCTTATTATATCCCCTCCGCACTCAGCATGCTGCCCCTCGATCATTTTCGGTTCACTTTGAAAGTTTTTAGCCACAATCCGAAGTGAGGGGTGATATGGAGGAAGGCCTCGCACATGACCATGAATGATGAGATCTGGAGGATGGACTCCGGAGCTAGGTCGTGGAACTCCAGCCCGTAGTAATACATAAGCCCTCTCACAAAGGGATCGATTGGGAAGCCTAGCCCCCGAAGGAAGTGAGACGCGAACACCACGCTTTCACCGGGCTGGGGAGCGGGGACCGCTTGCCCTTGAGTAGGCAGTCTATGTGAGATTTCACTGGTCAGATACCTGGCATCTCTTAGCTTCCGCACATCTTCTTCCGTAATGGAGGAAGGCATCCACCGGCCTTGTAGGTCGGAGCCGGACATCTTCGAAGGTCCGAAGCGCCTAAAACTAGAGCTTTGGGTGTTGGAACTCGAAGCGAGGGGCGGATTTGATTGGTTTGAGAAGAAGGGAGCTGGGCCTCGGTTCCTTTATAAAGGAGGTGAATACCAAGAGCCCTCCCTATAACCGTTTGAGACTCGCTTTCAATTAGGGAGTCATACCTAAGTCACGGTTGGGTTACCCACACCCGTATTGATGAGAATCCCAAAATAAGGGGACACGATCTCTGCTTTGACAAGATGTGCCAAGGAAACTGCCTCGCTAAACGCGCTGAGGTGGAACAATAAAACGAACAAAGAGCCTAGCTGTGGCATGATGTCACGCCACGGAATACGTCAGCAGATCCGATTGATACAAGTATTATTCTCTCTATGAAGGAATGTGGAACTTATTTTGCAGAGCCGGACACTACCCTGGTGTTCAACATCTTCTATGAAATATTCGGAGGAGGAACCCGCCTTGCAATGCCGAAGACAACTTGCGCGCCGGACTCGTCGTCATTGAAGCCTGGTTCAGGGGCTACTGAGGGAGTCCTGGATTAGGGGGTGTCCGGATGGCCGGACTAAGACCTTTGGCCGGACTCCCGGACTATGAAGATACAAGATTGAAGACTCCGTCCCGTGTCCGGATGGGACTTTCCTTGGTGTGGAAGGCAAGCTTGGCGATACGATATGAAGATCTCCTCCCATTGTAACCGACTCTGTGTAACCCTAGCCCTCTCCGGTGTCTATATAAACCGGAGAGTTTTAGTCCGTAGGACGAACAACAATCATACCATAGGCTAGATTCTAGGGTTTAGCCACTCCGATCTCGTGGTAGATCTACTCTTGTACTACCCATATCATCAATATTAATAAAGCAGGAGTAGGGTTTTACCTCCATCGAGAGGGCCCGAACCTGGGTAAAAACATCGTGTCCCTTGTCTCCTGTTACCATCCGCCTAGACGCACAGTTCGGGACCCCCTACCCGAGATCCGTCGGTTTTGACACCGACATAGTGAATAAAAATATAGGTCCAAGTAAATTACCGATGAAGTAGACGAAAGAGGGGATGCCTTCCGGGGCATCCCCAAGATTTGACTTTTTAGTGTCCTTGATTATCTTGGGGGTGCCATGGGCATCCCCAAGCTTAGGCTCTTACAACTCTTTGTTCCATAATCCATCAAAAGAATTCACCCAAAACTTGAAAACTTCACAACATAAAACTCAATAGAAATCTCGTGAGCTCCATTAGTGAAAGAAAACAAAAGACTACTTCAAGGTACTGTAATGAACTCATTCTTTATTTATATTGGTGTTAAACCTACTGTATTCCAACTTTCTTATGGTTTATAAACTAATTTATTAGCCATAGATACATTGAAATAAGCAAACAACACACGAAAAACAGAATCTGTCAAAAACAGAACAGTGTGTAGCAATCTGTAACTAACGCAAACTTCTGGAACTCTAAAACTTCTACCAAAATAGGACGTACTGGAAAATTTGTTTATTGATCAGCAACAAAAAGAATCAATGCAAAAGCACAAAACCACATATAAACAGAAAGTAGAAACAAAATTTAACACTAAACAGGAACAAAAACAAAGAACACAAAATAAAATTGGGTTGACTCCCAACAAGCGCTATCGTTTAACGCCCCTAGCTAGGCATAAAAGCGAAGATAGATCTAACGAGTGCCATAATAATAGGATAGATCTTGAAAACTCATCTCATATTCTCTATGTTCGGCAGCAAGCTTCCTTTGAGGCAAGAAAAAGTAATCAAAAGGGCTAAAATTGGTAGGACAAAGGTCCCCAAGATCAATAAAGGGAGGAATAGGATCCTCCTTCGGCCCTTCATAGTGCACAACTATTTCATCACTAAAAGCATTCTTTTGGCAAAATTTTGTGAGCCTACACTCAAGAGAGTATCCTAGCTCATCGTTTCGAAGGGCAAAGTCATTATTAAGTTCGTTAATGCAATCAATCAAGACTTTGGTAGGAACCTTTTTTCTAAGGTTTTTATTAAAAATGACATAGTCGGAAGATTGAAAACGTCTAAATTCCTCTTGATCATAAAGGATCGCTTCCATGGGAGGACGACCGGCATCCACCCTATAGTGTGCAAAGATTTATTTGGCTTCTCTAATGATAAATCTAAACTCACAAGCCAAAAAGATAGTAACAACACGCTTAACAGAGGAATGCTCAATATTAGAAAATTCCAAGAAAATTCTTTGTATGCAAGGATGCATGTGCATAAATTGTCTTTCAAGTTCAACTACAAGCATAGCGATAGCATCCACAAGACTACTTGTTTTATGAAGGATAGAACAACCCAAGGAAGGTAAAGCACCGGTACAAGTAAAGAAATCTTGAATAACACCTTTGCCAATAATGTTACCACTGCCGATTCGAAACTTTTTAGTATGCAAGATATGGGGTTCATCGGCCGGAGCCTCAGGATTTTCTATGCCATTATTATTGTCCATATCGACGATAATCTCCCCAGTTTCAGACATAGCGGCAAACAAAAAGGCGAACGAGAAAAAGGTGAACGAGAAAGAGAGGAGGAGATTGGGAAAGAGAGGGCGAATAAAACGGCAAGGGTGAAGTGGGGGAGAGGAAAACGAGAGGCAAATAATGTAATGCGAGAGATAGGGATTGTGATGGGTACTTGGTATGGTTGACTTTTGCACAAACTCCCCGACAACGGCGCCAAAAATTCTTCTTGCTACCTCTTGAGCACTGCGTTGGATTTCCCCGAAGAGGAGAGGATGATGCATTAAAGTAGCGTAAGTACTTCCCTCAGTTTTTGAGAACCAAGGTATCAATCCAGTAGGAGATCACGCACGAGTCCCTCGTACCTACACAAAACGATAGCTACTCGCAACCAACGCGATTAGGGGTTGTCAATCCCTTCAGGTTACTTACAAGGGTGAGATCTGATAGAGATGATAAATAATATTTTTGGTATTTTTGATATAGAGATGCAAAGTAAAAAGTAAAAGGCAAAGTAAAAACAAAGCAAGTAAATAAAGTAATGGAGATTGATATGATGAGAATAGACCCGGGGGCCATAGGTTTCACTAGTGGCTTCTCTCAAGAGCATAAGTATTCTACAATGGGTGAGCAAATTATTGTTGAGCAATTGATAGAAAAGTGAATAATTATGAGATTATCTAGGTATGATCATGTATATAGGCATCACGTCCAAGATAAGTAGATCGAAACGATTCTGCATCTACTACTATTACTCCACTCATCGACCGCTATCCAGCATGCATCTAGAGTATTAAGTAAAACAGAGTAACACCTTAAGCAAGATGACATGATGTAGAGGGATAAATTCATGCAATATGATAAAAAAAACATCTTGTTATCCTCGATGGCAACAATACAATACGTGCCTTGCAACCCTTTCTGTCACTGGGTAAGGACACCGCAAGATTGAACCCAAAGCTAAACACTTCTCCCGTTGCAAGAACTACCAATCTAGTTGGCCAAACCAAATGGATAATTCGAAGAGACTTGCAAAGATAACTCAATCATACATAAAAGAATTCAGAGAAGAATCAAATATTGTTCATAGATAAGCTGGATCATAAACCCACAATTCATCGGTCTCAACAAACACACTGCAAAAAGAAGATTACATCGAATAGATCTCCACAAGAGAGGGGGAGAACATTGTATTGAGATCCAAAAATAGAGTAGAAGCCATCTAGCAATAACTATGGACCCGAAGGTCTGAAGTAAACTACTCACACTTCATCGGAGAGGCTATGGTGTTGATGTAGAAGCCCTCTGTGGTAGATGCCCTCTCCGACGGAGCTCCGGAACAGGCCCCAAGATGGGATCTCGCGGATACAGAAGGTTGCGGCAGTGGAATTAGGTTTTTGGCTCCGTATCTGATCTGACGGGGGTACGTAGGTATATATAGGAGGAAGGAGTATGTCGGTGGAGCAACAGGGGGCCCACGAGGTAGGGGGCGTGCCCAGGGGGGCACCCTCCACCCTCGTGACTGCCTCTGGCACTTCTTGGAGTAGGGTCCAAGTCTCCTGGATCATGTTCGGTGAGGAAATCACGTTCCCGAAGTTTTTATTCCGTTTGGACTCCGTTTGATATTATGTTTCTTCGAAATACTAAAATAGGCAAAAAAACAACAATTCTGGGCTGGGCCTCCGGTTAATAGGTTAGTCCCAATAATAATATAAAAGTGGAAAATAAAGCCCAATATAGTCCAAAACAGTAGACAAAGTAGCATGGAGTAATTAAAAATTATAGATACGTTGGAGACGTATCAGGCATATTTCCAACATTATTTCACCCAAATTTATTGATTCGACACAAGGGGAGCCAAAGAATATTTGCAAGTATTAGCAGTTGGGTTGTCAATTCAACCACACCTGGAGAATCAAATATCTATAGCAAAGTGTTTAGTAGCACAATAGTATAATTGTTTGATAGCAGTAGTAATAGTAACAATAGTAATGTTAGCATCTATAGTAGTAGTTTTGTAGTGATTGTAACAACAACAACAAAAGTAACTTAGCAAAGATCAATATGCGAAAAGCGTAGGCATTGGATCGGTGATGGATATTTGTGTTTGATGATATTCATCATATAATAGTCAGAACCTAGAGCGATACACGATAGCTCCAATTCATCAATGTAATGTAGGCATGTATTTCGTATATAGTCATACGTGCTTATAATAAGAACTTGCATGGCATCTTTTGCCCTACCCTCCTGTGGTAGCGGGGTCCATAAGGAAATTTAAGGGATAGTAAGGCCTCCTTTTAATAAAGAACCAAAACAAAGCATTAACAACTAGTGAATACATGAACTCCTCAAACTACGATAATCACTGTAAAGAATCCCAATTATTGTTACCTTGGGGTATATGGATCATAACACGTAATAGGTTCATACAAATTGCAAGATAGGATCAAGAACTCAAATATATTCATGAAAACATCAAGGGTTCAGATCTGAAATTGATGACCCACAAGTATAGGGGGTCAATTGTAGCTCTTTTCATAAGTAAGAGTGTCGAACCCAACGAGGAGCAGAAGGAAATGACAAGTAATTTTCAGTAAGGTAATGTCTGCAAGTGCTGAAACTATAAGTAGCGAGTAGTTTGATAGCAAGATAATTTGTAACAAGCAAGTAACGGTAGTAACAATAAGTATGCAGCAACGTATCCCGATCCTTTTTAGACAAAGGACATGCCAAAACGGTCTCTTATAACAAGAAAAGCATTCTTGATGGTACACGGGAATTTCATCTAGTTACTTTCGTCATGTTGGTTTGATTTGTGTTCGCTACTTTGATAATTTGATATGTGGGTGGACCGGTGCTTAGGTGCTGTTCTTACTTGAACAAACCTCCTACTTATTATTAACCCTCTCGCAAGCATCCACAACTACTAGAAAAGTATTAACAATAAATTCTAACTATAGCATTAAACTCTAGGATCCAATCGGTCCCTTACGGAATAGTGCATAAACTGGGGTTTAAGTTTCTGTCACTCTCGCAACCCACCATCTATTTACTACTCCACAATGCATTCCCTTAGGCCCAAATATGGTGAAGTGTCATGTAGTCAACATTCACATGACACCACTAAGGGAATCACAACATACATACTATCAAAATATCAAACACATATCAAATTCACATGATTACTTGCAACATGATTTCTCCCGTGACCTCAAGAACAAAAGTAACTACTCATGATAAACATGCTCAAGATCAGAGGGGTATTGAATAGCATAATGGATCTGAACATATAATCTTCCACCAAATAAACCATATAGTAATCAACTACAAGATGTAATCAACACTACTAGTCACCCCCTAGCACCGATCTATAGTCTCGGTAACAAGATTGAATACAAGATATGAACTAGGGTTTGAGATGAGATGGTGCCGGTGAATATGTTGATGGAGATTTCCCTCCCCAAGATGGGAGAGTTGTTGATGATGGCGATGACGATGATTTCCCCCTCCGAGACGGAAGTTCCCCCGGCGAAACCGCTCCACCAAAGGGCAAAAGAGCTCCTTCCCAGGTTCCGCCTCGAGACGGCGGTGCTTCATCCCGAATGTCCTCCTCTGATTTTTTTCTAGGTCAAAATGACTTATATATGAGAAGATGGGCACCGGAGGTGGGCCGAGGAGGGCACAACCCACCAGGGCGCGCCTGGGCTCCCTGGTGCACCCAGGTGGGTTGTGCCCACCTGGTGGCCCCCCTCTAGTAGTTATTTGCTCCAATATTCCTTAAATATTCCATAAAAATTCTCTGTGAAGGCTCAACTTGTTTGGAGTTGTGCAGAATGGGTAGCCTGACGTAGCTTTTTCAAGTCCAGATTTCCAGCTGCCAGAATTCTCCTCTTGGTGTGTACCTTGCAAATTATGAGAGAAAAGGCATTAGAATTACTCTAAAAGCATTATTATGGATAAAAACATTATAAATAACAGTAAGAAAACATGATGCAAAATGGACATATCAACTCCCCCAAGCTTAGACCTCTCTTGTCCTCAAGCAAAAACCGAAACAAAAAACATGTCCACATGCTTTGAGAGAGAGGTGTCGATAAAAACAAAAATACGAACATCAAAGCATCATGCTGATTATTATAACAGCAAGAAAATTGAACATGGGACTTTTATCATCGAACTTGCATCATATACTTCCCATGAATAAGTAACAGTTCATCACGCAATCCAAGTATAAAGCAAAAACTCTATTAAAAACCAACAAACTATGTTCTCAGTCAACTTTGCAACTACAATTCATCATCTTTTCAGGAAGAGTCACATGTCGGAGCCTTCTAGCAAGTCCACATACTCAACCATCATACAGTATTCTATGATTGCTAACACTCACCTCGTACCCATGATCAAAACGTTTCAACCGGGCACCTAGAAAGATAGGGGCTCATAGTTTCTCCTCCCAAAAATAATAACTCATGATATCTACATTCAAATGGACATATGTGCCTAGATCTTTCCTCACCACATGATGCTTGCCAAAAGATAAAAATAAAAAGAAATAGAAGGAAAACTTTGACTCTTTGTATAAAAGTAAATGCATAAAAGTAAAAGATAGGCCCTTCGCAAAGGAAAGCAGAGGTTGCCATGCGCTTATTTGTTTACATGCTCAATCCCTTAGTGCAAGAGAATGGTACGTTGTATTGCCCTGCTACCTCTTGAGCACTGCGTTGGATTTCCCCGAAGAGGAGAGGATGATGCTGTAAAGTAGCGTAAGTATTTCCCTCAGTTTTTGAGAACCAAGGTATCAATCCAGTAGGAGACCACGCACACGTCCCTTGTACCTACACAAAACGATAGCAACTCGCAACCAACGCTTAGGGGTTGTCAATCCCTTCACGGTCACTTACGAGAGTGAGATCTGATAGAGATAATATTTTTGGTATTTTTGATAGATAGATGCAAAGTAAAAAGTAAAAGGCAAAGTGAAACAAAGCAAGTAAATAAAGTAATGGAGATTGATATGATGAGGATAGACCCGGGGACCATAGGTTTCACTAGTGGCTTCTCTCAAGAGCATAAGTATTCTACGGTGGGTGAACAAATTACTGTTGAGCAATTGACAGAATTGAGCATAGTTATGAGAATATCTAAGCGATGATCATGTATATAGGCATCACGTCCAAAACAAGTAGATCGAAACGATTCTGCATCTACTACTATTACTCCACTCATCGACCGCTATCCAGCATGCATCTAGAGTATTAAGTAAACACAGAGTAACGTCGTAAGCAAGATGACATGATGTAGAGGGATAAATTCATGCAATATGATAAAAACCCATCTTGTTATCCTCGATGGCAACAATACAATACGTGCCTTGCAACTCTTTCTGTAACTGAGTAAGGACACCGCAAGATTGAACCCAAAGCTAAGCACTCCCCCCATTGCAAAAACTACCAATCTAGTTGGCCAAACCATAAAGATAATTCGAAGAGACTTGCAAAGATAACTCAATCATACATAAAAGAATTCAGAGAAGAATCAAATATTTCCATAGATAATACTGGATCATAAACCCACAATTCATCGGTCTCAACAAACACACCGCAAAAAGAAGATTACATCGAATATATCTCCAGAAGAGAGGGGGAGAACATTGTATTGAGATCCAAAAAGAGAGAAGAAGCCATCTAGCTAATAACTATGGACCCGAAGGACTGAAGTAAACTACTCACACTTCATAAGAGAGGCTATGGTGTTGATGTAGAATCCCTCCGTGGTGGATGCCCTCTCCGGTGGAGCTCCGGAACAGGCCCCAAGATGGGATCTCGCGGATACAGAAGGTTGCGGCGGTGGAATTAGGTTTTTGGCTCTGTATCTGATCTGACGGGGGTACATAGGTATATATAGGAGGAACGAGTACATCGGTGCAGCAACAAAGGGGCCACGAGGTAGGGGGCGCGCCCAGGGGGGCGCCCTCCACCCTCGTGACCGCCTCTGGCACTTCTTGGCGTAGGGTCCAAGTCTCCTGGATCACGTTCGGTTGGAAAATCACGTTCTCGAAGGTTTCATTCCGTTTGGGCTCCGTTTGATATTCTGTTTCTTCGAAATACTGAAAAAGGCAAAAAACATCAATTCTGGGCTGGGCCTCCGGTTAATAAGTTAGTCCCAAAAATAATATAAAAGTGGAAAATAAAGCCCAATATAGTCCAAAACAGTAGACAAAGTAGCATGGAGTAATCAAAAATTATAGATACGTTGGAGACGTATCAAGCATCCCCAAGCTTAATTCCTGCTCGTCCTCGAGTAGGTAAATGATAAAAAAGAATTTTTGATGCGGAGTGATACTCTGGAATAATTTCAATGTAAATCTTCTTAATTGTGATATGAATATTCAGATCCAAAAGATTCAAGACAAAAGTTCATATTGACACAAAGATAATAATACTTCAAGCATACTAATCAAGCAATCATGTCTTCTCAAAATAACATGGCAAAAGAAAGTTCATCCCTACAAAATCATATAGTTAGGCTATGCTTCATTTTCGTCACACAAAGATGTTCCCAACTTCTATACCCCCGATGACAAGCCAAGCAATTGTTTCATACTTAAATAATCTCAAACTTTTTCAACTTTCACGCAATACATGAGCATGAGCCATGGATATAGCACTATGGGTGGAATAGAATATGATGATGGGGATTGTGTGGAGAAGACAAAAATGGAGAAAGTCTCAAGTTGACGAGCCTAATCAACGGGCTATGGAGATGCCCATCAATTGATGTCAACATGAGGAGTAGGGATTGCCATGCAACGGATGCACTAGAGCTATGAATGCTCAACAAAAGAAAACTAGTGGGTGTGCATCCAACTTGCTTGCTCACGAAGACCTAGGGCATTTGAGGAAGCCCATCGTAGGAATATACAAGCCAAGTTCTATAATGAAAAATTCCCACTAGTATAAAAAGGACAACTTATGAGACTCACTACATGAAGAACAAGGTGCTACTTTGAAGCACAATATATGAGACTCACTACATGAAGAACAAGGTGCTACTTTGAAGCACAATATATGAGATTTACTACATGAAGAACAAGGTGCTACTTTGAAGCACAAGTGTGGGAAAAGAGATAGTAGCATTGCCCTTTTTATTTTCTTTTTTTGGGGCCTTTATTTTCTTTTTTTTGGCCTTTCTCTTTTTTTGGGCTCTAATAATGATAATCATCACACTTCTATTGATTACAACATAAGGATTACAACTCGAAACTTAGAACAAGATATGACTCTATATGAATGCCTCCGGTGATGTACCGGGATGGTGCAATGAATCAAGAGTGACATGTATGAAAAATAATGCATGGTGACTTTGCCACAAATACGATGTCAACTACATGATCATGCAATGGAAATATGACAAAAGTAATGTATGTCATGATGATGGTGGAAGTTGCATGGCAATATATCTCGGAATGGCTATGGAAATGCCATAATAGATAGGTATGGTGGCTGTTTTGAGGAAGATATAAGGAGGTTTATGTGTGATAGAGCGTATCGTATCACGGGGTTTGGATGCACCGGCGAAGTTTGCGCCAACTCTCAAGGTGAGAAAGGGCAATGCACGGTACTGAAGAGGCTAGCAAAGGTGGAAAGGTGAGAGTGCGTATATTCCATGGACTCAACATTATTCAAAAGAACTCATATACTTATTGCAAAAATTTAGAAGTCATCAAAAATTCAAGTACTACGCGCATGCTCCTAGGGGATAGATTGGTAGGAAAAGACCATCGCTCGTCCCCGACTGCCACTCATAAGGATGTACAAGCCAGGTACGCTTCGTGTTTCAAATTTGTTACTCCCTCCTTCCATCTATATAGGGCCTAATGTATTTTTCAAGACCGCCTTTGACTATTGACAAGATTAATAGTACATGAGATCTATAGTGTGAAAATTATATTATTGGAAACTCCTTCTACATATGAATTTGATGGTATGCTTTGTGTAAGTTGCATGTCATATATTATTGCTCTAACATTTGGTCAAAGATAGCCTCGAAAAACGCATTAGGCCCTATTTAGAAGCAATTTTATTGCCTTTTTGCACCGATGACAACTTACTTGAGGGATCTTGCTCAATCCATAGGTAGGTATGGTGGACACTTGAAAAAGATTTGGGTTTAAGGGTTTTGGATGCACAAGTAGTATCTCTACTTGGTGCGGAATTTTTGGCTAGCAAAGATAGGGGGCAAGCATCACATGTTAAAGGATCTATGACAATATGACTTCTATGTGAATATAAATATACATAAATCATTAAGTTGTCTTCCTTGTCCAACGTCAACAATTTTGGCACATAATATTTTGATGAGGGCTCACAATCACAAAAGATTTCTAGGATAGTATATTTATATGTGAATCTTCTCTTCCGTTATCAATTCTTTGATGAGTTGCATCATTGACTAATGCTCTGTTTGTCAATCTCTAATAAAATTTCCGACTTATACTTTTCCTTGTGTGGTCCTATCACCTACCATAGGATTAGTATATGATCTTATTGATTTATTTCCTTTTTTTTCTTCCTTTCTTATTTCTTTTTGTTGTTTGCAACATGAAAGTAAAGAAAGCAGAACTCAGACTAACTTTATTATAAAACTCGCACATGATTATGAGGATTGATCGCTAAGCAGACTCTCAAATAATAAAGAATCCAACTAACTTTATTTCATATAAAGCAAAAAGATCGAACTAAGATAAGTAAAAGCAAAAGAAGAGTGGGATGATACGATACCGGCGCACCTCCCCCAAGCTTGGCGGAAGCCAAGGGGAGTGCCCATACCCGATACTCATTTCTCCTTTGGTGGTGAAGAAGCTTCTTCCTCCTCCTCGGCCAACAATGCTTGTGTTGTCACCGAGGATGGATTTACGGTAGCTTCCTTGCTTGATAAATCTGTCCAGGAATAGCAAGAAAAGAGAACATAGATTTCTTCGCGATACGGTGGTCAATATGTTAGGGAAGTATATATAAATTTTTTATCTTGCAGGGCAAGTAGACAGAAGAAAAACAGAATCCGGAAGGTGCCCCAGGTGGGCACAACCCACCTGGGCGCGCAAGGCATGCCTAGCGTGCCCTGGTGTCTTATGACCACCAGGGGACGTTTCCTGGGAGTTTCTTTATTTTCAATCTTTATTTTCAAAATTCTAAAATATTCCAAAACTAACAAAAAATATTTTTGCGGATTTTTCGGAGACCGTTTACTTGTAGTAACACATACCTCCTTATTTTGATGATTCTGGGTTGTTCCGGAAGGACTCTTTTATGTGTTCCTCTCGTGTCAAAGTTTGGATAATATTACTTTCAACATTGATAGGTGTACCTGAGATATAATGCTTTATTCATTTTCCATTGACAACCTTCGGGTTAGTGCCTTCAAAATTATTTATTTTGATGGCTCCAGACCGGTAGACCTCCTCGATGACATATGGGCCTTTCCATTTCGAAGGAGCTTTCCTGCAAAAAATCTAAAAAGAGAGTTGTACAAAAGAACACATTCTTTGACTTTGAATTCACGCTTTTGGATTCTTTTGTCATGCCATCTTTTAACTTTCTCTTTGAATAATTTTGCATTTTCATCAGCCTGGGTTCTCCATTCATCTAAAGAGCTAATATCAAATAACCTCTTTTCACCGGCAAGTTTGAAATCATAGTTGAGTTCTTTAATTGCCCAGTATGCTTTATGTTCCAACTCAAGAGGCAAATAACAAGCTTTTCCATAAACCATTTTATAAGGAGACATACCCATAGGATTTTTATATGTTATTCTATAAGCCCAAAGTACATCATCTAATTTCTTAGACCAATTCTTCCTGGACCTATTGACAATCTTTTGTAAAATTAATTTTATTTCCCTATTACTAAGTTCAACTTGACCACTAGACTGAGGATGATAAGGCGATGCAATTCTATGCTTAACATCATACTTGACAAGCATTTTATGAAAAGCACCATGAATAAAGTGTGACCCACCATCAGTCATTAAAAATCTAGGGACTCCAAACCTTGGGAAAATAACTTCTTTAAGCATTTTAATAGAGGTGTTGTGATCGGCACTACTAGTGGGAATAACTTCTACCCATTTAGTAACATAATCAACAGCAACCAAAATATGTGTATAACCATTAGAGGAAGGAAAAGGTCCCATGTAATCAAATCCCCAAACATCAAATGGTTCAACAACAAGTGAGTAATTCATAGGCATTTCTTGATGCTTACCAATATTACCTATTCTTTGTCATTCATCACAAGATGAGACAAACTTACGGGCATCCTTGAAGAGAGTAGGCCAATAAAATCCAGATTGCAATACCTTGTGAGCAGTTCTATCTCCAGCGTGATGCCCTCCATAAGCCTGGGAGTGACATTTCCGTAGGATTTGTCCCTGTTCATGCTCAGGTACACAACGTCTAATAATACCATCTACTCCTTCTTTATAAAGATGTGGGTCATTCCAAAAGTAATGTCTTAAATCATAGAAGAATTTTTTTTCTTTTGTTGCTATGTAAAGCTAGGAGGTAAATATTTAGCAACAATGTAATTAGCATAATCAGCATACCAAGGAGTACCATTAGCAACATTTATTGCAGCTAGCTGCTCATCAGGAAAACTATCATCAATAGGTAGTGGGTCATCAAGCACATTTTCAAGCCTAGACAAGTTATCTGCTACGGGGTTCTCAGCTCCTTTTCTATCAATAATATGTAAATCAAATTCTTGTAACAAGAGAGCCCAACGAATAAGTCTAGGTTTCGCATCTTTCTTTTACATAAGATATTTAATAGCAGCATGGTCTGTGTGAACAGTTACTTTGGAAACAACAATATAAGGTCTAAATTTATCACAAGAAAACACCACTGCTAAAAATTCTTTTTCAGTAGTAGCATAATTTCTCTGAGCATCGTCTAGAGTTTTACTAGCATAATGAATAACATTCAATTTCTTATCAACTCTTTGTCCTAGAACAACACCAACAACACAATCACTAGCATCACACATAATTTCAAAAGGCAAGTTCCAATCAGGGGTTGAACAATAGGTGCAGAAATTAAGGCTTTCTTGAGTGTTTCAAAAGCTTCTAAACAATCATCATCAAAAACAAAAGGAACATCCTTTTTGCAAAAGACTAGTAAGCGACCTAGAAATCTTAGAGAAGTCTTTAATAAATCTCCTACAGAAACCAGCATGACCTAGGAAACAACGAATACCTTTGATGTTCTTAAGACATGGCATTTTCTCATTTGCATCAACCTTAGCTTGGTCCACTTCAATACCTCTTTCAGAAATTTTATGACCCAAGACAATGCCCTCATTAACCATAAAGTGGCACTTCTCCCAATTCAAGGCAAGATTTGTTTGTTCACATCTATGCAAAACTCGCTCAAGATTGCTTAAACAATCATCAAAGGGCTTCCCATAAACAGAAAAGTTATCCATGAAAACCTCAACAATCTTTTCAAAAAAGTCAGAGAATATAACAGTCATACATCTTTGAAAGGTAGCAAGTGCATTACATAAACCAAAAAGCATACGTCTATAAGCAAACTTTCCAAAAGGACAAGTAGAAGTGGTCTTTTCTTGATCAGATTGTAAAATAGGTATTTGTGAAAAGACAGAGTATCCATAAAGGAAGCAAAAATGTGCGTGCTTAGATAGTCTTTCCAACAGTTGATCAATAAAAGGCAGAGGGTAATGATCTTTTCTAGTAGCTTTATTTAATTTCCTAAAATCAATTACCATTCTATAGCCCGTGACAATTCTTTGTGGAATAAGATCATTCTTATCATTAGAAACAACAGTAATACCTCCCTTCTTAGGGACACAATGAACAAGACTTAATCATTTACTATCAGCTATAGGATAGATTATACCTGCTTCCAGAAGTTTTAATATTTCCATTCTTACCACTTCTTTCATCTTCAGATTTAACCGACGTTGATGATCAACAACTTGTTTAGCATCAGGTTCCATATTAATTTTGTGCTGACATAGAGTGGGACTAATGCCCTTTAAATCATCAAGAGTATACCCAATAGCAGCTCGGTGCTTACTTAGAACTTTCAATAATCTTTCTTCTTCATGTTTTGAAAGGTTAGCACTGATAATAACATGATATATCTTATTTTCATCAAGATAAGCATATTTCAAAGTGTCTAGAAATTGTTTTAATTCAAATACAGGGTCACCCTTAGGTGGGGGAGGACCTCCAAGAGTTTCAATAGGCAAATTGTATTTAAGTAGTGGACGTTGTTCAAAGAAGATCTTATCTATTTCATTTCTTTCATGCATATGTAAATCATTCTCATGGTCTAGCAAGTATTGCTCTAAAGGATCAGTAGGTGGCACATCAATAGAAGCAAGACCAATTAATTCATCCTTACTAGGCAATTCTTTTTCATGATGATTTCTACTAAACTTGGAAAAAATAAACTCGTGAGATTCATCACCAAAGCTAACACCGATAGTTTGTTTCTTACAATCTATTTTAGCATTGACGTGAGCAAGAAAGGTCTACCAAATATAATGGGACAAAATTTATCTTGTGGGGTGGTAAGAACAAGAAAATCAGTAGGGAATTTTATGTTCCCACACAAGACTTCAACATCTCTAAGAATCCCAATGGGTGATACGGTATCTCTATTAGCAAGTTTAATAGTAACATCTATGTCTTCTATTTCGGCAGGTGCTATTTCATCTCTAATTTCTTCATATAAGGAGTGAGGAATAGCACTGACACTAGCACCCATGTCACATAAACCATGATAACAATGATCTCCTATCTTAACTGGGACAACAGGCATGCCAACAGCTGGTCTATGTTTATCTTTAACCTTAGGTTTAGCAATTCTAGCAGCTTCTTCACAGAAGTAAATAACATGCCCATCCATATCTTCTTCCAAGAGATCTTTAACCATAGCAATGCTAGGTTCTACTTTAATTTGCTCATCAGGTTTAGGTGTTCTAACATAGCTTTTGTTAACCATAGTTGAAACTTTAGCATGTTCTTTTATCCTAGCAGGGAAAGGCGGTTTCTCAATATAAGCAGAAGGAACAACTGGATCAACATTATAAAGTATAGTTTCTTCTTTAACTGGTACTGGTTCTTTAATTTCATTTTTAATAGGTGGGTGATATTTAACCCACTTCTCTTTAGGAAGTTCAACATGAGTAGCAAACGATTACAAAAGGAGGCTACCATATCAGAGTCAAGTCCATATTTAGTGCTAAACTTTTGAAAAGCATCAGTATCCATAAAAGATTTAACACAATCATACTAAGCTTTATACCCGACTCTTTACCTTCGTCAAGTTCCCAATCTTCAGAGTTGCGTTTACTTGTTTCTAAAAGATCCCACCGAAATTCAATAGTCTTCTTCATAAAAGAACCAGTACATGAAGTATCGAGCATGGTTTGATCATTACAAGAAAGCCGAGCATAAAAATTCTGAATAATAATCTCTTGAGAGCTCATGATTGGGGCATGAGTATAACATCGACTTAAGCCTCCCCCGAGCTAGAGCGATACTTTCTCCTTCACGAAGCCAAAATTTATATATATAATTCTGATCATGATGAACTAGATGCATAGGATAAATTTTTTGATGGAACTCCAATTTCAAACGATTCCAATTCCATGATCCAATATCATCGCATAGCCTATACCATGCCAATGATTTTCCCTTCAAAGATAAAGGGAAAACCTTTTTCATCACTTCATCTGGGTAAACCTGCAAGCTTAAATAATCCACAAATTTGTTCCACATGTATCAAGTGCATTCGGGATGTTCAGTTCCATCTCCTGCATAAGGATTAGCTAGCAGTTGTTCTATCATACCCGAAGGGATTTCATATTCAATATTTTCAGTAGGTGCAGTAAGTTGAGGGGTAACTAATTGTGGTTCCGGACAAGGTGAAGATACCCCGAACAAACCCCTCAAAGGATTGTTTTCCATAGTAACAAGTGACAATAAATTTTAGCACACTATATAAATGTTTCCTTACCGAATTCCACTTACCAAAGGCGCTTTACTCGCCGGCACCGGCGCCAGAAAATAGCCTTGATGACCCACAAGTATAGGGGTCAATTATAGCTGTTTTCGATAAGTAAGAGTGTCGAAACCAACGAGGAGCAGAAGGAAATGACAAGTAGTTTTCAGTAAGGTAATGTCTGTAAGTGTTGAAACTGTAAGTAGCGAGTAGTTTGATAGCAAGATAATTTGTAATGAGCAAGTAAAGATAGTAACAATAAGTATGCAGCAAGGTATCCCAATCCTTTTTAGACAAAGGACATGCCAAAATGGTCTCTTATAACAAGCAAAGCGTTCTTGATGGTACACGGGAATTTCATCTAGTTACCTTCGTCATGTTGGTTGGATTTGTGTTCGCTACTTTGATAATTTGATATGTGGGTGGACCGGTGCTTAGATGCTGTTATTACTTGAACAAACCTCCTACTTATGATTAACCCTCCCGCAAGCATCCGCAACTATGAAAAAAGTATTAAGAATAAATTCTAACCATAGCATTAAACTCTAGGATCCAATCGGTCCCTTATGGAATAGTGCGTAAACTGGGTTTTAAGTTTCTGTCACTCTCGCAACCCACCATCTATTTACTACTCCACAATGCATTCCCTTAGGCCCAAATATGGTGAAGTGTCATGTCACATCCCTAGCTTCTGGTGCTGTCTGGTGTGTGCATCATGTTTAAATTCAAATGAAATTTGAATTGAGGAATTTTCAAAAGCCTCAGGAAACCTCTAAAAATAACCAACAATTAAATCTTCTCAAATGTGTCCAAGAAAATGTTCCTGTTATTCCATGGAAATATTGGTAAGAGGTAAAAATTAAACCAATATTTTTGGAGTCACAGAGATAATTATTTTGGCCATTTGAATTAATCCAATAACTATTTGCTTTGGATTTATATTTAATATATATTAAATATGACTCCAATAATTCTGGAAGTTTGTGAGTGGCTTTGTATATATTTTAGCAAGCCACATAAAAATCTACAGAATTTATTTAAATGATTTAGTTGCTAAACTAAATCAAAACAAACTACAGAAAATAGAAAAAAAGTAAAAGAAAGAGAGCAGAAGGACTTACCTGGCGCCACTTACCTGGCCCAACACTGTGCAGCCAG
>NC_041389.1:478266118-478284659 GCF_002162155.2 Triticum dicoccoides
CTGGAGACGCCACGCGGCTCCCTCGACCCTCCCTCACTCTCCCGCGTCTCTCCCTCCGTCCCTATCCCCCTCTGCTCCCTCTCCCTCTCTGCACGAGCGGAGCCCGTCGCCACCGACGCCGTTCGCCACGGCCACCAGCCACCCCCTCGCTCCCTCTATGCATCCCTGAGCTCCGCCCTGACCCCATGGAGCTACACACGCGACGCACGCGACCAGAGGAGGCCGCAGTCGACCGGAGCGTCGTCGTCTTCATCTCCGGTGCCCGGAGATCGCCGTCGTCAATTCGCCGTTGCAGAGGCGTCCCCGAGCCCACTCAGCGTCTCGTCCGACTCCCCGTGAGCTCCTCTTCTCTTCCCCTCACTCCCCGCACCTGATTTCGTCCCCTAGCTCCATCTTCCACCACGGCCGAAGCTCGCCGCCGCCGTGCCTCGTCGCCGTCGTGGCCAGAGCCACTGTGGCTCGAAGCCGGGCACACCATCGTGCTCCACACCTCACCAGGAGCATGTAGCACGCACTAACGCCTCCCCTAGCGCCCTGCATCGCCTAACCCGCCGTTGGCCGAACTCCGGCCGCCGCTCACGAGCTCGCCGTCGTCGGTACCGGCCACCACAGGCACGGCCACCACCACCATTCGATGCGCACCAGCAAGGGCTCTCCAACGAGCCCAAGCACAGCCTCGCCCGTGCCCTGTAGCGCGTTTCCGGCTCGCGCCGCCGTCTCGGGCCTCGCCGGCGTCATGTCGCCGGTGGGTTTGACCCCACTGACCCGGGATTTGACCCTGCTAATTAACCCTGTGACACTGACAGCAGGGCCCCCCTGCTAATTAATCCTAGATTAGTTTCTGTTTAGTTTTTAACTAATCCTAGTGGCCCCACGCGTCAGCTTTGACTAAGCTGACGTGGCTGTTGACTGGGCCCACATGTCAGCGACACTAATCAGCCCCAGTCACTGACCAGTGGACCCCACTGGTCAGGTTTGACCACCAGCAGCATCTGTTGACCTGCTGACGTCATAGTGACGCAATGCTGACGCAATAAGTATTTTCTGGATTTAAAAATAAATCAGAAAATCCAGAAAATTGTATAAACTTCAATAAATCATAGAAATTCAACCGTAACTCCAAATTAAATAATTTATATATGAAAAATTATCAGAAAAATTCAAGGAATCCATCTGTACCATTTTCATGCATGTCAGAACAACTTATAGATGCTGTTTAGCACAAATCATACTAATGGCATTTAAATATCCACATATGGAGTTTGAATTTGAATCTTGGATTCAAACCAACTTCATTTAATCTGGTTTTAGGTGCATTAGCCCAAAACACATTCATATTGCCATGTCATAGCATGCATCATATTGTGCATTGCATTGATTGTGTTTCTTCTGTGTTTGCCGGTGTTGTTCCCCCTCGGTAGACGTTGTATCGACGATGTGATCGTTGACACTGATGAAGACTCAATGCTATCTTCAGAAGTGCCAGGCAAGCAAAACCCCCTTGTTCATTCCGATACAATCCTACTCTCTCGCTCCTGCTCTCTTTTAATGCATTAGGACAACACCGATTCATCTGTTACTTGCTGCGGTAGCTGAACCCCTTTATCCTTTGCATGACCTGTCATTCCACAGTAAATAGATGAAACCCACTAGCATGAGTAGGAGTTGTTTGAGCCCTGTTGTACCTACTCATTCATGTTTGTTTGTCATGCCTGCTACTGCTTAGAGTTGAGTCAGGTCTGATTCATCGGGGATGAATCAGAGGTGTGTGAACATGTCCTACTGTGTGTGAGCTAAGTGTGTGAACACGATTTGGTAAAGGTAGCGGTGAGAGGCCATGTAGGAGTACATGGTGGGTTGTCTCATTGCAGCCGTCCTCAGGAACTGAGTTCTGTGTTTGTGATCCATGATTCAGCTACTACCACGCATTGGGCCCGAAACCAATGGACCCTCTCGGCTTCTTAATCACCCTTGTCCTCTGTCCAGGAGTTGCAAGTAGTTTCTGGTGTTTGTAGTATGCTGGAGGCCGTGGACAACGCTGACCGTAGGGGTGGGCTGTGATGCGGTAGGCACGTGGCACGGTGTACCGGGCGCCCGTTTGGTGTCTCGGGAACCCTGTTCACATCGTTTGGGGCTGTGAGCGAAACTCCGGCCGGATCTCCTCATGGATGGAACCCGAATAGGCGATAAACCTGGACTAGAGACTTGAGTGTTTAGGCAGGCCGTGGCCGACACCCACGTTGGGCTTCCGCTTGAAGGTTGCCGAGTACATGTCGTGTAAACGGCGGTAAGTGGTGAGAGCGTGTGTGAAGAAGTACACCCCTGCAGGGTCAATATGATCTATTCGAATAGCCGTGTCCGCGGAAAAGGACTTCTGGGTTGCTTATATCAGTTCATAGACAAGTGAAAGTGGATACTCTAAAATACGCAAGATAAGCGTGAGTGCTATGGATGGCGTTCTCGTAGGGAGACGGGAGCGGATCCATAGTGGTGTATTGATATGGTGAATATGTGGACTCGTGTGCTCCACCTCAAAAGAGTTACATTGCAGTCGTAGTTCAGGATAGCCACCGAGTCAAAGCTGGCTTGCTGCAGTTAAACCCCTCCATCCCCTTTGTTGATAATGATGCATATGTAGATAGTTCTGATGTAAGTCTTGCTGGGTACATTTGTACTCACGTTTGCCTATTTTATGTTTTTGCAGAGAGACTTCGGTCTCGCTAGTAGTTCCACGTGGACTTCGACGTTTAGCTTGATACCTCAGCTACGATCTTGTGCCCTCGGCAGGATCTGATAGATAGTCAGGCTTCTCAGCCTTTTTCATTTATAGATGTCTGTACTCAGACATGATAGCTTCCGCGTGTGCTTTGATTTGTATGCTCTGATTGTTGGGTCATGAGACCCATGTTTGTAATATCTCGCTCCTCGGAGCCTATTGAATAGATTACTTGAGTCATAGAGTCATGTTGTGATGCCATGTTGTATTTGCACATATCGAGCATATTGTGTGTATGTTATTGAAATGCTTGGTATGTGTGGGATCTGACCATCTAGTTGTTTATCTTTAGTAGCCTCTCTTACGGGGAAATGTCTCCTAGTGTTTCCACCGAGCCATGGTAGCTTGCTACTGCTCCGGAACACTTAGGCTGGCCGGCATGTGTCCTTCTTCGTTCCTGTGTCTGTCCCTTCGGGGAAATGTCACGCGGTGAATACCGGAGTCCTGTTAGCCCGCTACAGCCCGGTTCACCGGAGTCCTGCTAGCCCAGTGCTACAGCCTGGATTCACTCGCTGATGACCGACACGTTCGATGCTGGGTCATGGATGCCTGTCCCTGTAAGTCTGTGCCGCTTTGGGTTTACGACTAGCCATGTCAGCCCGAGCTCCTTATCATATGGATGCTAGCGACACTGTCATATACGTGTGCCAAAAGGCGCAAACGGTCCCGGGCAAAGGTAAGGCGACACCCGTGGGAATACCGTGCGTGAGGCCGCAAAGTGATATGAGGTGTTACATGCTAGATCGATGTGGCATTGAGTCGGGGTCCTGACAGCGTTGGTATCAGAGCCAGGCTGCCTGTAGGATTACTAAGCCAAACTGCTCGAAGTTGAGTCTAGAAATTCTTTAGTTATATAAGGGAATTGATTGTGGGATGGAACGTAAGGCTCCTTTTACTCCTTATACCTCATGCCCTTCTGATCTGAGTCATCTTATCTTTCCTACGGGATTAAGAACTAGGCTATCTCTTCTTTCTATCAGGATCACGTGTTACTAATCCGTAGACTTATAAGATTGTTGGATTTACGCTTGAGTTCAGTTCCTACTACTTCCGTATGTTAATTGTTGATCTCGAAACCTTGATATTGTGCTTCTGAGTGGTTATGCCACCATTTTTGTGAATGTCTCAAATCTTTTCTGAGCATTTACAGCCGTTATGCTGTCCGAGTCATCCCAGGTTTCTAAATAGCTTGAAGCAATTTGCAAATTCTTTCCTCCCGTTTCGATGTTCCTTTGGGCCAGATTAACCACACTAATCGGTGAGTTGAGGTACTTTATTGCCTTGACATATATGTTGGAGCTGGTATTATGACCCTAGGTGTCTTAGGGGGTCACCTAGTAATCTAGCAACGTTTTGTGTTCCCAGTGTGAAGATTCTGGCCTTTATTATCGAAAGCATCCTGTGATGCCATTTAGTTAGTAGGCATTCTATTCCTGGGTTCTGAACCCGAGATTCACTCTACCTACTTCATGTTGATAGTAATTGCTAGTGCCTTTAGGATATTAGTAACCTTTGCGATAGTCCTTGAAGTCCGTGGTATCTTCTTCTTCCAAATACCATGAACTACTTATGGCAGATGTTTATTGGATCAAAAAAAAATCACAATTAGAGTACTCTTGAGGAGTTCTCCATTCATAAATCGTGACTCTGCCAGTTCTACCTTTCTGCATGGGTTATCCGGAAGAAATATGTTGAACTTGGTTCGACATACTAATCTATGCATCCACAACCCAGAAAGTTATATGTTCCTTTGAGTTGTTCCCTTTAGTTGCATTCTGACCCTCGTCTATCAATTGATAGTCAAGAGTATGCGTGCGTTCGTTCATCGATGCCTATGACTCTTGTGGTCTGTCAAGCCATTCTATTCCGGAATGACTAGGAGAAACAAACTCCAGTACCTCTTCCATATCTAGGATTGGGTCAAAGTAGTTGTATTCCGCAGATCAAATGCCAATCCAGCTTTTGGTTCTGCTCTACCTTGGAGTATTACATATTTTATATCGAGATTGTTATAGGAATTGCACACCATCCTATGAACTCTTGGTACAGTGATACTTCTTGCCATCATTGTTCATTCCTCGGTTCCTGTGTTATTGTAATCGGAATGCCGACAAACGAATTGTGATGTGTGAAATCCATACTCCCAGCAACCTCGTTGTTTGGTAGTTAAAGGACAATAATTTCATTCTTAGCCTGTTGGTTCTTGAATCATCATTCTAAGACTGATCGTGCTATCTAGTCCTTATTTCCGGTGCACCCTTCGATCGATGAGTTAGGATCTTGTCAAGTCCTCACTCATTTGATCATATCGTCTTGCCCTCAAAAGCAAGATTGTTCTCGAGCCTAGCAACATATCGGTGCTTCGTGATTTTCCGAAGATCTTCTCAGAAGTATTACCAGGTTGTCACCTGACCGCTATGTTGAGCTCGTGATCAAGTTGGTTTCTTGTGAACCACCTTCTCTCCAAGAATCGGTGTTAGATATCCCTGAGCTAGTTGGTTAAGCTACACGACAACTTGGAGGGTTGGAAGATAAAAGCTTGCCTGACTTAGTTCGTTACAAAGGGATATTCTTGTGTAGTGTGTGTTGAAGAAAGATGATATCTTCATCGATTGGTCCCTGTGATCAGTTGTTGGACCTATTGTCTTATCAATCCTTTGATTTGAGTGTGGGCTATCGTCAAATCAAATCAGTACCAATGATGCTCGTAATGTTGTCTTATTCGTGGTTGATCCCTCGAGCATACACCATTACATCTTTGGTCTGACCAATGCTATCACCGTGTTCACACGATGGTGGAAGTCCAGTGATATGGAAATTCCGATGAGTTGTTGTTGAGCCCATTGACAACATTCTTATCTTCCCCATGATTTTGTTGAACATTAAGCTAGTGTTGGAAACTTTTGAAAGCATTTCTTCATGCTAACTCATGAAGTATTTGTTTGATGAAAGGAGTGACTTCCTCTTATACACGTGCATTTGGTGAAAGTTGCCGCCGTGGATTTGAGAAAGTTAGTTTTGCTTTCTCTGGAATCATCCCAAGTCAGTCATGCATACGTGCGAAGTATTCTGTGGTCTGGAGACTTGCAACCTTCATTCCATATGTGTTCCGAGCACACCAAGCCACTGATTGATTTGTTCAAGGGGAAGAAGTTCCTTCTTAAGAGTATACCTTATGCAAGGATTTTGATATCCTCGTTGATGGTTACCCACCTGAACTCGGTAGTGTTTTATTATAAGACTACCACGTGGTCATGCTTGACTGGGACAGCGCGTTCACATGTTTGTAGCAGAACCAGCTCATGTTTTGGAGCTTGCTATCGTAGTTCATCTCCCGAGAATCCCGCAACGTCATCTCGTCGATTTGTGTTGCAAACTTTCATTTTTCTTCCTAGACTCGATGAGTCTGGAATATCCGGACACCAACCAGATCTGAATCTCAGGTAGATATGATGGTTTGGAACATTTCCCAAGAACTATAATATCGGTCTCTCGATAACCGGTAAAGTGGATGTCGTGGCCAACACACCCAGCCGGAAGACCTATTATTGTAGTATCTTGTTTGAGGAAGTTGGCCACCTCCCCATAAGGATTTCGTAGGAATTACCTCCGTAACTGTTCCTTATGGATTCTATTGCTCCCGAAGTCCGACCTTTTACTTGATGTCTAGTTACCAAACCATTTCAATGATTGGATTACACTAGCACATCAAGGAGAACATTAGAAGCGGAGTGCTAAATGTCTCTCGATCGATCATCCAGATTTTATCTCCTTGGCCTCGCTAAGGTGAAATCTGAGAAAGTGTTATCTTCCTTTGCATCTGCATCCTCCATCATCATTCATCATGGTAGCAAGTTGTGTTGCCAGGATCCTTGACACGGATATTGGTAAAACCTTGATGAATGTGGAAATGCTCAAGTTCTTGAGAGCACGCACAAGCGCTAGGTGTTATCATCAGCACTAACTGGGTTTGCTCTCAGTTTCCTCGGCAATGCTATGATCTTTTCAAACAGTGAATTCACTCCCTATTGTTGGGTTCTTCCCCAGTTACCAGAATCATTCCCAGCATTTGCATTTTGTTCCCAGCTTGCACCGCCAATGTGCCATTCTACCACGGGTCTCTTCCATCTCCGGTGATAAGCAAATTCATCCATTACGTTGTCTTCAACAAGGTAATCCACATCATCCAAGTCCGAGTATGCCATTCTACCGACCCCGCCAATCGATTGCTGTGATTTGCCTTCGGCTGATATAGAGAGTCTCAGTGATCTCTATATCAAAGGTAATTCTTTTTGCCACTTAAGATAATAATCTACGAATCACCCTTCTCCAGGATGTTTCGTCATGGTGTCATGGCAATTCAACTCCTCGCTATGTTGACAACCGATCACCACATTCTTAAGTCTGGAATTGCTGTCTACCTCGTGAACCTCGTCACCTGCTCCACTCCGTCCCTCTAGAGGTATGCTTCGTCTCTCAGCTTGAGAGATGTTGCTATGTCACATTCCGGGAGTTAATCCTGAGTTGTTCGATCTTTGAGAAGATCGACCCTTCTAGAGTCTCCTTCTTCCCTCCATGTCATGTTGACAGGATTTCTCAGAGCAAGACTTCAAGACAATAATGATGAATGAATCAACGTTCAACTGAAGTGCACCCTGGATCGTGAAGATTATACTAGTTTGTGTTTCCCCTTCACCTTACCCTACGCTTGAATCTCGAGACGAGATTCTTGTTTAGTGGGGGTGAGTTGTCACATCCCTAGCTTCTGGTGCTGTCTGGTGTGTGCATCATGTTTAAATTCAAATGAAATTTGAATTGAGGAATTTTCAAAAGCCTCAGGAAACCTCTAAAAATAACCAACAATTAAATCTTCTCAAATGTGTCCAAGAAAATGTTCCTGTTATTCCATGGAAATATTGGTAAGAGGTAAAAATTAAACCAATATTTTTGGAGTCACAGAGATAATTATTTTGGCCATTTGAATTAATCCAATAACTATTTGCTTTGGATTTATATTTAATATATATTAAATATGACTCCAATAATTCTGGAAGTTTGTGAGTGGCTTTGTATATATTTTAGCAAGCCACATAAAAATCTACAGAATTTATTTAAATGATTTAGTTGTTAAACTAAATCAAAACAAACTACAGAAAATAGAAAAAAAGTAAAAGAAAGAGAGCAGAAGGACTTACCTGGCGCCACTTACCTGGCCCAACACTGTGCAGCCAGCAGCGGCCCAGCCCACCACTTCTCCCCCCCCCTTGTCGCCTTCCTCCTCGCGCCAGTAGGCGCAGGCGCGTGGCCGGAGCGCGCGGGCACACGCCCAGGCCACCTCCTGCCTCCCTGCTTGCCTCCGCTACTCCCTGGAGACGCCACGCGGCTCCCTCGACCCTCCCTCACTCTCCCGCGTCTCTCCCTCCGTCCCTATCCCCCTCTTCTCCCTCTCCCTCTCTGCCCGAGCGGAGCCCGTCGCCACCGACGCCGTTCGCCACGGCCACCAGCCACCCCCTCGCTCCCTCTATGCATCCCTGAGCTCCGCCCTGACCCCGTGGAGCTACACACGCGACGCACGCGACCAGAGGAGGCCGCAGTCGACCCGAGCGTCGTCGTCTTCATCTCCGGTGCCCGGAGATCGCCGTCGTCAATTCGCCGTTGCAGAGGCGTCCCCGAGCCCACTCAGCGTCTCGTCCGACTCCCCGTGAGCTCCTCTTCTCTTCCCCTCACTCCCCGCACCTGATTTCGTCCCCTAGCTCCATCTTCCACCACGGCCGAAGCTCGCCGCCGCCATGCCTCGTCGCCGTCGTGGCCAGAGCCACTGTGGCTCGAAGCTGGACACACCATCGTGCTCCACACCTCACCAGGAGCACGTAGCACGCACCAACGCCTCCCCTAGCGCCCTGCATCGCCTAACCCGCCGTTGGCCGAACTCCGGCCGCCGCTCACGAGCTCGCCGTCGTCGGTACCGGCCACCACAGGCACGGCCACCACCACCATTCGATGCGCACCAGCAAGGGCTCTCCAACGAGCCCAAGCACAGCCTCGCCCGTGCCCTGTAGCGCGTTTCCAGCTCGCGCCGCCGTCTCGGGCCTCGCCGGCGTCATGTCGCCGGTGGGTTTGACCCCACTGACCCGGGATTTGACCCTGCTAATTAACCCTGTGACACTGACAGCAGGGCCCCACCTGCTAATTAATCCTAGATTAGTTTCTGTTTAGTTTTTAACTAATCCTAGTGGCCCCACGCGTCAGCTTTGACTAAGCTGACGTGGCTGTTGACTGGGCCCACATGTCAGCGACACTAATCAGCCCCAGTCACTGACCAGTGGACCCCACTGGTCAGGTTTGACCACCAGCAGCGTCTGTTGACCTGCTGACATCATAGTGACGCAATGCTGACGCAATAAGTATTTTCTGGATTTAAAAATAAATCAGAAAATCCAGAAAATTGTATAAACTTCAATAAATCATAGAAATTCAACCGTAACTCCAAATTAAATAATTTATATATGAAAAATTATCAGAAAAATTCAAGGAATCCATCTGTACCATTTTCATGCATGTCAGAACAACTTATAGATGCTGTTTAGCACAAATCATACTAATGGCATTTAAATATCCACATATGGAGTTTGAATTTGAATCTTGGATTCAAACCAACTTCATTTAATCTGGTTTTAGGTGCATTAGCCCAAAACACATTCATATTGCCATGTCATAGCATGCATCATATTGTGCATTGCATTGATTGTGTTTCTTCTGTGTTTGCCGGTGTTGTTCCCCCTCGGTAGACGTTGTATCGACGATGTGATCGTTGACACTGATGAAGACTCAATGCTATCTTCAGAAGTGCCAGGCAAGCAAAACCCCCTTGTTCATTCCGATACAATCCTACTCTCTCGCTCCTGCTCTCTTTTAATGCATTAGGACAACACCGATTCATCTGTTACTTGCTGCGGTAGCTGAACCCCTTTATCCTTTGCATGACCTGTCATTCCACAGTAAATAGATGAAACCCACTAGCATGAGTAGGAGTTGTTTGAGCCCTGTTGTACCTACTCATTCATGTTTGTTTGTCATGCCTGCTACTGCTTAGAGTTGAGTCAGGTCTGATTCATCGGGGATGAATCAGAGGTGTGTGAACATGTCCTACTGTGTGTGAGCTAAGTGTGTGAACACGATTTGGTAAAGGTAGCGGTGAGAGGCCATGTAGGAGTACATGGTGGGTTGTCTCATTGCAGCCGTCCTCAGGAACTGAGTTCTGTGTTTGTGATCCATGATTCAGCTACTACCACGCATTGGGCCCGAAACCAATGGACCCTCTCGGCTTCTTAATCACCCTTGTCCTCTGTCCAGGAGTTGCAAGTAGTTTCTGGTGTTTGTAGTATGCTGGAGGCCGTGGGCAGCGCTGACCGTAGGGGTGGGCTGTGATGCGGTAGGCATGTGGCACGGTGTACCGGGCGCCCGTTTGGTGTCTCGGGAACCCTGTTCACATCGTTTGGGGCTGTGAGCGAAACTCCGGCCGGATCTCCTCATGGATGGAACCCGAATAGGCGATAAACCTGGACTAGAGACTCGAGTGTTTAGGCAGGCCGTGGCCGACACCCACGTTGGGCTTCCGCTTGAAGGTTGCCGAGTACATGTCGTGTAAACGGCGGTAAGTGGTGAGAGCGTGTGTGAAGAGGTACACCCCTGCAGGGTTAACATCATCTATTCGAATAGCCGTGTCCGCGGAAAAGGACTTCTGGGTTGCTTATATCAGTTCATAGACAAGTGAAAGTGGATACTCTAAAATACGCAAGATAAGCGTGAGTGCTATGGATGGTGTTCTCGTAGGGAGACGGGGGCGGATCCATAGTGGTGTATTGATATGGTGAATATGTGGACTCGTGTGCGCCACCTCAAAAGAGTTACTTACAGTCGTAGTTCAGGATAGCCACCGAGTCAAAGCTGGCTTGCTGCAGTTAAACCCCACCACCCCTTTGTTGATAATGATGCATATGTAGTTAGATCTGATGTAAGTCTTGCTGGGTACATTTGTACTCACGTTTGCCTATTTTATGTTTTTGCAGAGAGACTTCGGTCTCACTAGTAGTTTCGCGTGGACTTCGACGTTTAGCTTGATACCTCAGCTACGATCTTGTGCCCTCGGCAGGATCTGGTAGATAGTCAGGCTTCTCAGCCTTTTTCATTCATAGATGTCTGTACTCAGACATGATAGCTTCCGCTTGTGCTTGATTTGTATGCTCTGAATGTTGGGTCATGAGACCCATGTTTGTAATATCTCGCTCCTCGGAGCCTATTGAATAGATTACTTGAGTCATAGAGTCATGTTGTGATGCCATGTTGTATTTGCACATATCGAGCATATTGTGTGTATGTTATTGAAATGCTTGGTATGTGTGGGATCTGACCATCTAGTTGTTTATCTTTAGTAGCCTCTCTTACGGGGAAATGTCTCCTAGTGTTTCCACCGAGCCATGGTAGCTTGCTACTGCTCCGGAACACTTAGGCTGGCCGGCATGTGTCCTTCTTCGTTCCTGTGTCTGTCCCTTCGGGGAAATGTCACGCGGTGAATACCGGAGTCCTGTTAGCCCGCTACAGCCCGGTTCACCGGAGTCCTGCTAGCCCAGTGCTAGAGCCTGGATTCACTCGCTGATGACCGACACGTTCGATGCTGGGTCATGGATGCCTGTCCCTGTAAGTCTGTGCCGCTTTGGGTTTACGACTAGCCATGTCAGCCCGGGCTCCTTATCATATGGATGCTACCGACACTGTCATATACGTGTGCCAAAAGGCGCAAACGGTCCCGGGCAAAGGTAAGGCGACACCCGTGGGAATACCGTGCGTGAGGCCGCAAAGTGATATGAGGTGTTACATGCTAGATCAATGTGGCATTGAGTCGGGGTCCTGACATGTCATGTAGTCGACGTTCACATGACACCACTAAGGGAATCACAACATACATACTATCAAAATATCAAACACATATCAAATTCACATGATTACTTGCAACATGATTTCTCCCGTGACCTCAAGAACAAAAGTAACTACTCACAAATGATAAACATGATCAAGAACTAGGGTTTGAAATGAGATGGTGCTGGTGAAGATGTTGATGGAGATTGCCGTCCCCAAGATGGGAGAGTTGTTGGTGATGGTGATGACGATGATTTCCCCCTCCGGGAGGGAAGTTCCCACGGTGGAATCACTCCGCCGGAGGGCAAAAGTGCTCCTGCCCAAGTTCCGCCTCGAGACGGCGGCGCTTCGTCCCGAATGTCCTCCTCTGATTTTTTTCTAGGTCAAAATGACTTATATACCAGAAGATGGGTACCGGAGGTGGCCGAGGAGGGCACAACCCACCAGGGCGCGCCTGGGCTCCCTGGCGCTCAGGTGGGTTGTGCCCACCTGGTGGGCCCCCTATGGTAGTTATTTGCTCCAATATTCCTTCAATATTCCATAAAAATTCTCCGTGAAGGCTCAGCTTGTTTGGAGTTGTGCAGAATAGGTAGCCTGACGTAGCTATTCCAGGTCCAGATTTCCAGCTGCCAGAATTCTCCCTCTAGGTGTGTACCTTGCAAATTATGAGAAAAACTGCATTAGAATTACTCTAAAAAGCATTATTATGGATAAAAACATTATAAATAACAATAAGAAAACATGATGCAAAGTGGACGTATCAGAAATCATGACACTCGGGCCCTAGTGACAAGCACTAAGCATAGAAAAGTCATAGCAACATCAATCTCAGAAAATAGTGGATATTTGGGATCAAGTCCTAACAAATTGACTTGATTACATGCCAAATCTCATCCAACTCCATCACCATCCAGCAAGCCTACGAAGGAATTACCCACTCCCGGTGGTGAGCATCATGGAGTTGGTTATGGAGAAGGGTTGATGATAACGACGACGACGGTTTCCACCCTCCATCCACCCTCCAGAGCCCTGAACGGACTCCAGATCAGCCCTCCTGATGAAGAACAGGAGGTGGCGGCGGCTCCGTATCGTAAAACGCGACAATTCCTTCTCTTTATTTTTCTCTCTCCATGAATAGGTATATATGGAGTTGGAATTAGAGTTGCCGAAGGCTCTAGGGGCCCACAAGCCTAGGGTGTCTCCTGGGTGGCCCCCTTCGGTAGTTCTCTTCGCCAATATTTTTTATATATTCTGGAAATATTCTCCATAAATTTTCAGCCCAATCCAAGAACTTTTATTTCTGCACAAAAATAACACCATGTCAATTCTGCTGAAAACAACATCAGTCCGTGTTAGTTCCATTCAAATCATGCAAATTAGAGTCCAAAACAAGAGCAAAAGTGTTTGGAAAAGTTGATACATTTGGGATGTATCAGCGACACCGAAGACGAACACCCGCCCTTGCACATAGGTCACATCGGAGCCGATCTGAGCATTAATCCGAACTCCCATCGAGTTGGCGCATTCACCTAGCACGGCCTGCATATGGGCCACCACTGTTTGAGCTAAATCTGCAGATCCCTCTATAGGGTATCCTAACTAGGCGACTTGGCTGGATGGTCATAGGTGAAAGGATTTACCCAGGTTCAGGCTCTCATGGTAGAGATAATACCCTACTCCCACCCTCCTATATTGCATGGTGTATGTACAAAGTACAAATCAATACCAAGGGACTGTATGTTGTCCTATCGACGAGACCTGTCCGACTTATATTACATTCCGAGGATCATAGGGTTACGGATCTCGGTTGGCTCCGCTGGTGGAGGTAGAGTCCTCCACGGCTCTAATATCTTTGACTTGTACATCAAGTCTTTTACTGTCTTTGTATGATCTGCCATGAGCTGCCAATGTGGCCCATGATGGAACCGACCTAGGAGTTCTTAGCCCAACCCACCAGGTCGGGAACCGATGTGGCAAGGGACCCCTCGGTTGGGTACCATCATATAGAAAAAATTCTAACTTCATAAAGAATCAAAACAACAAAAATAGCATGGCGCAATAAGATAGACTCATCAGATCTTAACAACAGGATCTGCGAGGACACAAACCTCTTTACCTCAATGACATCACAAATAAGAGATTAGAGTAACTTTATTCACAGAAATATCATGACCATCATTAGACATTGACGAAGAAAATAAACTCCTAAAGATATCATGTTCATCCACCTCTCACCATCAAGATGGCAGTTGGAGGTGATGGACTGAAATTATCTCAGACGGCACATGTTGTTCTTCAGATAAACCCTAACAGACATTAGGTGCGATAGGAATAGTAAGTGCAACATGATTTATCCTCCCGTGCGCTCTACTTGGGCCGGCCCTCTAGGCGTGAGAGCCTCCTTGGAGCGGTCAAAGAATCGAATTAGCACGGATCGGCCGCTCATATTTAGAGCCCATAATCAGCGACCTGCATGCTTGATACTCCGCCAACACGCACCCCCTCCCTCCTTCGTGCATGATTGGGGCTGGCCCATGTGCGGGCGTGTGGCGCCCGTGTTTTTTTTTCGTTTTCCTTCTTTCAATTTTTTTGTAGTTTCCGTTTTTTTACATTGAGAACTGTTCATGAATCTCAAGTCAAAACAATGGTCGGCATTTCAAAAGAATTTCTTAATTTGGAAACTCTTCATGAATTTGAAAAATTAAAAAATGTTCATGAATTAAAAAAAGTTCAATGATTGGAAAGATGTTTGATTTTTCATAAAATGTTCATGAATTTTCTAAAAAATTATCAAAAAATTCAAAATATTTTCGAATTTTAAAAATAAATCCCAAATTTGTAAACAATTTCATCAATTCAAAAAATATTTGCGTTTCAAAAAGGGTTCATTAATTCATATAATGTTTGTCAAAACAAAGAAAGTTTGTGAATTTCAAAAATTGTTCCCAAAGTTTGAAAAAGAAATGTTCTTCTATTAAAAAAACTTAACAAGTTTCAGAAAAATGTGCACATTTAAAAAAATGTTTTAGAATTTGTAAAAAATTATTTATGAATTTGAAAATTGTTCACAAATATGAAAATGTTCGTGAATTTGGGAAATGTCCACAATTTGGAAAATATGTTCGTGAATTTGGGAAATGTTCACAATTTTTTAAAAAGTTCAAGTATTCAAAAAATATTCATGAATTTTAAAGAGGTTGCAAAATGAAAAAATAGAAATAAAAAAATAAGGAAAATAGAAAAAGGAAAGAAAGAAGAAAAAGGAAAGCAAAGTGAAACATAAAAAGAAAAGGAAAAATGAACATGATAAAAAGGAATAGAATAAAGAAAATTTAATAATAAGACTGGCCGCTCATACCGTGCTCTGGCTGGTTCGGATAGAAGGGGTACGTGATAGGTTGCTATTTGGTGACTTACGCGCGAAATAAGACTGGCCGCTCATACCGTGCCCTGGCTGGTTCGGACGGATCGGTTCTGTAGTCGGCTGGGGAGCTGCGAACCTGCAACCTGAAACGGATTTGAACCTGCAAATAAGACTGGCCCCCCCATCGTGTCACCCGCCAATATATTACGCACTCAAACCCTATCGCCGGCACCGCGCGCTGACATCGTCTACGCCAATCCACCAGCTCCTCGAAACGGGCTCCCCTGACTAATCATCATCATCTGTGCAGCAGGGCAAAGGCTGAGCGCGCTCCCCGACGACGTCCTGCTTGCCGTCCTCCAGCTCCTCGAAACGGGCTCCCCTCGATGGAGGAACGAACCAAGCACGACGACGACGACAGGCTGAGCGCGCTCCCCGACGACGTCCTGCTTGCCGTCCTCCAGCTCCTCGCCGCGGGCACCGCCGTCAGGGCCGGCGCCCTCGCGAGGCGATGGAGGCACCTCCGCTGTCTGCTTCCGGATCTCACCATCGACGTCGCCGACCTGGTACCGCGTTCTCCGGACCCCTCCTCTCCTTGTCGGACGGTGGGCGACATGATGACGGCCTACACCGCCGCCACGGCGTGGTTCCTCACTCCGAACAAACAACGGAGCATCAAGAGCCTGCGGCTCACCTTCTACCTCGTAGACCCTTACCTGCGCTCCATCGGAGACGCCGTCGCCAGGAGCGGCGGGAGCGCGGCCGGCCCCCTGGAGTTCACCATACTGGCGGACGTCGATATCCTCACCGTCAACGACGCGGAACGCGCCATGCTTGCACGGCGCTTCATGTCGTTCCTTGCCGCTTGCCCCGTCGCTTTCAGTGGGCTCACCAGACTCTCCCTGCAGAACCTCTGCTTCGGCGACTCCGATATCTCTGATCTCCTCGGCACCTGCAGTCGACTAGAGCTGCTCTCCTTGAGCCAGTGTGGCTCTAGCTCCGAAGACATGCTACTACGCATAGACGCTCCCACATCCTCGCTCCTGACCTTGGAAATCCGCGAGCCTTTCTTCCATGGAGTTGAGCTGACCAGTGTGCCGAAACTGGAGCGGCTTTTCTGCGACGAGGACGCTGGTAGCTTTGACGGGAGCCGCCCGGCAGTGCGGTTTGGACATGTTCCTTGCCTTGACGACGTATACCTCTCAACGGTACATCTGCATTACTACTATGAAAATCCAAGAGAGCTCTTCCCCGCCTTCAGTAACCTGAGAGCTATTTGTCTCAACAACTTGGAAACTCACAAACTGGTGGGGACTCTTTTCATCCTAGAAGCCGCACCTTTGCTGAAGAAACTCTCTATTAAGGTACGCCTTCTTTTCTTCCATAAAATTCCTGTTGGGAACACCTGCAAGCGCATGTCCCTGTTAGTGCTATTTTTTGTACTACTTCATTTTAGTATGCGCCATGAAGCCTGATCATCTCACTTCCTCGTCGAAAAATAAACGGCATTCTAAGCTTGTTCTAAGTCCTACTATCATAGATTTGATCAAACTTACAGAGAACAATACCGAAATTTATGACACCAGGTAAATACACCAAGAAAAATTAGCTGTTGATACCTTTCTCTACAAAGTTGGTCAAACTTGGTAAGCTATCAAGAACAAAGAAGAGAGACATTTGGACTTAAGATAAAACTAGAAAATTCATTGATTTTGCTACAAAGAAAGTAGTGACAACAATGGAATTGCATGACTACTTTATACACACAAGAATGTACTCCCTCCGTCCCATAATATAAGAGCGTTTTTGAAGTATAATAAACAAAGTTAGTACTACATGATTATCACATTCTATGACAAATTTAGTGTTACCGTTATCATGTAACCAGTCAATAGCTTATTTTACAACTATCATCTCGCAATCAAAGATAGAAAATTTTAATTGCACATGTTCTAATTATTGTGGCATGTTCTTGTTTCTATGTATGATTTGTTCTGAGAAGCTATACCAGCCTTTTTTCACTCCCCCGGCCTACAATACCAACACGGAGGGGGAAACACCAAAATTTGAGCATCGCAACTTGAGCTTCCTGGAGTTGAAAGGCTATGCTGGGCTTAGAGAAGACGTGGAGGTGGTGCGATACATCTGGCTCATCACGGAGCGTGCCGCGTGCCTGAAGAAAATCCACTTACTTGAACAATGTCCGCTTAGAAATTGCTATGGTGTTAGATGTGCATGTCATGTCGATGAGCCACATACTCTATTAAGCGAGGCACTCGCTAGTAGAGCAGCTTCGTCTCTAGAGATAACCGTATAGTTAATCAATGTCCCATGATGGCATTAGTTCGTGCAACTGTGACATGAGCTCCTAGCTTGTGCAGCTTCTGTGTTCATGTTTGATTCTGGTTGTAATCCCAAGTTTGTTTCTGAGCAAACGGTTTTGAGTTGGGATGGAGTTTGTCGTGAAACGACATTTCTCTCTCCCGATTGGGAATGCAGGGTGTGTACTTAGTAGTGTTTTGATTTGTTGACCAGCTGTTTATAGATAGGAGAGTTTTAGGACCATGATCCACCCGAACCCATGGTCGGTCATGTTGGATGTAGTACTGTTATCCATGTGGATTTGTGTCCTATTAGAAATTCGAATTCTCGATTTGCGTACGAAAATTCGAATTCTCGATTTGCGTACGAACCTCTGGCTCCAGATCGGGGGAAGGGAGCCTCCTCTGATCTTGGGTCTGATCCACTCGGATATGGCCCCTTGGTCGCCGGCGGGCGGCTCGGGGGGTTGCCTGGTGGTGCGCGTTGCGTGGAGCGCTGGGTCCGGTGGCGCGGGCCACTTCTGGCGCCGTGTCACCTTCCGGGCGGCCACTTTCGGCGAGGGCGTCCCCTTCCGGGCAGTGGGGTGGCGCTTGTTGTGCAGCATGTTGGTCTTGGCCGCTCGGGCGGCGAGACGGTAGAGGTTGTGGTTTTCATACTGAAGATGGCGACCCTACCCACGCTCCTCCTCTCCCTGCCCCACTGGCCGAAGATGCCGGTGTCCTCCGGGCGACTGGATCTGGTGGCGGTAGGGGGCCTAGGGCTTTGGAATGGGGTAACCCCTTGACACGTGTGCTGGGCACGATATCGATGGCGCTCTAGACGTCGCATCCCTTCTTGAAGGCGGCTTCGAGGTCCATCCCCTGCTCCCGCCTCCGTGTCTTGGGTGAAAGCCCAAAATTTTCAGATTAGGCGACGATGGCGCTACGATGTCATTTTCCCTTCATGAAGATGGGATGGAGGAGGTAATGGTTGGAGTTGCGGCTTGGGTGTGGGTCGCCGATGCTCTTCAGTGTTTCCCATCCGGTGATTTATAGTGGGCTCCATGGTCCCTTCTGGTGAAGTGATGTTGCCAGGGTGCGGCTCAGCGAGGTGAGGTAGCCGTGCTTTTCAACCTCTTCCCGGCAACTGGCTGGTCCTGTTCATGAGTGCTCGGGGTGAGCTAC
>NC_041389.1:478284963-478445012 GCF_002162155.2 Triticum dicoccoides
GTCTTGGGAGTTGATGGAGAATGTTCTTCCTCCGGCGGCAGGTACCTCCCTTGGTCGCAATGCATCGATGGTAGGGCTTGGGTTCGCTGTGGATAGCTGTTCTGTAGCTTCTTGTATCTTTTTTGTTTTTCTTTCTTTCTTTATTTTTGTATCCTCTAAACTATGTACTCTTGGTGTGGTGGTTGTTTTTATAATATAAAACGGGGAAACCCTTTTTCGTCGATATGAGGATGCCCCGACGAGTTTCACCCAATCCCCAATCCCGTCTTCTTACTGGTCCCCTGTTCTTCGCCATGGTCGCCAGCTGAAGCTCGTCCTTCCATGTTCATTGCCATGGCCGCCCATCTTCTCCCAAGTTCCTCTCTTGCTCCTCCACTGTTCATTGCCATAGTCTCCAGCTGAACCTCGGCGTCTCTTGTTCGTCGCCATGGCCGCCGGCTGGAGCTCGTCCTCCATTGTCCGTCCCTCTCCTCCCAAGTTCCTCTCCTCCTGAATACCTAGTTCATCTATTGCACTTCCCGTGTTCGTCGCCATGACTGCCAGCTGAAGCTCGTCCTTCCCTATTCGTTGCCATGGTCGCCCATCTCCTCCCAAGTTCCTCTCTTGCTCCTCCACTGTTCGTTGCCATAGTCTCTAGCTGAACCTCGGTGTCCCTTGTTCGTCACCATGGCCGTCAGCTGGAGCTCGTCCTTCGTTGTCCGTCCCTCTCCTCCCAAGTTTCTCTCCTCCTGAATACCTAGTTCATCTATTGCTCTTCATGTATTCGTCGCCATGACCGCCAGCTGAAGCTCGTTGTGGTTTGGCTTGTGTAAAGACTGAATAGCTGTCGTGGTTTGGCTTGTGCAAAGACTGGTTGGGGGGGTCTAGGATAGATTAAATAAAGGTCGCTCAAGTCAGAAACTTTGTAAATTTCAGTTTATATACTGTCTGAAGTGAAGAGTACAACTGTCTTTTCTGAATTATATATACCACATGTACTCTCATGCCAAATTCACATTGCATCATGATTAATTGTTATTCCTAGTTCCTAAAGATTTAAGAATCAAGTTCATATTGTGAGTCTGATCCTAACAGAGCTTGTCCCATATGATGACTGTCTATTTTAGAACTTCAAGAGTTCAAGACCATTTTTAAAAGATCTAACTGTTGGGGAATACGGTAATTTCAAAAAAAATCCTACGATCACGCAAGATCTATCTAGGTGATGCATAGCAACAAGTGGGGAGAGTGTGTCGACGTACCCTCGTAGACCGAAAGCGGAAGCATTTCAATAACGCGGTTGATGTAGTCGAACGTCTTCGCGATCCAACCGATCCATGTACCGAACGTACGGCACCTCCGCGTTCAGCACACGTTCAGCTCGATGACGTCCCTTGTACTCTTGATCCAGTTGAGCACGATGGTGAGTTCTGTCAGCACGACGGCGTGGCGACAGTGATGATGATGCTACCGGCGTAGGGCTTCGCCTAAGCACTACAATGGTATGATCGAGGTGTGTAACTATGGAGGGGGGACACCGCACACGGTTGGGAGAGAAACTTGTGTGTCTTTGGGGTGCCCCCTGCCCCCGTATATAAAGGAGGGAGGGAGAGAGGCCGGCCCCTAGGGGCGCGCCAAGTGTATGGAGTCCTACTAGGACTTCAAAGTCCTAGTAGGAATCCTTTCCCTTTTATGAGTAGGAAAGAAGGAAGGAGAGAGGGAGTAGGAAAGGGCAAGGGGGGTGCCGCCCCCTTCCCCTAGTCCAATTCGGACCCATGAGGGGGCACCTCCCTTTGGCCCGCCTCCTCTATTTCCCGTATGGCCCAATAAGGCCCATTACTTCTCCCGGTGAATTCCCGTAACTCCCCGGTACTCCGAAAAATACCCGAATCACTCGGAACCTTTCCGATGTCTGAATATAGCCTTCCAATATATCGATCTTTACGTCTTAACAATTTTGAGACACCTTGTCACGTCCGTGATCTCATCCGGGACTCCGAGCAAACTTCGGTCATCAAAACACATAACTCATAATACAAAACATCATCGAACGTTAAGCGTGCGGACCCTATAGGTTCGAAAACTATGTAGACATGATCAAGACACATCTCCGATCAATAACCAATAGCGGAACCTGTATGCTCATATTGGCTACTACATATTCTTCAAAGATCTTTATCAGTCAAACCGCATAACAACATACGCTGTTCCCTTTGTCATCGGTATGTTACTTGCCCGAGATTCGATCGTCGATATCATCATACCTAGTTCAATCTCGTTGCCAGCAAGTATCTTTACTCGTTCCATAATACTTAATCTCACAACTAACTCATTAGTCACATTGATTGCAAGGCTTATAGTGATGAGCATTACCGAGAGGGCCCAGAGATACCTCTCCGAAACACGGAGTGACAAATTCTAATCTCGATCTATGCTAACCCAACAAACACCTTCGGAGACACATGTAGAGCACCTTTATAATCACCCTTTTACGTTGTGCCATTTGGTAGCACACAAAGTGTTCCTCCGGTATTCAGGAGTTGCATAATATCATAGTCTGAGGAACGTGTATAAGTCATGAAGAAAGTAGTAGCAATGAAACTATAACAATCATAATGCTAAGCTAACGGATGTGTCATGTCCAACACATCATTCTCCTAATGATGTGATCCCGTTCATCAAATGACAACACATCTCTATGGTTAGGAAACATAACCATCTTTTATTAACGAGCTAGCCAAGTAGAGGCATACTAGGGACAATATGTTTTGTCTATGTATTCACACATGTACTAAGTTTCCAGTTAATACAATTCTAGCATGAATAATAAACACTTATCATGAAATAAATAATAAATTTATTATTGCCTCTAGGGCATATTTCCTTCAGTCTCCCACTTGCACTAGAGTCCATAATCTAGTTCACATTGCCATGTGATTTAACATCAATAGTTCACATCTGTATGTGATTAACACCCATAGTTCACATCGCCATGTGACCAACAACCAAAGGGTTTACTAGAGTCAATAATCTAGTTCGCATTTCTAGGTGATTAACACCCAAAGAGTACTAAGGTGTGATCATGTTTTGCTTCTGAGAGAAATTTAGTCAACGGGTCTGTCACATTCAGAGACGTATGTATTTTGCAAATATTCTGTCTACAATGCTATGCATAGAGCTACTCTAGCTAATTACTCCCACTTTCAATATGTATCCAGATTGAGACTTGGAGTCATCTGGATCGGTGTAAAAGCTTGCATCGACGTAACTCTTTATGACAAACTCTTTATCACCAACATCACCGAGAAACATTTCCTTAGTCCTCACTAAGGATAATTTTGACCGATGTCAAGTGATCTACTCTTAGATCACTATTGTACCCCCTTGCCAAACTCATGGCAAGGTACACAATAGGTCTGGTACACAACACAACATACTTTATAGAACCTATGACTGTGGCATAGGGAATGCCTTTCATTCTCTTTCTATCTTCTGTCATGGTCGGGCTTTGAGTCTTAATCAACTTTACACCTTGTAATACAGACAAGAACTCCTTTGACTGATCCATTTTGAACTCTTTCAAAAACTTGTCAAGGTATTTACTCATTGAAAAATCTTATCAAGCGTCTTGATCTATCTCTATAGATCTTGATGCCCAATATGTAAGCAGCTTCACCGAGGTCTTTCATTGAAAAAATCTTATTCAACTATCCCTTTATGCTATCCAGAAATTCTATATCATTTCCAATCAAAAATATTTCATCCACATATAATATTTGAAATGCTACAGAGCTCCCACTCATTTTCTTGTAAATATAGGCTTCATCGCAAGTCTGTATAAAACCATATGCTTTGATCATACTACCAAAGCATTTATTCCAACTCTGAGAGGCTTGCACCAGTCCATAAATGGATCGCTGGAGCTTGCACACTTTGTTAGCACCCTTTGGATCAAGAAAACCTTCTGGTTGCATCATATACAACTCTTCTTCTAGAAATCCATTCAGGAATGCAGTTTTGACATCCATCTGCCTGATTTCATAAAATATGGCAACTGCTAACATGATTCAGACGGATTTAAGCATTGCTACAGTTGACAAAATCTCATTGTAGTCAACACCTTGAACTTATTGAAAACCTTTTGTGACAAGTTGAGCTTTGCAGATAGTAACACTACTGTCGGTGTCCGTCTTCCTCTTGAAGATCCATTTATTTTCTGTGGCTTGCTGATCATCGAGCAAGTCCACCAAAGTCCACACTTTGTTCTCATACATGGATCCCATCTTAGATTTCATAGCCTCAAGCAATTTTGCGGAATCTGGGCTCATCATCGCTTCCCCATAGTTCGTAGGTTCATCATGGTCTAATAACATGACTTCCAGAATAGGATTACCGTACCACTCTGGTGCGGATTGTACTCCGGAAGACCTACGAGGTTCGGTAATAACTTGATCTGAAGTTTCATGATCATCATCATTAGCTTCCTCACTAATTGGTGTAGGAATCACTGGAACTGATTTCTATGATGAACTACTTTCCAATTCGGGAAAAGGTACAGTTACCTCATCAAGTTCTTTCCTCCCACTCACTTCTTTCGAGAGAAACTCCTTCTCTAGAAAGGATCCATTCTTAGCAACGAGTATCTTGCCTTCGGATCTTGTGATAGAAGGTGTACCCAACAATTTCCTTTGGGTATTCTATGAAGATGCACTTGTTGGAAATATGCCCTAGAGGCAATAATAAAATGGTTATTATTGTATTTCCTTGTTCATGATAATTGTCTATTATTCATGCTATAATTGTATTGACCGGAAACCGCAATACATGTGTGAATACATAGACCACAACATGTCCCTAGTGAGCCTCTAGTTGACTAGCTCGTTGATCAACAGATGGTCATGGTTTCCTCACCATGGACATTGGATGCCATTGATAATGGGATCACATCATTAGGAGAATGATGTGATGGACAAGACCCAATCCTAAGCCTAGCACAAGATCGTGTAGTTCGTATGCTAAAGCTTTTCTAAATGTCAAGTATCTTTTCCTTAGACCATGAGATTGTGCAACTCCCGGATACCGTAGGAATGCTTTGGGTGTACCAAATGTCACAACATAACTGGGTGGCTATAAAGGTGCACTACGGGTATCTCTGAAAGTGTCTGTTGGGTTGGCACGAATCGAGACTGGGATTTGTCACTCCGTGTGACGGAGAGGTATCTCTGGGCCCACTCAGTAGGACATCATCATAATGTGCACAATGTGATCAAGGAGTTGATCACGGGATGATGTGTTACGGAATGAGTAAAGAGACTTGCCGGTAACGAGATTGAACAAGGTATAGGCATACCGACGATCGAATCTCGGGCAAGTACTATACCGGTAGACAAAGGGAATTTTATACGGGATTGATTGAATCCTTGACATCGTGGTTCATCTGATGAGATCATCGTGGAACATGTGGGAGCCAACATGGGTATCCAGATCCCGCTGTTGGTTATTGGCCGGAGAGTTATCTCGGTCATGTCTGCATGGTTCCCGAACCCGTAGGGTCTACACACTTAAGGTTCGATGATGCTAGGGTTATAGGGAAGGTATGTACGCGGTTACCGAATGTTGTTCGGAGTCCCGGATGAGATCCCGGACGTCACGAGGAGTCCCGGAATGGTCCGGAGGTGAAGATTGATATATTGGACGAAGGGTTTTGTAGTCCGGAAGTGTTCCGAAGGTACCGGGTGATGACCAGCATGACCGAAAGGTGTTTCGGGAGCCCCGGCAAGTGTTGGGGGGGGGCTTCATGGGCCAAGGGGAGGGGGCAAACCAGCCCACTAAGGGGCTGTGCGCCCCCCTCACCTATTCCCACGTGACCAGGGGGTTTGGGGCGCCCCATCTAGGGTTCCCACCTCCTGGCTTGGGGGCCAAGTCACCCAAAGGGGAGATCCCATCTGCCCTGGCCGCCGCCCCCCCTAGGGGAAACCCTAGGGCGCCTCCCCCTCTCCCTTCCCCCTATATATAGTGGAGGTTTTGGGGCTTCCCAACACATGAGTCTCTCTCTCCCAAGGCGCAGCCCTACCTCTCTCCCTCCTCATCTCTCGTAGTGCTTGGCAAAGCCCTGCTGGAGTACCGCGCTCCTCCACCACCACCACGCCATCGTGCTGCTGCTGGACGGAGTCTTCCCCAACCTCTCCCTCTCTGCTTGCTCGATCAAGGCATGGGAGACGTCACCGGGCTGCACGTGTGTTGAACGCGGAGGCGCCGTTGTTCGACGCTTAGATCGGAATCGACCGTGATCTGAATCGCCACGAGTATGACTACCTCATCCGCGTTCTTGCAACGCTTCCACTTAGCCATCTACAAGGGTATGTAGTTGCACTCCCCTCTCTCTCGTTGCTAGTCTCTCCATAGATAGATCTTGGTGACTCGTAGGAAAATTTTGAATTTCTGCTGCGTTCCCCATCAGTGGCATCATGAGCTAGGTCTATTGCGTAGTTCTATGCACGAGTAGAACACAAGTTGTTGTGGGCGTTGATTTTGTTCAATATGCTTACCGTTACTAGTCCTATCTTGTTTCGACGGTATTGTGGGATGAAGCGGCCCGGACCGACCTTACACGTACACTTACGTGAGACAGGTTCCACCGACTGACAGGCACTTGTTGCATAAGGTGGCTAGCGGGTGCCAGTCTCTCCCACTTTAGTCGGATCGGATTCGATGAAAAGGGTCCTTATGAAGGGTAAATAGCAATTGGCATATCACGTTGTGGCTTTTGCGTAGGTAAGAAACGTTCTTGCTAGAAACCCATAGCAGCCACGTAAAACATGCAAACAACAATTAGAGGACGTCTAACTTGTTTTTGCAGGGTATGCTATATGATGTGATATGGCCAAAAGAATGTGATGAATGATATGTGATGTATGAGATTGATCATGTTCTTGTAATAGGAATCACGACTTGCATGTCGATGAGTATGACAACCGGCAGGAGCCATATGAGTTGTCTTTATTTATCGTATGACCTACGTGTCACTGAATAACGCCATGTAATTACTTTACCTCATTGCTAAACCGTTAGCCATAGTAGTAGAAGTAATAGTTGGCGAGACAACTTCATGGAGACACGATGATGGAGATCATGATGATGGAGATCATGGTGTCATGTCGGTGACGATGATGATCATGGAGCCCCGAAGATGGAGATCAGAAGGAGCAAAATGATATTGGCCATATCATGTCACTTTTTGATTGCATGTGATGTTTATCATGTTTATGCATCTTATTTGCTTAGAATGACGGTAGTAAATAAGATGACCCCTCATAATAATTTCAAGAAAGTGTTCCCCCTAACTGTGCACCGTTGCGAAAGTTCGTTGTTTCGAAGCACCATGTGATGATCGGGTGTGATAGATTCTAACGTTCACATACAACAGGTGTAAGCCAGATTTACACACGCGAAAAATTTAGGTTGACTTGACGAGCCTAGCATGTACAGACATGGCCTTGGAACACAAGAGACCGAAAGGTCGAACATGAGTCGTATAGTGGACACGATCAACATGAAGATGTTCACCGATGATGGCTAGTCCGTCTCACGTGATGATCGGACACGGCCCAGTTGACTCGGATCATGTATCACTTAAGATGACTAGAGGGATGTCTATCTGAGTGGGAGTTCATTAGATGAACTTAATTATCCTGAACATAGTCAAAAGGTTTTTGCAAATTATGTCGTAGCTCGCGCTTTAGTTCTACTGTTTTAGATATGTTCCTAGAGAAAATTTAGTTGAAAGTTGATAGTAGCAATTATGCGGACTGGGTCCGTAAACTGAGGATTGTCCTCATTGCTGCGTAGAAGGCGTATGTCCTTAATGCACCGCTCGGTGTGCTGAACCTCGAACGTCGTCTGTGGATGTTGCGAACATCTGACATACACGTTTTTATAACTACGTGATAGTTCAGTAATGCTAAACAGTTTAGAATTGAGGCCCCGAAGACGATTTCGAAATGTCGCGGAACATGTGAGATGTTTCGAGGGCTGAAATTGGGATTTCAGGCTCGTGCCCACGTCAAGAGGTATAAGACCTCCGACGAGTTTCTTAGCCTGCAAACTAAGGGAGAAAAGCTCAATCATTGAGCTTGTGCTCAGATTGTCTGAGTACAACAATCACTTGAATCGAGTGGGAGTTAATCTTCCAGATGAGATAGTGATGTTTCTCCAAAGTCATTGCCACCAAGCTGCTAGAGCTTTGTGATGAACTATAACATATCAGGGATATATATGATGATCCTTGAAATATTCGTGATGTTTGACGCCGCGAAAGTAGAAATCAAGAAGGAGCATCAATTGTTGATGGTTAGTGAAACCACTAGTTTTAAGAAGGGCAAGGGCATGAATGAATACTTCATGAAACGGCAAATCAGTTGCTGCTCCAGTGAAGAAACCCAGTGTTGAACCCAAACCCGAGACTAAGTGCTTCTGTAATGAGGGAACAGTCACTGAAGTAGAACTACCCTAGATACTTGGTAGATGAGAAGGCTGGCAAGGTTGACAGAAGTATATTGGATATACATTGTATTAAATGTGTACTTTACTAGTACTCCTAGTAGCACCAGGGTATTAAGATACCGGTTCGGTTGCTAAGTGTTAGTAACTCAAAATAAAAGAGCTATGGAATTAACGGAGACTATCTAAAGGTGAGATAACGATGTGTGTTGGAAGTGTTTCCAAAGGTTGATGTTATCAAGCATCGCCTGCTCCCTCTACCATCGAGATTGGTGTTAAATTTAAATAATTGTTATTTGGTGTTTGCGTTGAGCATAGACATGATTGGATTATGTCTATCACAATATGGTTATTCATTTAAGAAGAATAATGGTTACTCTGTTTATTTGAATAATACCTTCAATTGTCTTGCACCTAAAATGAATGGTTTATTGAATCTCGATCGTAGTGATACACATGTTCATGCCAAAAGATATAAGATAGTGATGATAGTACCACATACTTGTGGCACTGCCATTTGAGTCATATTTGTATAAAACGCATGAAGAAGCTCCATGTTGATGGATCTTTGGACTCACTCGGTTTTGAAAAGTTTGACACATGTGAACCATGTCTATTGGTATGTGCGCATGAAGAAACTCCATGCAGATGGATCGTTTGGACTCACTTGATTCTAAATCACTTGAGACCTGCAGATCATACCACATGGGCAAGATGACTGAAAAGCCTCGTTTTGCAGTAAGATGGAACAAGAGAGCAACTTGTTGGAAGTAATACATTTTGATGTGTGTTGTCCAATGAGTGTCGAGGCACGCAATGGATATCGTTATGTTCTTACTTCGCAGATGATTTGAGTAGATGTTGAGTATATTTACTTGATGAAACACAAGTCTGAATTATTAAAAGGTTCAAGTAATTTCAGAGTGAAGTTGAAGATCTTCGTGACAAGAGGATAAAATTTCTATGATATGATCATAGAGATGAATATCTGAGTTGCGATTTTGGTACGCAATTAAGACATTGTGGAAATTGTTTCACAACTAACACCGCCTGGAACACCATAGTGTGATGGTGTGTCCGAACATCATAGATGCACCCTATTGGATATGGGGCATACCATGATGTCTCTTATCGAATTACCACTATTGTTCATGGGTTAGGCATTAGAGACAACCGCATTCACTTTAAATAGGGCACCACGTAATTTCGTTGAGATGACATCGTATGAACTATGGTTTAGAGAAACCTAAGCTGTCGTTTCTTGAAAGTTTAGGGCTGCGATGCTTATGTGAAAAAGTTTCATCCTGATAAGCTCGAACCCAAAGCAGATAAATACATCTTCATAGGACACCCAAAACAGTTGGGTATACCTCCTAATTCAGACCCGGAAGCAAAAGTGATTGTTTCTAGAAATGGGTCCTTTCTCGAGGAATAGTTTCTCTCGAAAGAATTGAGTGGGAGGATGGTGGAGACTTGATAAGGTTATTGAACCATCACTTCAACCAGTGTGGAGCAGGGCATAGGAAGTTGTTCCTGTGGCACCTACACCAATTGAAGTGGAAGTTGATGATAGTGATCATGAAACTTCGGATCAAGTCACTACCAAACCTCGTAGGACGACAAGGACATGTACTGCTTTAGAGTGGTACGGTGATCCTATCTTGGAGGTCATGTTGCTAGACAACAATGAACCTACGAGCTATGGAGAAGCGATGGTGGACCCGGATTCCAACGAATGGCTCGAGGCCATAAAATCCGAGAGAGGATCCATGTATGAAAAGAAAGTATAGACTTTGGAAGAACTACTTGATGGTCGTAAGGCTGTTGGGTACAGATGGATTTTAAAAGGGAAGACAGACAATGATGGTAAGTGTCACCATTAACAAAGCTCGACTTGTCGCTAAGATGTTTTCCGACAAGTTCAAGGACTTGACTACGATGAGACTTTCTCACTCGTAGCGATGCTAAGAGTCTGTTGGAATTATATTAGCAATTACTGCATGATTTATGAAATCTTGCAGATAGGATGTCAAAAAAACATTGTTTCCTCGACGATATCCTTGAGGAATGGTTGTATGTGATACAACCAGAAGGTTTTGTCAATCCTGAAAGATGCGAACAAGTGTGCAAAGCTCCAGCAATCCTTCTAGGGACTGGAGTAAGCATCTCGGAGTTGGAATATATGCTTTGATGAGATGATCAAAGATTTTGGGTTTATACAAAGTTTATGAGAAACTTGTATTTCCAAAGAAATGAGTGGGAGCACTATAGCATTTCTGATGAGTATATGTTGTTGACATATTGTTGATCGGAAATGATGTAGAATTTCTGGAAAGCATATAGGGTTATTTGAAAAGTGTTTTTCAATGGAAAACCTGTATTAAGCTACTTGAACATTGAGCATCAAGATCTATAAGGATAGATCAAAATGCTTAATAGTACTTTTAAGTGAATACATACCATGAAAAGATTCTGAAGGAGTTCAAAATAGATCAGCAAAGAAGGAGTTCTTGGCTGTGTTATATGGTGTGAGTATTGAGTAAGACTCAAGACATGACCACGGCAGAAGAGAGAGAAAGGACGAAGGTCGTCCACTATGCTTCAGACGTAGGCTCTATAGTATGCTATGCTATGTACCGCACCGGAAGTGTGCCTTGCCATAAGTCAGTCAAGGGGTACAAGAGTGATCCAGGAATGGATCACAGGACAGCGGTCAAACTTATCCTTAGTAACTAGTGGACTAAGGAATTTTCTCGATTATGGAGGTGGTAAAAGAGTTCGTTGTAAAGGGTTACGCCGATGCAAACTTTGACACTAATCTGGATTATTCTGAGTAGTAAACCGAATTCTATAGTAGAACAGTTATTTGGAATAGTTCCAAATAGAGCGTGGTAGCTGCATCTAGGAGATGACATAGAGATTTGCAAAACACACACGGATCTGAAAGGTTCAGATCCGTTGACTAATAACCTCTCTCACAAGCGAGATATGATCAAACCCCATGGGTGTTGATTCATTACAATCACATAGTGATGTGAACTAGATTATTTACTCTAGTGCAAGTGGGAGACTGTTGGAAATATGCCCTAGAGGCAATAATAAAATGGTTATTATTGTATTTCCTTGTTCATGATAATTGTCTATTATTCATGTTATAATTGTATTGACCAGAAACCGCAATACATGTGTGAATACATAGACCACAACATGTCCCTAGTGAGACTCTAGTTGACTAGCTCGTTGATCAATAAACAGATGGTCATGGTTTCTTGACCATGGACATTGGATGTCATTGATAACGGGATCACATCATTAGGAGAATGATGTGATGGACAAGACCCAATCATAAGCCTAGCACAAGATCGTGTAGTTCGTATGCTAAAGCTTTTCTAAATGTCAAGTATATTTTCCTTAGACCATGAGATTGTGCAACTCCCGGATACCGTAGGAATGCTTTGGGTGTACCAAACGTCACAACGTAACTGGGTGGCTATAAAGGTGCACTACGAGTATCTCCGAAAGTGTCTGTTGGGTTGGCACGAATCGAGACTGGGATTTGTCACTCCGTGTGACGGAGAGGTATCTCTGGGCCCACTCGGTAGGACATCATCATAATGTGCACAATGCGATCAAGGAGTTGATCACGAGATGATGTGTTATGAAATGAGTAAAGAGACTTGCCGGTAACGAGATTGAACAAGGTATCGGCATACCGACGATCGAATCTCGGGCAAGTACTATACCGGTAGACAAAGGGAAAATTATACGGGATTGATTGAATCCTTGACATCGTGGTTCATCCGATGAGATCATCGTGGAACATGTGGGAGCCAACATGGGTATCCAGATCCCGCTGTTGGTTATTGGCCGGAGAGTTGTCTCGGTCATGTTTGCATGGTTCCCGAACCCACAGGGTCTACACACTTAAGGTTCGATGACGCTAGGGTTATAGGGAAGGTATGTACGCGGTTACCGAATGTTGTTCGGAGTCCCGGATGAGATCCCGGACGTCACGAGGAGTCCCAGAATGGTTCGGAGTGAAGATTGATATATTGGACGAAGGGTTTTGGAGTCCGGAAGTGTTCCGGAGGTATCGGGTGATGACCAGCATGACCGAAAGGTGTTTCGGGAGCCCCGGCAAGTGTTGGGGGGCTTCATGGGCCAAGGGGAGGGGGCAAACCAGCCCACTAAGGGGTTGTGCGCCCCCCTCACCTATTCCCACGTGACCAGGGGGTTTGGGGCGCCCCATCTAGGGTTCCCACCTCCTGGCTTGGGGGCCAAGTCACCCAAAGGGGAGATCCCATCTGCCCTGGCCGCCGCCCCCCTTAGGGGAAACCCTAGAGCGCCTCCCCCTCTCCCTTCCCCCTATATATAGTGGAGGTTTTGGGGCTTCCCAACACATGAGTCTCTCTCTCCCAAGGTGCAGCCCTACCTCTCTCCCTCCTCGTCTCTCGCAGTGCTTGGCGAAGCCCTGCTGGAGTACCGCGCTCCTCCACTACCACCACGCCGTCGTGCTGCTGCTGGACGGAGTCTTCCCCAACCTCTCCCTCTCTCCTTGCTGGATCAAGGTATGGGAGACGTCACCGGGCTGCACGTGTGTTGAAAGCGGAGGCGCCGTTGTTCGGCACTTAGATCGGAATCGACCGTGATCTGAATCGCCACGAGTATGACTACCTCATCCGCGTTCTTGCAACTCTTCCGCTTAGCGATCTACAAGGGTATGTAGATGCACTCCCCTGTCTCTCGTTTCTAGTCTCTCCATAGATAGATCTTGGTGACTCGTAGGAAAATTGTGAATTTCTGCTACGTTCCCCATCAGCACTTCTCCAATTTGGGTTCGAGCTTATCAGGTTGAAGCTTTTTCACATAAGCATTGCAGCCCCAAACTTTAAGAAATGACAACTTTGGTTTCTTGCCAAACAACAATTCATAAGGCATCGTCTCAACGGATTTTGATGGTGCCCTATTTAAAGTGAATGCAGCTGTCTCTAATGCATAACCCCAAAATGATAGTGGTAAACCGGTAAGAGACATCATAGATCGCAACATATCCAATAAAGTGCGGTTATGATGTTCGGACACACCATTACGCTGTGGTGTTCCCAGGTGGCGTGAGTTGTGAAATTATTCCACATTGTTTTAAATGAAGGCCAAACTCGTAACTCAAATATTCTCCTCCACGATCAGATCGTAGAAACTTTATTTTCTTGTTATGATGATTCTCCACTCCACTCTAAAATTCTTTGAACTTTTCAAATGTTTCAGACTTGTGTTTCATTAAGTAGATATACCCATATCTTCTCAAATCATATGTGAAGGTCAGAAAATAAAGATACCCTCCACGAGCATCAATACTCTTTGGACCGCATACATCGGTATGTATTATTTTCAGTAAGTCACTATCTCGTTCCATTGTTCCGGAGAACGGAGTTTTAGTCATCTTGCCCATAAGGCACAGTTCGCAAGTATCAAATGATTCATAATCAAGTGATTCCAAAACTCCATCTTTATGGAGTTTCTTCATGCGCTCTACATCGATATGACCCAAACGGCAGTGGCACAAATAAGTTGCACTATCATTATCAACGTTGCATCTTTTGGCATCAATATTATGAATACGTGTATTACCATGATCGAGATTCAATAAACCATCAACATTGGGTGTATGACCATAGAAGGTTTTATTCATGTAAACAGAATAACAATTATTCTCTGTCTTAAATGAATAACCGTATTGCAATAAACATGATCTAATCATATTCATGCTCAATGCAAACACCAAATAACATTTATTTAGGTTCAATACTAATCCCAAAAGTATAGGGAGTGTGCGATGGTGATCATATCAATCTTGGAACTACTTCCGACACACATCGTTACTTCACCCTCAACTAGTCTCTGTTTATTTTGTAACTCCTGTTTCGAGTTACTAATCTTAGCAACTGAACATGTATCAAATACCCAGGGGTTACTATAAAAACTAGTAAAGTACACATCAATAACATGTATATCAAATATACCTTTGTTCACTTTGCCATACTTCTTATCCACCAAATACTTGGAGCAGTTCCACTTACAGTGACCAGTCCCTTTGCAATACAAGCACTCAGTTTCAGGCTTAGGTCCAGACTTGGGTTTCTTCTCTTGAGAAGCAACCTTTTTGCCATTCTTCTTGAAGTTCCCCTTCTTCCCTTTGCCCTTTTCTTGAAACTAGTAATCTTGTTTAATCATCAAAACTTTATGCTCTTTCTTGATTTCTACCTTTGTCGATTTCAGCATCACGAAGAGCTCAGGAATCGTTTCCGTCATCCCTTGCATACTATAGTTCATCACGAAGTTCCAGTAACTTGATGATGGTGACTAGAGAACTCTGTCAGTCACTATCTTATCTGGAAGATTAACTCCCACTTGATTCAAGTGATTGTTGTACCCAGACATTCTGAGCACATGCTCACTAGTTGAGAAATTCTCCTCCATCTTTTAGGCAAAGTACTTGTCAGAGGTCTCATACCTCTTAACACGGGCATGAGTCTGAAATACCAATTTCAGCTCTTGGAACATCTCATATGCTCAGTGACGTTTCAAAAACGTTTTTGAAGTCCCGGTTCTAAGCCGTAAAGCATGGTGCACTAAACTATCAAGTAGTCATCATATTGAGCTAGCCAAACGTTCATAACGTCTGCATCTGCTCCTGCAATAGGTTTGTCATCTAACAGTGCATCAAGGACATAATTCTTCTGTGCAGCAATGAGGATACACCTCAGATCACGGACCAAGTCCGCGTCATTGCTACTATAATCTTTCAACTTAGTTTTCTCTAGGAACATATAAAAAACATAGGGGAGCTATAACACAAGCTATTGATCTACAACATAATTTGCAAAATACTATCAGGACTAAGTTCACGATAAATTAAAGTTCAATTAATCATATTACTTAAGAACTCCCACCTAGATAGACATCCCTCTAGTCATCTAAATGATCACGTGATCCAAATCAACTAAACCATGTCCGATCATCACGTGAGATGGAGTAGTTTTCAATGGTGAACATCACTATGTTGATCATATCTACTATATGATTCACGCTTGACCTTTTGGTCTCTAGTGTTCCGAGGCCATATCTGCATATGCTAGGCTTGTCAAGTTTAACCCGAGTATTCTGCGTGTGCAAAACTAGCTTGCACCCGTTGTATGTGAACGTAGAGCTTATCACACCCGATCATCATGTGGTGTCTCAGCATGAAGTGTTGGAAATATGCCCTAGAGGCAATAATAAAATGGTTATTATTGTATTTCCTTGTTCATGATAATTGTCTATTGTTCATGCTATAATTGTATTAACTGGAAACCGTAATACATGTGTGAATACATAGACCACAACATGTCCCTAGTGAGCCTCTAGTTGACTAGCTCGTTAATCAATAGATGGTTATGGTTTCCTGACCATGGACATTAGATGTCATTGATAATGGGATCACATCATTAGGAGAATGATGTGATGGACAAGACCCAATCCTAAGCATAGCACAAGATCATGTAGTTCGTTTGCTAAAGCTTTTCTAATGTCAAGTATCATTTTCTTAGACCATGAGATTGTGTAACTCCCGGATACCGTAGGGGTGCTTTGGGTGTACCAAACGTCACAACGTAACTGGGTGGCTATAAAGGTGCACTACAAGTATCTCTGAAAGTGTCTGTTGGGTTGGCACGAATCAAGACTGGGATTGGTCACTCCGTATGACGGAGAGGTATCTCTGGGCCCACTCGGTAATGCATCATCATAATGAGCTCAATGTGACTAAGTAGTTAGTCACGGGATCATGCATTATGGAACGAGTAAAGTGACTTGCTGGTAACGAGATTGAATGAGGTATTGGGATACCGATGATCGAATCTCGGGCAAGTAACATACCGATTGACAAAGGGAATTGCATACGGGATTGCTTGAATCCTTGACATCGTGGTTCATCCGATGAGATCATCATGGAACATGTGGGAGCCAACATGGTATCCAGATCCCGTTGTTGGTTATTGACCGGAGAACGTCTCGATCATGTCTGCATGGTTCCCGAACCCGTAGGGTCTACACACTTAAGGTTCGGTGACGCTAGAGTTGTTATGGGAAATAGTATGTGGTTACCGAAGGTTGTTCGGAGTCCCGGATGAGATCCTAGACATGACGAGGAGATCCGGAATGGTCCGGAGGTGAAGATCGGTATATTGGACGAAGGGTATTGGAGTCCGGAATTGTTCCGGGGGTACCAGGTGATGACCAGCGTGTCCGAAAGGGGTTTCGGAGGCCCCGACAAGCGTTGGGGGGCCTTATGGGCCAAGGTGAGAGGGCACATCAGCCCACTAAGGGGCTGAGCGCCCCTCCCACCCCATCTCACGTAACCAGTAGAGGTGGGGGCGCCACCCCTAGGGCAGCCGCCCCTCCCGGCTTCGGGGGCAAGTTTCCTAGGGGGTGGGGGCGCCCAAACCCATCTAGGGTTTCCCCTGTGGCTGCCGCCCATCCCCTATGGAACCCTAGGGCGCCTCCCCCTCCTCCCTTTCCCCTATATATAGTGAGGGAGAGAGAGGGCAGCCGAACCCTTCCCCTAGTGCAGCCCTCTCCCTCCTCCAACACCTCCTCCTCCTCCGTAGTGCTTGGCGAAGCCCTGCCGGAGAACCACGAGCTCCATCACCACCACGCCGTCGTGCTGTCGGAGTTCTCCCTCAACTTCTCCTCTCACCTTGATGGATCAATAAGGAGGAGACGTCCCCGGGCTGTACGTGTGTTGAACGCGGAGGCACCGTCCGTTCGGCGCTTAGATCAGAATCGACCGCGATCTGAATCGCTGCGTGTACGACTCCACCAACCGCGTTCTTGTAATGCTTCCGCATCACGATCTTCAAGGGTATGAAGATGCACTCCCCTCTCTCTCGTTGCTAGTCTCTCCATAGATTTATTTTCGTGACGCGTAGAAAATTTTGAATTTCTGCTACGTTCCCCAACAGTGGCATCATGAGCTAGGTCTATTGCGTAGATTCTATGCACGAGTAGAACACAATTAGTTGTGGGCGTTGATTTTGTTCAATATGCTTACCGTTACTAGTCCTATCTTGTTTCGACGGTATTGTGGGATGAAGCGGCCCGGACCGACCTTACACGTACACTTACGTCAGACAGGTTCCACCGACTGACATGCACTTGTTGCATAAGGTGGCTAGCGGGTGCCAGTCTCTCCCACTTTAGTCGGATCGGATTTGATGAAAAGGGTCCTTATGAAGGGTAAATAGCAATTGGCATATCACGTTGTGGTTTTGGCATAGGTAAGAAACGTTCTTGCTAGAAACCTATAGCAGCCACGTAAAAAACTTGCAACAACAAATTAGAGGACGTCTAACTTGTTTTTGCAGCATATGCCGCGTGATGTGATATGGCCAAAAAGGATGTGATGAATGAAATATATGTGATGTATGAGATTGATCATATTCTTGTAATAGGAATCACGACTTGCATGTCGATGAGTATGACAACCGGCAGGAGCCATAGGAGTTGTCTTTATTTATTGTATGACATGTGTGTCACTGAATAATGCCATGCAATTACTTTACTTCATTGCTAAACCGTTAGCCATAGTAGTATAAGTAATAGTTGGCGAGACAACTTCATGGAGACATGATGATGGAGATCATGATGATGGAGATCATGGTGTCATGCCGGTGACGATGATGATCATGGAGCCCCGGAGATGGAGATCAAAAGGAGCAAAATGATATTGGCCATATCATGTCACTATTTGATTGCATGTGATGTTTATCATGTTTATGCATCTTATTTTCTTAGAACGACATTAGTAAATAAGATGATCCCTCATAATAATTTCAAGAAAGTGTTCCCCCTAACTATGCACCGTTGCGAAAGATCGTTGCTTCGAAGCACCACGTGATGATCGGGTGTGATAGATTCTAACGTTCACATACAACGGGTGTAAGCCAGATTTACACACGCGAAACACTTAGGTTGACTTGACGAGCCTAGCATGTACAGACATGGCCTCGGAACACAAGAGACCGAAAGGTCGAACATGAGTCGTATAGTAGATAGGATCAACATGAAGATGTTCACCGATGATGACTAGTCCGTCTCACGTGATGATTGGACACGGCCTAGTTGATTTGGATCATGTATCACTTAGATGACTAGAGGTATGTCTATCTGAGTGGGAGTTCATCAAATAATGTGATTAGATGAACTTAATTATCATGAACATAGTGAAAAAGGTCTTTACAAATTATGTCGTAAGCTCGCGGTTTAGTTCTACTGTTTAGATATGTTCCTAGAGAAAATATAGTTGAAAGTTGATAGTAGCAATTATGCGGACTGGGTCCATAAACTGAGGATTGTCCTCATTGCTGCGCAGAAGGCTTATGTCCTTAATGCACCACTCGGTGTGCTGAACCTCGAACGTCGTCTGTGGATGTTGCAAACATCTGACATACACGTTTTGATGACTACATGATAGTTAAGTAATGTTAAACGGTTTAGAATTGTGGCGCCGAAGACGTTTTTTGAAACATCGCGGAACATATGAGATGTTCCAAGGGCTGAAATTGGGATTTCAGGCTCGTGCCCACTCAAGAGGTATGAGACCTCCGACGAGTTTCTTAGCCTACAAACTAAGGGAGAAAAGCTCAATCGTTGAGCTTGTACTCAGATTGTCTGGGTACAACAATCACTTGAATTGATTGGGAGTTAATCTTCCAGATGAGATAGTGATGTTTCTCCAAAGTCATTGCCACCAAGCTACTAGAGCTTCGTGATGAACTATAACATATCAGGGATAGATATGATGATCATTGAAATATTCGCGATGTTTGACACCACGAAAGTAGAAATCAAGAAGGAGCATCAATTGTTGATGGTTAGTGAAACCACTAGTTTCAAGAAGGGCAAGGGGAAGAAGGGATACTTCATGAAACGGCAAATCAGGTGTTGCTCTAGTGAAGAAACCCAAGGTTGAACCCAAACCTGAGACTAAGTGCTTCTGTAATGAGGGGAACAGTCACTGAAGCAGAACTACCCTAGATACTTGGTAGATGAGAAGGCTGGCAAGGTCAACAAAAATATATTGGATATACATTATATTGATGTGTACTTTACTAGTACTCCTAGTAGCACCATGGTATTAGATACCGGTTCGGTTGCTAAGTGTTAGTAACTCGAAATAAAAGCTGTGGAATAAACGGAAACTAGCTAAAGGTGAGATGACGATATGTGTTGGAAGTGTTTCCAAGCTTGATGTGATCAAGCATCGCATACTCCCTCTACCATTGAGATTTGTGTTAAACCTAAATAATTGTTATTTGGTGTTTGCGTTGAGCATAGACATGATTGGATTATGTCTATCGCAATACGGTTATTCATTTAAGGAGAATAATGGTTACTCTGTTTATTTGAATAATACCTTCAATGGTCTTGCACCTAAAATGAATGGTTTATTGAATCTCGATCGTAGTGATACACATGTTCATGCCAAAAGATATAAGATAGTAATGATATAGTGCCACCTACTTGTGGCACTGCCATTTGAGTCATATTGGTATAAAATGCATGAATAAGCTCCATGTTGATGGATCTTTGGACTCACTCATTTTTTAGAAGATTGAGACATGTGAACCATGTCTATTGGTATATACGCATGAAGAAACTCCATGCAGATGGACCGTTTGGACTCACTTGTTTTTGAATCACTTGAGACATGCAAATCATACCACATGGGCAAGATGACTGAAAGCCTCATTTTCAGTAAAATGGAAAAAGAAAGCTACTTGTTGGAAGTAATACATTTTGATGTGTGCAGTCTAATGAGTGCTGAGGCACGCAGTGGATATCGTTATGTTCTTACTTCACATATGATTTGATTAGATACTGAGTATATTTACTTGATGAAACACAAGCCTGAATTATTGTATGGTTCAAGTAATTTCAGAGTGAAGTTGAAGATCGTCGTGACAAGAGGATAAAATGTCTATGATGTGATCATAGAGATGAATATCTGAGTTACGAGTTTGGTACACAATTGAGACATTGTGTAAATTGTTTCACAACTAGCACTGCCTGGAACACCATAGTGTGATGGTGTGTCCGAACATCATAGATGCACCCTATTGGATATGGGGCATACCATGATGTCTCTTATCAAATTACCACTATCGTTCATGGGTTAGGCATTAGAGACAACCATATTCACTTTAATAGGGCACCACATAATTCTATTGAGATGACACCGTATGAACTATGGTTTAGAGAAACCTAAGTTGTTGTTTCTTGAAAGTTTGGGGCTGCGACGCTTATATGAAAAAGTTTCATCCTGATGAGCTCGAACCCAAAGCGGATAAATACATCTTCATAGGACACCCAAAACAGTTGGGTATACCTCCTATTTCAGATCCAGAAGCAAAAGTGATTGTTTCTATAAACGGGTCCTTTCTCGAGGAAAAGTTTCTCACGAAAGAATTGAGTGGGAGGATGGTGGAGACTTGATATGGTTATTGAACCGTCACTACAACTAGTGTGTAGCAGGGCACAGGAAGTTGTTCCTGTGGCACCTACACCAATTGAAGTGGAAGTTGATGATAGTGATCATGAAACTTCGGATCAAGTCACTACCAAACCTCGTAGGACGACAAGGACGCGTATTGCTTCAGAGTGGTACGGTAATCCTGTCTTGGAGGTCATGTTGCTAGATAACAATGAACCTACGAGCTATGGAGAAGCGATGGTGGGCCGGAATCTGACAAATGGCTCGAGGCCATAAAATCCGAGAGAGGATCCATGTATGAAAACAAAGTGTAGACTTTGGAAGAACTACTTGATGGTCGTAAGGCTGTTGGGTACAGATGGATTTTAAAAGGAAGACGGACAATGATGGTAAGTATCACCGTTAAGAAAGCTCGACTTGTCGTTAAGATGTTTTCCGACAAGTTCAAGGAGTTGACTACGATGAGACTTTCTCACTCGTAGCGATGCTAAGAGTCTGTTGGAATTATATTAGCAATTATTGCATGATTTATGAAATCTTGCAGATAGGATGTCAAAAACATTGTTTCCTCGACGATATTCTTGAGGAAAGGTTGTATGTGATACAACCAGAAGGTTTTGTCAATCCTGAAAGATGCTAACAAGTACACAAAGCTCCAGCAATCCTTCTAAGGACGGGAGTAAGCATCTCGGAGTTGGAATATACGCTTTGATGAGATGATCAAAGATTTTGGGTTTATACAATGTTTATGAGAAACTTGTATTTCCAAAGAAGTGAGTGGGAGCACTATAGAATTTCTGATGAGTATATGTTATTAACATATTGTTGATCAGAAATGATGTAGAATTTCTGGAAAGCATATAGGGTTATTTGAAAAGTGTTTTTCAATGGAAAACCTGGATTAAGCTACTTGAACATTGAGCATCAAGATCTATAAGGATAGATCAAAAACGCTTAATAGTACTTTCAAATAAATACATACCGTGACAAGATTTTGAAGGAGTTCAAAATAGATCGGCAAAGGAGTTCTTGGCTGTGTTATAAGGTGTGTATATTGAGTAAGACTCAAGACATGACCATGGCAGAAGAGAGAGAAAGGACGAAGGTCGTCCCCTATGCTTCAGACGTAGGCTCTATAGTATGCTATGTTGTGTACCACACCGGAAGTGTGCCTTGCCATGAGTCAGTCAAGGGGTACAAGAGTGATCCAGGAATGGATCACAGGATAGCGGTCAAACTTATCCTTAGTAACTAGTGGACTAAGGAATTTTCTCGATTATGGAGGTGGTAAAAGAGTTTGTCGTAAAGGGTTACGCCGATGCTAACTTTGACACTAATCCGGATTATTCTGAGTAGTAAATCGGATTCGTACAGTAGAACAGTTATTTGGAATAGCTCCAATTAGCGCGTGGTAGCTGCATCTAGGAGATGACATAGAGATTTTCAAAGCACACACGGATCTGAAAGGTTCAGATCCGTTGACTAATAACCTCTCTCACAAGCGAGATATGATCAATCCCCATCGGTGTTGATTCATTACAATCACATAGTGATGTGAACTAGATTATTGACTCTAGTTCAAGTGGGAGACTGTTGGAAATATGCCCTAGAGGCAATAATAAAATGGTTATTATTGTATTTCCTTGTTCATGATAATTGTCTATTGTTCATGCTATAATTGTATTAACTGGAAACCATAATACATGTGTGAATACATAGACCACAACATGTACCTATTGAGCCTCTAGTTGACTAGCTCGTTGATCAATAGATGGTTATGGTTTCCTGACCATGGACATTAGATGTCATTGATAACGGGATCACATCATTAGGAGAATGATGTGATGGACAAGACCCAATCCTAAGCATAGCACAAGATCGTGTAGTTCGTTTGCTAAAGCTTTTCTAATGTCAAGTATCATTTCCTTAGACCATGAGATTGTGTAACTCCCGGATACCGTATGAGTGCTTTGGGTGTACCAAACATCACAACGTAACTGGGTGTCTATAAAGGTGCACTACAGGTATCTCCAAAAGTGTCTGTTGGGTTGGCACGGATCGAGACTGGGATTTGTCACTCCGTATGATGGAGAGGTATCTCTGGGCCCACTCGGTAATGCATCATCATAATGAGCTCAATGTGACTAAGTAGTTAGTCATGGGATCATGCATTATGGAACGAGTAAAGTGACTTGCCTATAACGAGATTGAACGAGGTATTGGGATACCGACGATCGAATCTCGGGCAAGTAACATACAGATTGACAAAGGGAATTGCATACGGGATTGCTTGAATCCTTGACATCGTGGTTCATCCGATGAGATCATCGTGGAACATGTGGGAGCCAACATGGGTATCCAGATCCCGTTGTTGGTTATTGACCAAAGAACGTCTCGGTCATGTCTGCATGGTTCCCGAACCTGTAGGGTCTACACACTTAAGGTTCGGTGACGCTAGAGTTGTTATGGGAAATAGTATGTGGTTACCAAAGGTTGTTCGGAGTCTCGGATGAGATCCCGGACATGACGAAGAGCTTCGGAATGGTCCGGTGGTGAAGATCGGTATATTGGACAAAGGGTATTGGAGTCCGGAATTGTTCCGGGGGTACCAGGTGATGACCAGCGTGTCCGAAAGGGGTTTCGGAGGCCCCGGCAAGCGTTGGGGGCCTTATGGGCCAAGGGGAGAGGGCACATCAGCACACTAAGGGGCTGAGCGCCCCTCCCACCCCATCTCACTAACCAGGGGAGCTCCTAAGTGGCGCCTTAAGCGCCACTCGGAGCAACCGGTGCCCACGCGCGCCCCCTTCATGGGCCAGCCCACTTTGGATTCTCTCCCTCGCTCCCTCTTCCTTCGCTTGGGCGCTCGGGAGGTCGTATACGTCGAGCGGCAAAAAAAGCGCGCATGTGGATCGAACTCCAGACCTCACGATTGATTCTAGCGTGCCTAGCCAGCTGAGCTAGCATCCTACAGCAGTTTTAGCGCAACGCTAGCCTAAAAGTAGACAGCGGCAAATCATTTTTTCAAAAAAATGATTTTTTTATAATATACTTTGAACAAATTTTAAAATACAGTGAACTTTTTTGTAAGCAAACATAGAACAAATTTCAAATACACAAATGAAAAAAATTTGTTGTATGCGTTGAACAATTGTTTAATGTACGATGAACAAATTTTAAGTACATAATGAACATTTTTTTATATACGTTGAACAATTTCATAATATACGGTGAATTGTAAATTTTAATATATGATGAACATTTTTATAAATTCAAAAGGTGAACTATTTCATAATATATGATGAACATTTTCTTAATATGACCAAAACAAAAAAGAAACTAGACTATTTACTATACAAAATCATAAAAGCAGAAATCTAATCACAGCCATAAGTTATCCCGGTTGGCTAGCTGCACTCGAACAAAGGCCGTGGGTATAGAGTTCGACTCCTGCAGGAATGAAAGAAAAAGTAAAACGGGCCTGGCCCATGACGGGAGGGGGGTGTGCGCCCGTTTGGGAATCAGCCTATAAGGGGCGCTGAGGGCGCCATTTAGGAAATGCCGTAACCAGGAGAGGTGGGGGCCCCACCCCTAGGGCAGCCGCCCCTCCCGGCTTGGGGGGCAAGTTTCCTAGGGGGTGGGGGCGCCCAAACCCATCTAGGGTTTCCCCTGTGGCCGCCGCCCCTCCCATAGGGAACCCTAGGGCGCCTCCCCCTCCTCCCTTCCCCCTATATATAGTGAGGGAGAGAGAGGGCAGCTGAACCCTTCCCCTGGCGCAGCCCTCTCCCTCCTCCAACACATCCTCCTCCTCTGTAGTGCTTGGCGAAGCCCTGCCGGAGAACCACGAGCTCCATCACCACCATGCCGTCGTGCTGTCGGAGTTCTCCCTCAACTTCTCCTCTCCCCTTGCTGGATCAAGAAGGAGGAGACGTCCCCGGGCTGTACGTGTGTTGAACGCGGAGGCGCCGCCCGTTCGGCGCTTAGATCGGAATCGACCGCGATCTGAATCACTGTGTGTACGACTCCACCAACCGCGTTCTTGTAACGCTTCCGCATCGCGATCTTCAAGGGTATGAAGATGCACTCCCCTCTCTCTCGTTGCTAGTCTATCCATAGATTGATTTTCGTGATGCGTAGAAAATTTTGAATTTCTGCTACGTTCCCCAACATGAAGAACTGTCGCAACGGTGCATACTCAGGGAGAACACTTATACCTTGAAATTTAGTAAGGGATCATCTTATAATGCTACCGACGTACTAAGCAGATGCATAAAAGATAAACATCACATGCAATCAAAATATGTGACATGATATGGCCATCATCATCTTGTGCTCATGATCTCCATCACCGAAGCATCGTCATGATCTCCATCGTCACTGGCGCGACACCTTGATCTCGATCGTAGCATTGTTGTCGTCTCGCCAACTATTGTTACTACGACTGTCGCTACCGCTTAGTGATAAAGTAAAACAATTACATGGCGATTGCATTGCATACAATAAAACGACAGCCATATGGCTCCTGCCAGTTGCCGATGACTTTGTTACAAAACATGATCATCTCATACAACAAATTATATCACATCATGCCTTGACCATATCACATCACAGCAAGCCCTGCAAAAACAAGTTAGACGTCCTCTACTTTGTTGTTGCAAGTTTTACGTGGCTGCTATGGGCTTCTAGCAAGAACCGTTCTTACCTACGCATCAAAATGACAACGATTTTTCGTCAAGTGTGTTGTTTTAACCATCAACAAGGACCGGCCACAGTCAAACTTGATTCAACTAAAGTTGGAGAAACTGACACCCGCTAGCCACCTGTGTGCAAAAGCACGTCGGTAGAACCAGTCTCATGAACGCGGTCATGTAATGTCGGTCCGGGCCGCTTCATCCAACAATACCGCCGGATCAAAGTAAGACGTTGGTGGTAAGCAGTATGACTTATTATTGCCCACAACTCTTTGTGTTCTACTCGTGCATATAACATCTACGCATAGACTTGGCTCGGATGCCACCGTTGGGTAACGCGGTAATTTCAAAAAAAATCCTATGATCATGCAAGATCTATCTAGGTGATGCATAGAAATGAGTGGGGAGAGTGTGTCCACGTACCCTCGTAGACTGAAAGCGGAATCGTTTCAATAACGCGGTTGATGTAGTCGAACGTCTTCGTGATCCAACCGATCCAAGTACCGAACGTACGGCACCTCCGCGTTCAGCACACGTTCAGCTCGATGACGTCCCTCGTACTCTTGATCCATTTGAGGACGAGGGTGAGTTATGTTAGCACGACGGTGTGGCGACGGTGATGATGATGCTACCGGCGCAGGGCTTCGCCTAAGCACTATAATGGTATGATTGAGGTGTGTAACTGTGGAGGGGGGCACCGCACACGGTTGGGAGAGAAACTTGTGTGTCTTTGGGGTTCCCCCAGCCCCCGTATATAAAGGGGGGAGGGAGAGAGGCCGCCCCCCTAAGGGCACGCCAAGTGTATGGAGTCCTACTAGGACTTCCAAGTCCTAGTAGGAATCCTTTCCCTTTTAGGAGTAGGAGAGAAGGAAGGAGATAGGGAGTAGGAAAGGGAAAGGGGGGCGCCGCCCCCTTCCCGTAGTCCAATTCGGACCCATGGGGGGGAGCCACCTCCCTTTGGCATGCCTTCTCTATTTCCTGTATGGCCCAATAAGGCCCATTACTTCTCCCGGTGAATTCCCGTAACTCCCCTGTACTCCAAAAAATACCCGAATCATAGGGAACCTTTCCTATGTCCGAATATAGCCTTCCAATATATTGATCTTTACATCTTGACCATTTCGAGACTGCTCATCATGTCTGTGATCTCATCCGGGACTCCGAACAAACTTCGGTCATCAAAACACATAACTCATAATACAAATCATCATCAAACGTTAAGCGTGTGGACCCTACGGGTTCGAGAACTATGTAGACATGATCGAGACACATCTCCGATCAATAAACAATAGCTGAACCTGGATGCTCATATTGGCTCCTACATATTCTTCGAAGATCTTTATCAGTCAAACCGCATAACAACATATGTTGTTTCCTTTGTCATCGGTATGTTACTTTCCCGAGATTCGATCGTCGGTATCATCATACCTATTTCAATCTCGTTACCGGCAAGCCTCTTTACTTGTTCCGTAATACTTCATCTCGCAACTAACTCATTAGTCACATTGCTTGCAAGGCTTATAGTGATGAGCATTACCGAGAGCGCCCAGAGATACCTCTCCGAAACACGGAGTGACAAATTCTAATCTCGATCTATGCTAACCCAACAAACACCTTCGGAGACACCTGTAGAGCATCTTTATAATCACCATTTTTACGTTGTGACGTTTGGTAGCACACAAAGTGTTCCTCCGGTATTCGGGAGTTGCATAATCTCATAGTCTGAGGAACGTGTATAAGTCATGAAGAAAGCAGTAGCAATGAAACTGTAACGGTCATAATGCTAAGCTAATGCATGGGTCATGTCCATCACATCATTCTCCTAATGATGTGATCCTGTTTATCAAATGACAACACATGTCTATGGTTAGGAAACGTAACCATCTTTGATTAACGAGCTAGTCAAGTAGAGGCATACTAGGGACAATATGTTTTGTCTATGTATTCACACATGTACTAAGTTTCCGGTTAATACAATTCTAGCATGAATAATAAACACTTATCATGAAATAAGAAAATAAATAATAACTTTATTATTGCCTCTAGGGCATATTTCCTTCACTAACTGGAAGATGGGGGAGAGGTTTTCACATGCTCTCCCCAATCACTGTTGCCTTGCCTCAGTTGCCTGTGTTGATCCACATCAATGTCATGTGTTGCTGCTCTTGAACTTACAATTATCGCAAATAAGATGAATTGGGAGTCTGAGGCTGATATGATGTTTACAAGACTTGAGGTGAGGTTCTTCACACAAATGTTTGGTCAGAGTAACAATTTTTTTTGACAAATGGTCAGAGTATCAATTTAATTGCTTGGCAATCTACAATGTAGTGTAGTTTATGTTCCTTTTGTAAATTGCATATTTGATAAATTGGGTTTGAGGTTCAATGTGAATAAACTTGGATCAAATCTGAGATGGAAGTGTTAGTGCGGGCTACTTTTGGTTTTACATCAAACTTTTTTATAATAACAGTTTGTCCTGCCTTAATTTTTTTTCGTCCGCCGACGCTACATGCAATGGTTTATCATGTTATTTTGTTCTTTGAACGGGTAGTTAATCACGGAAGTACATATATGTCATCCCCAAGTGTCCTTGGCTCAAACCTGGGTTCCATGTTATATATTGGAAATTCTCACAATTATCTCTATTATATTATGCTCCAAATTCTAGTATAAAGAGAAAGGCTAACTCCAGACTCGCTTCGCTCCGCTTCTTCCCGAGCCCCCCAACCCCCATGGTACGGATCAGTATTGACCTAGGTCACCTGTGTTATATATACCTCTTGTAAGCCACCCCATGGGATACATTAATCAGTTCTAAATCCCCGGCGTTTGTAACATCTCTCGATATAGTAAAGTTTGGTTGGCTGGCTTCCGTGGTTTTTCCCCTTCGTCTTGGAGGGGTTTTCCACGTTAAAATCTCATGTCCCATGCTTGTTCTTCGTTCTTCATCGATTTGATTTGCTTGTCGTATCTCTAACAATCTCTGAAAGACACAAGCTGCCCTTGGCTCAAACCTGGGTTCCATCTTGCAATAACAGAAATGGTAATGTCTCATGGTGGTAGCCTCAAGAATACATGCTTACATTGTGATGGTTGTTGCATTCACGGAGTATGCATTTCAACCTGTGATGAGGCATTCCATATTGCCGATGCTCATATGTGGAGATTTAGGGATGCATATGTGGAGCATCACCTATAGAAGGGACAAACATTTCTCTCAAACATGCTCTACTTCTCGAAAGATGTCTGCCAGGTCTCGAAACTGGAGTATCCCCTGGCCTACTATGCTCGTATGCTTGCATGGTTCATGCACCAGTGATGATGTTTACGTATTGGATTTTTTTCGTGCCACTGGATTGCTGAGAAGATGGTGAGCAGAAGGCGCTTCTGGAGTCTATGTCAGTTTTGATGAAATAGAATCTGCGCAGTTTGAAGGCATCTTCTCATGGGGACTTGAGTTCTTCATTATGTGACATGTCTGTGTCTGGGAATAAGGAGTTCAAGGAAACGGATGCCCAGAATCCAGAAAGTAGGGATTGTGAATCAAGTTTGGTGCTTGACAGAAGCAAAAGGATGAATGGAGTGCGGGAGATATGTAACCATTGCAAAAAGGATTACACATCTGAGCCAAAACAACATGGGACTTCTCCTAATTCAAAGTCGGGCTAGGTTCAAGCCTTTCTCTCTGGCTCGACCGATACCTTTTTACTCTAGAAAAAACAATTTGGAACTTCTCACTTGTTGGGGCATCTTAAGAATGACCATGGAATTGACCCCAAAGCCTCATTTTCAGCAAGTGGGAAGTGACCACATTTGCTTGGTTTTAACTAGATTGTGGGCATCGCAACCATTCTTGGTAATCCAACTGTTCAACACTCGCGTAGCAGTATGCATAGGACTCTGTATCTGGAATTTCTCTCAAGATAATGGTTAATGTTTTTTCATTAGCTGTAAGAACTAAGTTCTTTTTTTTTTTTGAGGATCTGTAATAACTAAGGTCTACAGTACGTGTAGCCTGTGTTATTGTACTATTGTGCTAAACTTTCTTCTTGCTTGGTCAATATGACTTTGTTTCCCGAATTAGTCGCAGCTGGATCCAGTTTGGAAGGGGTACCGTTTGGAAGTGCATTAGCACACCTATATTTGTGCACTGGTGGTGTGTCGAGTGTCTTTGTTTATCAAACTGTTATATTTGTATGTGTTCGCTGTATAAATGCACCCTTGAACATCCTAAATTTTCGTTATTAAGCATTGAGGCGTGTTTTTTCTGGTTGTGGAAAACTTCATATAGAGTAGGCAGTAGTCAATATGATGGCTTGATGGAAATAAATGAGATCCGGGCATCACTTATTTGTGAACTATAATTTTCAGTGACTTCTATATCAAGTGAGCTGCATTTAGGACAGTAAAATTGAGCTTAAAGTGTTCCCTCTCATGCCTTTAAATTTTTTGGCCGTTCGATTTCATGTGTTGAACGCTCCTGGACGTTAGATCTTCCTTCCCGACAATGTTTTCGCGAGATGGGCTGCCTGTCCTAAAGGGCAGCTATGCTCATAGCTTTTTTGGCCCGTTGTAGTTAACTGGGTTAGAATTCGGCCCATTTCTAGTCCTTGTTCCATCCCATCCTCCCCCGCATTCGCATCTCCTGACTCCTGCATGTCGTGAAATAACACGGCCACCTATGGGACCATCGGCCCCTTGTGGTTCGGCAAGGAGGAAGAGTGCGTTGCACAAAGAGCGGATAGCGTAGAGCAACACGGTGGTGATGACACGAGCAACTTTTACCCAGGTTCAGGCCGCCGCGAGGCGTAAAACCCTACTCCTGCTTTGGTTGATGAAGCACCATAGTGGAGACGCAGCGCTCTAGCCCGGCAAGGTCGCCTCGGGACGAGAGCCGCTACGTGTGTATGAGTGTACAAGAGTCTGAATCCTTTCTAGGGTTGCCACGGCCCTCCTTTTATAGGTCAAGGGGCCACCACAATGGCAAATCAGTCGTTACGTACTGATTAGATAGCAAAAAGTGCTACCATACCTAACTCTGTAGACAGGACAAAGCGCATTAAATGCACCGCTTACTGTCACATTGTGGGCGTAGCCCGACAAGCCTTGCCATGCCATTAAACCACCTTCTCGCTTGTCTGCATGACACATCTTCTGGACGGGCGTCATTTAGGGGTGCTCTTCCTCGAAAATGGCTGCCACGTTCCAAATGACAGCCACTTAATCACCAGGGGGCTCGACACCGCGCCGATATGTGACTTGTGTTGCTATGAGGTGGAGCGGTGGAGCTTTGGCGGGGTGACCCGCTATTGGGGCTCCCGACAAGCTTGTCGGGGGAGTCCCGAGACTTGTCTTCTGGGTGACCTCGACCTTGTCGGGCTCGCCTACTCAGCAAGGGAGGTTTTTCCTTCGTGATATCTTGCTCTTTTGGTTGGTCTTTGTCTTCTTGATCCGCCCTTTGATTTCTCAAAGAGCTATCTCTTCTGCTTGGCCTTGTCTTCAATGCTACAACCTTGCTCTTGAGCCTGTGTACAGTCCGCGAAACACATGCCTGGGGTTTGTTGCATCGACACTACGCCTTCTCCTCTTGGTCGTGAGAGCTATATCTGGCCTACAGTGAGATAGAAGGTGCTCTGGCTGAAGGTTGTGAGCGTACGGTCTGACCTATTAGCGATCGCTTCGCTCTCTATTGGTTTTCTTCAAAAAAATCATTTTCTCGTTTTCTTTTGTTTTTCCTTCGGTTCTTTTTGTTGTTTCACCGGTTTTTTTGCCTTTTCTTTTTTATTACTTCATTATAATTTCAATTTTTTACCGGTTTTCTTTGTCTCTTACACGGTTTTCATAGACTTTTGTTTTGTTCCCTTTTTTCTTTGTTTTTGTATGGTTTTCTTAGTTTCTATACCGGTTTGTTCGGTTTCGTTTCTTTTTCTTTCTTTCTTTGTTTTTACTGGGTTATTTTATTTTCTTTTCTTATGTTTTATTCGGTTTTCTTGGTTTTATTATTGTCATTATACTTCGTTTTTCTTTTGGTTTCTTTTTGTTTCTTTCATGGTTTTTATTCGTTTTTCTTTTCTTTTTCATTTTCCTTTCTTTTCTTCAATTCTTTGTTTATTTCTTAGTTTCCAACTTTTTTGTTTTTTCCTTTGTTTCTTTATCGGGTTTCACAATTTTTTTTCATTCTTTTTGTACTCATTTTTTCATTTTTGCTTTTCTTTTTCTTTTTCTTTGGTCTTTCTTGGTTTTCTTTGTTTCTTTTGATTTTCATTCTACATTTTTTGTATATGTCAACAACATGTTACAAATACATGTTTAATATTTTTAGTACATGTTCAGCATTTTTTTCTATACATATTTTTAAAAACGATGCTTGATTAACATTATTTGTATACGATATTAATATTTTTAAAATTCATGGTCAAGAATTTTCTATACGCACTTTTAAACTTTTTCAGATACAAGATTAAAATTTTCTTATACATGGTTAGCATGTTTTCTATGCACAACTTACATTTTTCAAATTCTTTATCACATTTTTTAAATGAGATATTAACATTTTTAACACATGGTCTAATTTTTTTCTAAACTCTTTCTTTATTTCTTAGTTTCCAACTTTTTTGTTTTTTCCTTTGTTTCTTTATCGGGTTTCACTATTTTTTTTCATTCTTTTTGTATTCATTTTTTCATTTTTGCTTTTATTTTGCTTTTTCTTTGGTCTTTCTTGGTTTTCTTTGTTTCTTTTGATTTTCATTCTACATTTTTTGTATATGTCAACAACATGTTACAAATGCTTGATAACATTTTTAACATTTTTGAAATACTTGTTTAACATTTTTTTTCAAATGCTTGATAACATTTTTTCCTACCTGATAAAAAATTTCCATCATTTTTTGTACATAGTCAACATTTTATTTATACACATTTAATATTTTCAAATACTTGTTTAACATTTTTTGAAATGCTTGATTAACATTTTTATATACATGGTCAATTTTTTAATCAATTTGTAATACATGGTCAACTTTTTCTCGATGCACATTTAACATTTCCCAAGTGTTTGATTAATATTTTTCAAACACTTGATCAACTTTTTGTCAAATGCTTGATTAACATTTTTTAAATACATGATCAAATTGTTTCATACACATTTAATTTTTCTGTATACATTTTTTGTATACGTGATAAACATTTCCTCTATACACATTTAACATTTTTCAAATGTTTATGTAGAGTATTTTTTGTAATATATTTGTTTAGAATATTTGAAAGTATAAATAAAAGTATAAAAAAGAAGCAAAAAACAAAATCAGAAAACATGACCCCCCCCCCCCAACAAAAAAAAGAACAGGATGTGGGCTCCAGCGCACCTGGGCCGGCCCATCTCGCGCTGCCCTACCTAGAGGGTTCCCTTTGACGCTGTAAGTGGAGACATAGGGGCGTCCCCTCTTGGTTGCCACCATTCTCCACTAGCGAGAACCCCTCTGAGACCGTGGCGGGCGACCGCTCCTCCTCAACCTCCCCTCTGGATTCCAGCTCCTGGACCCTGGCATCGCCGGTCCTCACGACCGGTCCCGCTCGGCGCCGCCATTCTCCTCCTCGGGCAAGAACCCCTACTGCCTCAGACCCCTCCGAGCCCGTGGCGGGTGACTGCTCCTCCTCCTCATCCTCTGTGGAGGTCTCCTCTGACACCCTTGCAGGTGACCAGTTGGAACCACCGGATTTTGGGTAGAACTGTCGGGGAGATCTCTATTTGGGGAACGAGGGCAGTGAGGAGGAGGAGAGAAGGCAGGAGATGGCAGCTAGAAGAAGGAGAAGGCATGGACAGAATGATTTCAGATTCAGTTCCATGAAAACGTTTGTTTGACGCGGTCCTGAGGTTTTTTTTTTTTTTGAGACAAACGCGGTCCTGAGCTTATAACCTGCTCGTACAGAGACACACACGAGGCCCACGGTCCACACATGCACTCAGCCCACCAGTTTACATTTGAACCTCCCGCCACTTATCGATCATCTACCCCTAAAAAAAAACTTATCGATCATCTTCTTCTTCTGAATGTGCTTTCCCTGACTACTTAGCATGAGTAGCTGCATACTATTGCCCTTGATAACCAGCTGGACCCAGGCTGGTGCCGATGGAAAATGCTTCTTGAGCACTTCATAATCTTCCCGTTTAGCTGCATCCTTGAGCAACGTAGACCACTTGATCAGCACATGCAAATAAGATGCATTTCCTTCCTTTACTAGACGGCTGTTTCTTCAGTTAGCACTCCTGGCAGAGACATGTCCAATGGTTTGGGCAATACTGAGAAAACCGGCGTATGAACTGAAACATGGGCCGTAAGCTAAGTAGAACACAACATTTCTGTTACTCCGTTGTCATCTCTTCCATCTCGGCTACATTTTCTGTTAGTCCCATTGGCCCGGGACAATTGTTCTGTTTTATTTTTCCTCCTCATACTAGCACACTGCTGGAAAGAATTAGTACTCCCTCAGGTCCTCATTAGTTTGCATATTAGAAAAAACGATTTTTCCCTCAATGCTCTGCGTACTAGCAGGTTTTGGCACTTCTTTCCAATTTTGCCCCTCCTTTCCAACTTCGCATGCGTGCCTGCAGTTACTCCCGTCTCTCTCTCCCATGCACGTCCTTCGCGTCTTCCCAAGGCAGCCAGACGCCTACCTCTTCCTCTCCTGCCCACCGGTCCCATCTCAGCTTCCCATTCTCCACATCCCACTCTCCCTTCTCCTCCACATCCTGTACATCTCCATGGATGAAATCCATCCATCGTGGTTGTGGGAGGACAGCCAGCCTGTAGAGGATAGCGAGACCATGGATGAAAGCTTGCTCGCGGAGGACAGCGAGCTGTACGTGGAGGACAGCGAGCTCGCGTACGGAGGCGTGCTCCCCGCAGGCGGCGCGCTCGCGGACGGTGGCGCGCTCCCCGCAGGCGGCGCGCTCGCGGACGGTGGCGTGCTCCCGCTCGCAATGGGCGGCGCGCTCGCGAACGGTGGCGTGCTCCCGCTCGCAGAGGGCGGCGCGCTCGCGGGCGACGTGTTCCCGGTAGGCGGCGCTCCCGTGGACGGCCACGCACTCGTGGAAGGCGGCGCGCTCTCGGACAGCGACCTGTGCCGGGAAGGCGGCGTGTTCCCGGTAGGCGGTGCGCCCGTGGATGTCGGCTTGCTCCCGCTCGCGGATGCTGAGAAGATTTTGCATAGAGAGAGACGCGTGCATGCATATCAAGAGAGAGAGAGCATGCAGAGAGAGATGCATACAAGGAGAGAGAGATGCGCATGCAGAGAGATGGAGAGAGAGGAGTACGTGGGCACGAGAATAAATGCCTGCAAGCCAATCATTCGCATGCGCATGCAGAGAGTATTTAACTACCCAGCCTCCCTTCCGTATCAAACCAGGGGCAAAACAGTCCGATTTTTGCTGCTTTCTCCTCTCCTTGGTATGCGGGTTGAGCATAGAACGCAAAGAAAAAAGGATCGGAGGGAGTATTATTGTCACCCGCTGAAAGCCAGTCAATCCTTGATCGCTGACGGTATGGAATTTCCTCCTTTTGATATAGTAGTTCAACTAGACGGTCACAACATTTAATCTGTGTATGTGATGGCCCAACTCTGCAGCCATATGATTGTAAAATTAAATGAATTGTAGTAATAGTTTTTTTAGACAGCATTGTAAAGAATTTCCTCCATATGATTGTACAATTAAATGATTTGTTTTTAAAAAAAGCATTGTAAAGAATAACTGGGAGCCGAACGAGCTGACTTCACAAAACCAGGCATCAGAGAGACAGCGGAGGGCAGAGACGCAGAGTAGGAGCGGAGCCGAACACCGCGACCAGAGAGAGTACTCGGTTCCGCATCCAGAAAGGAATCTCATCCTGAAAGGTGCAGGACGAACTGGGGAAAAATGAAAGCCATGGTCGTAATGAATCAAGCTAGGCTTGAGATGCAAGCTACCAAATCCAAAGCTTGTACTGAACTGACTCGGAGTGCATTCCGATTTCTTCACGGATCACAGCAGAACACGGCTTCGATCCCATCACGGATCACTTCACAAGTTAAAAGGGCTTCGATCCCATCACGGATCACTTCACTAGTTAAAAGGGCTTCGATCCCATCTACAGCGCCCATCCAATCTTTCCCATCGATCTTCTCCTCTCCTCCACCGCATCCAATCGCATCTTCCGGCCCTTACCCCAGCGACCGCCGTCCGCTGTTCCCATGGAGGTTGCCCACCGGAACCGGGAGCCCTTCAGCGTCATGTCCGGCCACGGCCGGAAGCGCCCGCTGGAGACCCTTCGCCAGCGGTTCCAGGCAGAGCTCGTCGCGGTCCGTCGCCTCCTCGCCGAGGCGGCCTCCGTGCTTCCCGCCTCGTCCCCGTCGGCTCCCCGCGTGTTCGTCCGTCCAGCCGAGGAGCCGCCAGCCAAGAAGAGGAAGGCTTCCCATGCCGTTCCCGTGAAGAAGATGACGTCCAAGGAGCGGAGCCAACTCTACGCGGACCTCACCAAGCTAGCCAAGCTCTCTGAATCTCATGTGCTCCCCGCTCATATCCTGGAGCTGCTGAAGAAGCAGAGCCGCCGCGGCATCTGCGACGATTACATCGAGATCGAGATGCACGCCATCCAAGACGAGGCCCTTGTGGAGATGCAGAAGCAGCTGGGCAAGTTCGTTCGAGAGAGGGCGAATCCGTCGACGCATCAGCACAAGAACATGATGGCCGAGGAGGAGGACGAAGAAGTTGACATAGTCGGCGGCGTCTCCCCTTTGCCGATCAGGCCGACACCAGTGCAGCTCGTCGAAGAGGACATCTGCGGCGACGTCATCCCGGTGCTGAAGAATCTTGGCCAAGATGCAACCATCAGCGGCAGCAGAGGTTCGGTTTCTGATTCTTCTCACCAGACTAGCGTCGACAGTCCAGCTCCGGCAGAGCGCGCCGCCAACACTACGCCTCCAACACGCGACCTCATCGCCCGTGCCAACGAGATTCTGGAAAGGCGGCGAAAGGAGGCGACGTCCCGGGCGAGGGAGAAAGCCCGTCAGCAAGTGCTCGAGACGGAGAAGACGGTAATGTTCAACGAGAGCCTAGAGGAGGACGTGAAGGCGCTCGGCATTGATCAGTACAACACGGCGAGGCCGAACAACTTGTTGCGACTGATGGGACTCTTCCGCAAGGACAAGGCTGACGACGACGACGACCTGAAGCAGCAGCATCAAAGCTTCCAAGACGATTTAGAGGAAGGGGAGATTCGGCTGTGATCGTCGTGGCTAGCAAAGAAAGCTAGCTTGTAGTTCTCTTCTGCTGATGAACGTGATATTTTGTTTGTGTACACATGCTTGCGATGTGACGATGGCAGCTAATTGATTTGATTGCCATCTTGTCTAGCAACATGCTGACACTAGCTTGATGCTGTTCTTGAGACCTCAGAGTAGGCGTGTAGGCATGATTGAATGAGAAAGTTATATGATCGACTATATTTGGTCATCTAGACCATATTTGGAAGTACATGATCGATTATACAGAGTATCAGCTAAATTAGTTTGTGGTGCTGCATTGTGTAAGTGCCTAAATGCTCATCATAAAGTTGGCCCATCTCCGAGAAAGATTAACAAAGATGTCCATTTCTGAGAAAGATTAATTGAGATGTCTGTTAGGGGAGAGGTTTGCACTTGTTCTCCGCAATCATTGTTGCCTTTCCTCAGTTGCTTGTGTTTGATCCACATCAAAGTCATGTGTTACTGCTCTTGAACTTATAATTGTCGCAAATAAGATGAATTGGGGGTCTGAGGCTGATCTGATGTGTACATGAGTTGAGGTGAGGTTCTTCACACAGATGTTTGGTCAGAGTGACAATTTTTTTTGATAAACGGTCAGAGTAACAATTTAATTGCTTGGCAATTTACAATGTAGTTTATGTTCCTGTTGTAAATTGCATATTTGATAAAATTCACTTTGAGGTTCAATGTGAATAAGCTTGGATCAAACCATTTATGCTATGGAAGTGTTGCTGTGGGCTACTTTTGGTTTTACATCAAGAAAATAGTCTAGGAAGTGTACTGGTGTTGCAAAGTTTTTCAGAAGGAATATTTTATTACCTTAAAAAGCATCAAGTTGATGTATTGTTATTCTAATTAATAAATGCTGTTGTCCTTTCACCTTTCAAGATACTAAATCACGGCCATCAATCTGCTATGGTTGATATACTGGAAATTCTCACAATTATTTGTGAAAGACACAAGCTGCCCTTGGCTCAAACCTGGGTTCCTTGTTGCAATAACAGAAATGGTATGCCTCATAGTGGTAGCCTCAAGAATGCATGCTTGCATTTTGATGGTTATCACATTCACGGAGACGTGTTTCTCTCAAACATGCTCTGCTTCTCGAAAGATGTCACTCAGGTCTCTGAACTGGAGTACCCCTGGCACACTGTGCTCGTATGTTTGGATTAGCTGCCCGTATTGTAGTTTGCTTGCAGAGTTCATACACCGGTGATGATGTTTACATATTGGAGTTTTTACTGCCACCGGATTGCCGAGAAGATGGTGAGCAAAAGGCACTTCTGGAGTCTCTTTGCGTTATGATGAAACAGAATCTGCTGCGCAGTCTGAAGGTATCTACTCGTGTAGACTTTGGTTCTCAGTTCGGTGACATGCCTTTGGTGTTTCACAGAAGCAAAAGGATGCGCAGGAACACTGAAAATGCCGCACTAAGCATCAGTGTTGTCCAACACCGTCCTTCTACACAGTCTATAAATGCACCAAGATTAAGATCAAAAGTATGGAATCACTTCAAGAAGATGGATGGAGCGCAGGCGATTTGCAACTAATGCAGAAAGGACTATGCAGCTGACCCAAAACCACATGGGAATTCTCGTCTGTTGGGACATCTTAAGCATGACCATAGAATTGACCTCAAAGCCTCATCTTCAGAAAGTGGGAACTGACCCTCCCATTTCTATCCAACTGTTGGGCGCTCGTGTAGCTGTATGAATGCATAAGGCTGCATCTTAAGACTGGAATTTCTATCAGAATCCGGGTTATGTATTAAAATACGTATATGGTAAGAAACGAGCGCTGGACATATTTTTTATAAACTAAGCTTTACGTGGTGTTTGTACTATTGTGCTCTTCTTGTTTTGCCAATATTACTATATCTCCTCGGTTAGTCGCAGCTATTATTCAGTTTCAAATTGCATTAGCGCACCTATATTTATGCAGTCGTGGGGTGTTGAGTGTCTTTTGGTCGACTCATCGCTCAAAGAACCCTTCAAATGGTTTGAAAATGGGGGTATATCCAGTGGCGGAGCTAGCTTTTCACACCAGGGTGGTCCTCCCCCCAATTTTCTTTTTACAAGAAATATGACATGTGAAGTTCTAACTAGTTATCAGTATCACGTAGAAATAGATCAATATGGTCTTACAAACACACTAGAATTTTCAATTAAGACTAAGTTTTGCATAAAGAAACCTACATAGTACATACTACGTGGACCATAGACATACCTTGAGAGGTTAAAAAAGACTGTTTTCGGCCTACAGTTTTGCAATGTCATGAAGGTATCAATTATATCATCTTCATTCACCTAGGAGAAAACATCCCTCTCAATGTATGTGACTAGACAATCATCCAAAAGACTATCGACCGTCTTATTTCTCAACTTGCTTTTGACTATGCTCATGGCAGAAAATGCTCTCACAACATTTGTTGTTGCCACCGGTAGAATAAATACCAATTTTAGAAGCAACTACACGAAATGACTCCAAGAAAAACTTCTCTTCTGAAGTGATCTCCAGCCCTCTTCATTTTACAACAAATCTGTAAAACAACTTTCTATCAACTAGTAAGCTGGCACGTGCAACGCACGTCTCAGCCAAAGCAACACATGAAACTCATATGCATATTGAATTCTGAATCCATATTCTAGAAATTTAATAAAACACAATGACTATAATGTCTGATGATCCCTGACTGTTTAAAGGTCATATAGTAAAGAAATTTAATACAAAGCCCATCAATGCTTGAAGGGTCGCAAGCTTGATGAGTCTGTCGGTTTTTAGGACCATTTTTGCCCCCATTCTGAGTTTCTCTCATCTCCTGGAGTGCAACATTCATGAACAAGAAATGAAGGAAAATTAAGATTTTTTTTTGTATGACATGGATGGCATGCAAGCGGCAAGCCACACTTTCTCTAAGTTAATCTTAGTTCTGGCCAGATTAACCATGAATGAAACCTGTCCTATCAACATACAGTTTATTGCATAATAAAGGAAAAAATATAATATTTTTATTTTCTTGACACAGATCTCATCAATGAAAAAGCCATGCTTTTATTACTCTCTATTACTAAATCATGTAGTGTTTATAGGGTCAACCTGTTTGAGCATCCTCTACTTTTTCTTCTTTTCTTTCTTTGCCATTAGAGTATGGTGATTGTTGCATCCCAAGTACGGGAAGGGCCTAAATGATCATATCGTGATGTGAATATTTAATATGCAAATATAAGACGCTATTAGATAGCAGGCAATATATGTTCACTTCTGTTTAAAAAAATACCAGCATGATCACACATTTAATCGAGATAGCATAAATATCTATATTAGTATTCTCATGTATGTTTCCGAACTAACCTACACTTTAAGGCCATATTTACCAGCATGTAGGAGATCAGCTCTAGAGAAATGGCACTTCAATGCATCGGAAACAGGATGTTGAAATGAACAACAATACCTGGCAAACTTTATACATAACATGCCTGCTGTATTTGGCTCCTGAACTTTAGCTCCTCCTCCGTCCATTTTAGAGTCCCCATTCCTAAAAACAAAACATTTCATACATGAAAATCTTATATGTCTCCAAGGGATAGTGGTAACCACAATGTTTAATTCAGGAGCTATTATCAATATAAAATATAAGATGAAAAGTGAGAAATTTATTGTATGTGCTAAAAGTGCTTTGTAAGTAGAACTAATAAATGGTGCAGATCTGTAACTCATAATTGGGAACCTAGAATACCCGCCGATGAGTGTTTGTATGGCATCAAGGGACGAATAAGGTCAGGGGCTAAGGCAGGTGGTCGAGGATTGAACCTGATCTTGCCTGTCATCTGATTCTATGACTCTCGGGGCTGAGCATCCCCACGCCTTCTGCTTAACCGTATCCTTGTCTGTGCCATGCAGTTTACGCAGCTCAGCTCGAGGAACACAATCCTTAATTCCCTCTATGAATGGAATAATACGCAACCTGTGTATTCACGGAAAAAAAAGTAATCTCTTCTTTTTATTGCCATCTAGATGTTCTAACCAAATTGAATAAAACGTAGGAGCAAGCTAGCGCTCTTTATACAGTAGTTAAGCACGCGAAATGCACATCTTGACTACTATAAATACAAAAAATATAAATTGTAAGTGTTAGGAGTGTAAAAAATACATATGCGTTTAGACTAAAAATAACCTCTCTAGAATTATGCCAGCCTATTACTAAACAGTAAAACTGAGCTAGCTAGGGGCATCCACAGCGATTTGACATTCATAACCATTCGATCATCTCATTTGACGCTCCTGATCATTCTGGCATCCTCCGCCAACTTTTTTAGGCAATCAAAGGCCTTTTCTACCTCTCAGCCTGTGTGTCCCGGGCCGGCCCAACGTTACTGGGCTGCTGCTCCGACGACCGACCTGAACTCCTTCTCGTTCACTGATCCAGCTTATCGTTCGATCCTGAATTGATGGCTGCGATCGTCGTGGGGCTAGGGCATCACATATGGGCCGCTTGTCTCTGGGACGCTTCTGTGCGACGTGTTGTTCGTCTCCGATTTCAGAAAAAACTCTTCGTGCAAGCGGAGCTGGTGGCGACGGCCTCCTCTCGCCGCCGCAAGCCGTCCCAAAACCATAGTGCTGACTGCCGCATCTCATCCACCACCAAGCCCACAGAGGTTAGCTTCCCGGCGGCAGGCAGTAGCGGGAATAGTCTGTCAAGGAGAGATGCCGCCGTGGCCGCTGCCTTCTGGCCATCATCTCCTGCCATTTGCTTCCACGTATTGGATTCAATCCTTACAAGTGACTTTGGAAGCGAGCTATATAGCACGACAATGGATTTCTTACGGTCGCGGAGAAAAAAGTAGGGATGGAAGGGGAGACCCTTGTGCGGGTGCAACCAGCCGACCACTACCTATTTCTGTCCCGTAGCCCTTCCCACCACAACCATCCGCCCAAATCTCATTATCCCCTTTCCTTCTGCTTCTTTTCAACTTCAATCAAGGGTACGTGCATGTTTTTCCTAGGTGGTTACTACACCACGGGAATGATGCAAAGTAGAAGTCTTCTCTTCGATTTGGTGAAGGTATTTTTTTTACTATTTCTTACAGATTAATTCGAGTTTGTTCTGTCATTTTCATGTTCTGCTTATTGCCGTAGCCTCAGCCTAGCTATCTAGGGACACCAAGGGTGAAAATTAGGTGTTTTCTCTCTCTCAATTCTTATTTGATGGCTGCTCCTTGTGTTGAGTGCTATTCTCCTACGGGTATCAAAGAAATTGATAGGTAAGTCCGAAGAGCTTTGAATATTTGTTTCCAAGCATTAGCTGCTCTAGATTTGGCACGTGAGAGTGTAATGATTAATTTCTCCACTGCTTTTCGTAAGCAATTACCATTCGTCAATCATTTCTGAAAGGATATAAAGTCGTTTCTGTATTCCAAATCCTGACTTAAAAATCTCATTTTACACAGTGTACACAGCTATTATACTTCCGTATGTTTTTGGGTAGACCAAGTTATCTAATTCCTACTGTTAGAGATATCCTTGCAATGGTTTAGTGGTGTGTTAGCCACTTGATCCCACCAATATCTATTTGAGAATCAGTTGGACCAAGTTCTTTTCAGCACTCGTTGCTTGCATTTTCTATAGACTCCATGAAGACTTGAATCATGTCAGATATAAATTGTGTCTCAAAAAACTACTACGGTAGCCATTCAAACGAAGAGTCTCTTTAATTTTCATTGTTGTAACTACATGGAATACAGCTTATGCAATATGGGTCTACGATACATATATGATTATTTTGTTTACTATCACATTTGGGCAATCTACTATTTCAGAAGTCACGGGCCAGGTCAGGTGAAGTTTGATTTACCGTCATGTGGTGACCATAAACTTGCAACTAAAGTATATCAGGACATTGCATGGTGATATGATTTGTTTTTTCATGAAACTTGCATATGGCATTTCAGGTATGCTTTTCCGTCACAGTAGTTTTATGCCACGAGGATGTAACTGATGTAATGCGTGAGTTATGAGACAATCATGTGATCTCCATTGTTGTTCTTGCATATGGGTACCAGTGTGTGGGAATTAGGCCTTTATTTTTTGTATTTCCGTAGTAATGAGGTTTAAGGTCTGCGAATAATTAATGAACTGCAAATTTGATCATCCCCCTTTCAACATTCTTATTCTACTTAAAGTTTTAACTATGTCGCACATGATCATCTACGTACTTTAAAAAAGCAAATAAATATCAACATTTATTTGAGCATACTTACACATTCGTATTAAAATTGATGATAATATTGTGCCTATGTTACGTCCTTGCTATAAACACATATTGTGTGCAAACAAAGCATTTTCATGTGGGACGATGAACATATGTCCAAACATCCAAACAAATAACTGTTTAAGTTATATCAACCATTTTTCAAATATTTATGCTATTCCTTCTTTACGAAGGCGGGCGCGGCAACGCGCGTCATCATGTTCTAGTGTGTCATGCTTATAGGTGAAATACGTACATGGCCAGCCACGGGATAATGCAAGAGATTGTCCATCACTTTCATGATAAAATGCTCGGTTGTACCGAGTGCAGATTTTTTTTACCTCTATGACATATTAATGATCTATCATCAAAAGATTCAGGCAGGTCAATGAGGTCATTTATACCAGGTTGCCACCAATAGACGATCGCCTAGGCTTCTTGGTTTATCCTTTTATGTTAGAGTACGTAATGGGTCTAATAGGCCCATTAGTCTTAGGATTAATTAGAGATAAGGATCGTTTGCTTAGGGGTCAAGTAAGCCTTGCTTGAGAGTCAAGTAAACCTCTCTATATAAAGAGAGGAGATGTATCAATCTAATCAAGCAAGAATTAAGAAGGAAATCCCTTCCCTTTTGCCCGGCCATGGGCAAAAAGGCCCCCGGCCGACCCTCTCGCGCCCTCCTTCTAGCAGCGCCATAACAATTTGGTATCAGCTAGCTTCGGTTCGATCATGTCTTCACCACCGCCAAGCCCGTCTCTTCCGCTGCCGGTCACCTTGTCGCCTCCGGCGACCACCACGACCGTCACCCCGCTCATGCCCCCATCGTCCTCACCTGGGAGGACGTGTCCGGGGTGCTGCGGGACCTAACCCAGGCGGTCCAGGAGATCCACCTGTTCTTGGACGGGTCCTACGGGCTGCACTCGGTTGCGCCGCCCATCGCCGCCCCCGCGCCGCCGTGGCTGCCGTGGCAGCCGCCGCACCAGGCGGCCTTCGCCGCGTTTGCCGGGCCGCTGCAGCTGCCATCCATCGCCACCATCGCCCAGCCCTGGCTGCAGTGGCAAACGCCGCTCCTGGCGGCCTCCGCCGCGCCCGGCGCGACAGCGCAGCAGCCGCTACAGCTGCAGCAGCCACCGCCGGTCAACTCCGCCGCCCAGTATGGGATGCCCTATGACGGGAGTGCGACGACCTCGTTCCCATCAGCGCCGCCACCATCCCAGGGCGTCCACATCCAGCAGATCAAGTCCCTGTCGTCACCGCTTCCGTCTTGGATCGCTACCCGCCACGTGTCGGCGGCGGTGAGGCTGCAGGCTGCTGCGCGCGGCCCCCTAGCGCGTCGGCGTGTGCGAGAGATATGTGGTCTGCAGCTGCCGCTCCTCCAACTTGCCCTTCGCTGTGCAAAGGACCTCAATCTCGTCCGCTGCGTCGAGGATCTTGGGCATGTGGTTTCCCCCACGGGTGGCCGACATGTTGTTTTCCCCGCGGGCAGCGACCTCAAAGTCTGCGACATCGGCGGTTGGGGGGCGCACCCCTCCTCGTCATTCTCCATCGCAAGCCCTCCACTCTTCCCTGTGCGGTGCAGACCAACAGCCATACACATGCACTCCTTTTGTCCAGGTGGTGTCCATGGGATCCAGGTGGCTGTACACGTGCACGTCCAAAATAAAGCGTCCTAGTCTATTTCAGATTGAGAATAATAAAACAAGCCGAGATGTAAAAGGCTTGTTTTTAGGTGTTAGGTTTATGTTGCGTCAAGTCATGGTTATAAGTTGGTTAGGCTACAGCTCGAGGACAAGCTGCATGTCCAGGTGGGGTGTAGTGTTAGAGTACGTAATGGGCCTAATGGGCCCATTAGTCTTAGGATTAATTAGAGATAAGGGTCGTTTGCTTAGGGGCCAAGTAAGCCTTGCTTGAGAGTCAAGTAAACCTCTCTATATAAAGAGAGAAGATGTATCAATCTAATCAAGCAAGAATTAAGAAGGAAATCCCTTCCCTCTTGCCCGGCCGTGGGCAAAAAGGCCCCCGGCCGGCCCTCTCTCGCCCTCCTAGCAGCGCCATAACATTTTCCTTCAAAAGCTCCACATAGTCACCTGTCGGAAGAACACTTCAGTATACCAAGAAATGAGTTAACGTATTTATAGTTAAACATCCCTTCATGATCATCTATCCGCTTATTAGATTTAAGAAAAATACTCAGATGAGTATTAGATCGATACTCTGCAACCACAACTGAATTGGCATTGCCATCATCATTGTTGCAGACCTGCAGTCCTCATGCAATCACACACACCACCGTCATCACAATGACATTCAAGCCATGGTAACTGTGTTGGTCGATGCCATTATTCTGGTTTCGTGTTTACAGAATACAATACATACCATCTCGCTGAACCAACATATTCTATCAGAACTAAATATTTTCATTTACGGATCTTCTCGAAAGAGAAGTACACCTTTACTTACCCTTCGTTCTTTCACAATAGAGACATAGACCAAATACATGTTAGATGGTGAAACAAACACAGTTAAGAGATAAGAGGAAGTACATATACAGATCATGTGTTCGTGACTCTACTCAGCACAAAAGCATTTCAGAATTGGAAAGCGAATTCATAAAACTGGAACACATCATTAATAGGAAGAAATCAACCATCAACAAACTTATATATTCAATGAGTTAGGTGCATAGTAAAATGTTGGTAATCCATATTTTAACACTTGGCCTACATATCCTTTTATCGTAGTGTACTTTAGGCCTTGTTTTTAATCCTTTTTTATTGTTCTTGTGCATTGATTTTTTTTAAATCGCATGTCATAAATATAAGCAAGGAATATCTATGATAGATGAATAAATAATGACGAACATAGAAATGGACAAGATGTCGTTGCCTTCAACATTTGACTACCATTGATTTAATGTTTAAACATCTCCATTTGACATCTAACATTCAAAATTCAGATCATCTTGCTTCCCGAAGCACATGTCCATTTGACATCTAGCCATCAAAATAAACGGGGCAGCGACGACAAACTTTCTACGGGGCCGAGGGGTTGTTCTGTTGCGTCCCTGCAAGAATTAGAAGATGAGGGAGGTAGAGGGAACCTAGGAGAAGAGCAGAGAGGAGAAGGGAGATGCTAGGAACCCCGATGGCGTCGAATTTGTCCGGTGGCGGACTCCGGCGAGATCGGGACGATGCCCTAGGCCGAGGCGTCGGGGGCGCACCGCTGCGGGCCGGCAAGGTTAGTAAAATTCAGAATGATGCAACATAAATGTAATTTCCATGAACATGCTTAGAGAAAGATTATCATGATATATACATCTGTTTGCTCTAAAAACCTAAAATCAAATGTGTCATGGCACAGAAATGTCATAGTACGCTCCCAAAAATATTTTTCTTCTATACATGGACACAGAGCAAGCTCTAATCAGAAATAACAAAACAAATGTCATCTGACAAAATATAACTATAATATATCATGACAAACTGTATCAAAACAAAAGCATCACAAAGTACATACTTATTATCCTAACCACGAGACATTAATAATTAGAAGCACCAAGAAAATGGCAATTTTCACCTTTGCACATATGTCAAGTGTGTAGTGCAGACTGCTGGGTCTTGCTGTCTCCAGAAGCACACATTTCTGAAGTCTGAACAAATTCTTCTGCATTTCTCCATACCATGAGATATTATATTTAGTGGTATGTTAGTCACTATGTAGCAAGTATCAGACAGTCTTGCTAATTCGAAGTAACAGTAAGCAACTCCATACGACCATACCTATTCGTTAATGTAGAGATGAACAATTGTTCAAGCATACACCATATAATTCTTGCTTTAATTCATATCGCCTCCTGTTATAAAAATGAACTACAGATCAAAAAAATAAGTAAAAGCTTGCTTGGCTGGAAGTTGCATGAAGATGAGACGATTCCACATTATTCTCAGAGATTCATACATACCATACGTGACCACAACCTGGGACGACATGTCTTTCAAATACCATGTCACAGGAGGCGTGCACCTGAAGGAGTTCTCCGGCTGCTCGGGACACAACAGAGATGGAAGACAGGAAGTGGGCAGGCGCGGCCACAATAATCTGCCTCGGTGGCGGCTGTCATCCTCGATGGTGGCGTTTCAAGCTCGGTGCTCGATGGTCGTCATCGGTGGCGATAGTCGGAGTCCTCAACGGAGGTGGTTCCGGCTCAGACCTCGACGGCAGCGCCCACCTCGACGCCATGCATGCCACCGACCCCATGCGTGGCCCGGATCTGATCTGACCGCCACAGCCCCGCGTGCAAACCAGGCCTCACCCGCGCACACAGATCCGGCCATTGCCTTCCTGTTGCGCGCACCCTCCCGGCAGACGTTGCATCATAGTACAGAGGCGTAGGCCGCCGCTTGCCCTGGCCCTATCCCCGCCGGTGGCCGTGCCGGCGACCAGAGAGAGCACAACTGCGCCTCCCTTGTCGTCTCCCCCGCTGGTGGCTGTTCTCCTTCACGACTCCGGCTTCCAACGGACGGCGCTCCAACAAAGAGTGCGGTGATGAGGAGGTCGTGTGGACGGCGGTGAGGGCGAGCAGTGAAAAAGGTGTTAGGATTTAATTAATCCTATTAATCTCTGCTTTTCCTAATCGAGGCGGTTGTCTGGTCTCCCTTCGGACGCACCGCTTCAAGGGCTATATATTATGTGTAATCCCATCATCAATGAGAACAACTATTCACTTTTGCTTCTGTGTCTATTGTCTCTCTCGTTCTCTAGTCAAAACACGTTATCAGCACGCTCTCGGCAGAGCGACTACCGGCCTCACGGGGCGACACGGAACGGCGGAAGACCGAGGCCGGCGACGTCTCGAAGAGCAGCAGCGACGCTCCCCGGTAGACGACGCGGCCCTCGTCTTGCATCTGGCGCAGATCGGCAAGCCTCGGCCAGTCCTCCACAGCGATGCCCTTGGTCCTGTCGCTACCCCCGGCGAGGCCCTTCCAACACGCGGGGCCCGCGTTACTCAGCGGCGGCTACGGCCATGACTAATCCCGGTGCGGCGCGCAGCCCCCATCGGCGGCAGTGCCTGCGACCGGCCCTCCACCCCGACTCCATGCCACGACGCCCCCCAGCAACTCCAGCGATTTTCAACTCGAACGCACTCCAAGAGAGGAAAATCCCGAGGGGAAGAAGAACTGAATCGGAGTCAAGCACCACACAAACATCAGCGTCTTCGTCTAATAAACGGGCAAATAGCTCCCATGCGACGTCGTTGGTGTGAATTGTCTCTCATGCGATGTAGTTGGTTGTAATAGCTCGCATGCGACATCTGCGTTGGAAAAAATAGCTCACATGCGACACTGCTGCCTAATCCAAGGACACATGTTTAAAACTCGAATCAGGTGAGTGGGACCCACACCATGGGACCCACTAACTTATCCAACTCAGCATTGGTCAGGTGAGCGGGACCCACAGCGTGGGACCCACTAACTTATCCAGGTCAGCATTGGTACAAGAGGACACCGAGCCGTGCCCCGAGCCGTGCAGCACCCGAACCCATCCTCCCCCCTCCCCGACCGTTGTTGTTCTTCTTCTCCGGCGACGACGGGCAGCAACGCCACTCCGGGCCGCGACCTAGCAATGTCGAGCTCCGCTTCAGCCTCCCGCCGCTCATGGCCGCGCTATGGCGCAGTGCCCATGACAAGGTGCCCTGCATGCCCACGTATCGCACCCCTGAAGCGGCTAGTCACAACGACCGACAAGAATGGCAACCTTGGGCGGGAATTCGTGAAATGCGAGAGCAAACCAGAGCAGGGAAAGGTGAGATTTTACTTCTCAATATGCCAATTTTGGTTTTTGTCTCCCAATTTCATATTTGCTCATTTTTTCCCATCGGATTTGGGATTTAGGGTTCATCTTTCCGATTTCAGAAATTGAAGCAATGCACCCATTTTGAGTGGCTAGATGAGTACATAGAGCGGATTCAACTGGAGGGTGCATCAGGGGAGCTCGATTTACAGTTGGCGGAGAAGTTGGGCAAGTTTGGATCGGGCGCATCTGGATCTGGGGCCCCTGGATCTGGCAATTCCATTGGGGGCGCCCGCCCTTCCATGGGTACTACTGTGGGAGATGCAGGAGTGACGGCAGGGCTGAAGAAGCTGAACAAGCAGATGAAGAAACTCATCGAATTGCAGAAGCAGGGCAATTTGATGGAGCTGATGGCCGGACTTTTTTATGTTTGTGTAATTGCTCTCGCATTTGTTTATGTGATGATAATTAGTCGTAAGTGAATAGATTGGGCATCATTTGTAATCGTAATGATATGTACATTTGAATAAAAGTGTTGCGTTGTACGAATTCGGCATGTCTTCTCCACTCTGTTTCGTTTTTTCAGTTCTTCAGTTCGTCATCAGTTTCAGTTTCAGTGGTAGAGGGAGAAAAGGAAAAAAAGGTCCGTCCACAGTTGCCCGAAAAAGCCAGGCCCATATAGAAGTTAGGCAGGGCCGAATAGAACATATCCAGGCCCATTGATAAAAGAAGTGTAGCTAGTGCAAAAAAAAGTGCACACGGTCATTGACATCGATATATCTTTTCGGCTTTAGGTTATTTCACAAATTTGAAGTTTCCTGCCTTCACCTTTTTTTAGATAACTCATCTGATAATTATTTGAGCTATTTTATGCATAAGCTATCGTGTCCGATTGTAGGGTCTCGTGTTGTTTCGGCTAAAACAAAAGGTTGGTTCTAGTTAGCAGTCTAACTTGCAATCTTTGTGAACCAAAAAAGTTGCAATTGTTTGGTTCTAGTTTATTTCAACCAAGCACCATTTTTATTTTATTTTTTATTTGTGCTATGGTGTTTTCAAAGTTTTTACTCATGTGTTTCAACCAAAAAAGGTTGTGCCCCTCTCAAAAAAAGAAGACATCTAGTGTGCCCCTAGTAGCATCTCCTTACAACATAGAGGGGCATCCCCTTACAACATATAGTGCATAAAACATAAAAGGAAGATAATTACTAGACACGTGCTAACAACAACTTATATGATTGGATCATGTTTTAGTGCATTTTTTAGTTCACATGGCCACATAAATAAAATGCAATGGAGAAACTTTGAAAACACCATAGCACAAATAAAAAAAATTAATAGATAGCACTAGCCCGAAAAAACATTAATAGATAGCACGATAGAGGGGCATCGGGTACCCTAGTAGCATAGATAGATAGAACATATAAAGGGGCATCCCCTTACAACATATAGTTCATAAAACATAAAACTAGATAGATAGAAGACACGGGCACACACGCCCGAACCAACACAAACACAAGCTAGATAGATAGAAAGACTCGCACTCGAACAACTCCTTGGCCCCTCCTCAGCCGGCGCCCCTCACTCGTCGTTCTCCGGCATCTGGTAGGGGAGGGTGTGCATGCCGTTGGGGTGAGGGAAGATGTGGTGGAAGATGGTGAAGATGTTGTAGGTCGTGAGCGCGATAAACTTGCATCCACACCAGAACACCTCGCCGAGGAGGTGGTGAGCGTCGTAGGGGTTGGTGAAGGTGACGTAGAGGCCGATGACGAGGCCGTTGGCGTTGCCATCGTACTGCTCGTGGAGGTGGAACATGGGAGGAGTGCCCGGAGGGAGGTGGCGGTAGCTGGCTTGGAGGAAGAAGCGAGCCAACTCTCTAGGGCCCCTCCAGCTTGAGATGGCCCACACCCTCAGGCTATTCTCGACGATGACTCCGTTCGGGTACTCCCTCTCCGGCACGGTGCGAGGGCGACGGTAGGTAGGGCCGTTGAACTGCATGGTGGCTCGAGTGGTGGATTTGGCTCGAAAAGAAGAAGCGGAGGAGGCTTGAGAGATGAGTGTGAGAGGGATGAGGAAATGGTGCCCTTTTATAGCCGCGTTGTAGCTGTGGTCAATGTGTACACGGTGCCTTCTCGATCGTTTTCTCTTCTCCGTTCATACTGGCATGAGTAATTACGGGCATTAATTCAAAAACGGCGGGCAGAGCATCCAAAGAGGCACCGGCGGCACAGGCGAGATGCATCGTTTCGTGCACTTGCATCGGCGGTGACGCCGCGTGGGAAACAGGACCGTTCATCCACGCGTGACACTGAAAAAGGAGCTACACCACCGACGCATCCATCCCGTGTCTCAGGTTCAAACATGCATTTGTTAAAATAGCTTGGATGCGACGTACCTATACGTTGCGCCCCTGCCGTGCTTTACTGCGTCGATGCGTGCATGCAAGCCCGCGCCCCTGCCATGCTTTACTGCGTCGATGCGTGCATGCAAGCCCGCGCCCCCGCCGTGCTTTACTGCGTCGATGCGTGCATGCAAGCCCGCATGCAAATGGCTAGGCTGTGTCACAGCGTTCACGAGCACAGAATAGCTAGGCTGCGATGTTGCATGGCATGCATGGGACAGGGACGACCCACATGTCATTGACCCTCTCACATGCAGCCCATCCCCCCCTCTCGACGGCCGTGCGCACGCACGCCAGGCTCTGCCGGGTCCGATCCGCTCGGCCCAACGGTCACCGAGATGCTCCCCCGCTCAACGTTATCTGTTCGTCAGAGAGAAAAAAAGGTGGCCAATCAGATTGGAGAATCAGGGCTCTCACGGATCCCCCCCGAAATCCTTCTAGAAGGCCTATCCGACGGCCGCAGTTTGGCGTTAGGGTTAGATCGACGGTGGACGTTTGGCGCTAGGGTTACATGGGTTTTGGAGGCAGTCAACGGGGTTTTGAAAGGTTTGACCGAACATTCAAATGTGTATAACTAATTCAAAAAAAATCTAAAAAATGAAAAACCTGCGCATATAGTCTTTTTATGTTACATAGTTACGATATAAAATGATAAACTTGATCTAATGATATTTGCATGAAAAAACCTTCACAAATTGGACTATCTCGACTGAGGTTGCATAGAGTTCAAAGGAGTGAGAAGAGGGTTTGAGGTTTTGAAAATGCAAAAAAAATCAAAAACCTCACCTTAGCTTCATTTTGGAGTGACTAAGGAGGATCTGAAGTTATTTTTTCATTTTTAAATTTTTAAACTTGTTTTATTGCTGACTTTGTATTAAAGGGTGTTTTTTCAAAAATAAATTAAATAATATGAATACTTATTCAAAAAAGGTGAGACTTCGTATTGATCCTATATAGGTATAATATAAGCTAAGAAAATCTTTTTGGGTGATTTTGAGAAGGTCGAAAAAAACTTGCTTAGAAATGGGGCCGTTTTCCCTTACTTTGGAGCCTGTTTGGACAACATTTTCAGTGACTATGAGTTGGAGTTCACAAAAAAGGTTGGATTTATGAACTAAAGTGCATAGTAGTACATAAAACAATGCAACATCACAGAACAAACAAATGAGCCCCAAATATATTGGAGATAGGTTCAAATTTGAATCTCGGTTCAAATTTGAATTTTATTTCAAGTCAAATCAACATCATAGCACATAAGTTTTCACATGAAAGAACATAAGTTTTCACATCAAATGACAACAAACTTAAGTTTTCACATCAAATTTGAATGGTTTTGACTCTATTTCTTTTGCTTCTTTCTACCACCCGATTTCTTCTCCTTTTTCCCACCGTTTGGTTCCATGGCGCATAGTTTGTTGATGCTGATGCTCTTGCTTTTTGGCCCCTTGGTTTTCTTGCCAACTACACTAGGCCCCCTCAACTTTTGCACCTGACCATGTCCCACTTGTTCAGTTTGCACTTCTGCAGATTGAGTAGATGGCACACATTGTTCAACTACTTCAGTTTGCAACTCAACACTTGGCAGCACAACCTCCAAACATGGCAACACAGCTGTCAAAGCAGATTCGCATGGCACACAACAGTTGCTTCATCTGCAACAGTTTCAGATTGCCCTAGCGCCTGTAAAACAGATTCAGTATGCATAACATCGTCCAAAACAGAAACACTTAGCTCATGTTCAGCAGTAATAGTTTCAGCTTGCTCCATATCTTTGTCACCAAACATTATCTGCTTAGTGCTCTTCCTTCTAAAGCCATTGAGTCTTGCTTTTTCACCGGCCAGCATTGTTCAACAACAAGAGGTGGGGCTTTTTCTGCACGCTTCCTCCTAAAAAATAAAGCATTTGACTTGGTTAGATACTAGAACAAGTAGCAAAATCAAAAACTTGCAAAAACAGTAACATAAACATACTTTGGCCTCTGAGGAGTGTAGATGCATTTGGATGAACCAATTCTGTGCCCAAGTACCTCACACAACTTGCACCTATTTTTGTTACCTTTTTGAGCCCTTTTGGGCTTATCATTCTTTTCCTTTTCCTTTTTCCCCTTCTTACTACAACCACCTTTCTCAAACCAAGCTTTGAATCTGCTCTGTTTTGGCCTCCCAACCTTTCTTCTAGTGACAGGGGGACACAAGGTAAATTCTATTTCCACCTCAGGCCACTGAGATTGGTCAGTCAGTGCGGGAATTGGACTTGCATATGCAGCTTTGAATTTTTGTATTGAATAATACTCATGCAAATATGGGTGCATATTTAACCTGGGTTTAGATGCCAAAAAAGTATGAAATGCTCACATGGTTTTCCAGTGTGTTACCACTCTTGGCAAGTGCACTCATGCAACTCAGTATTTACCACATGCCTCTTGCCACTCTTTGTATCTCTAACTTCAGCACCCCACAAGGAAGATTTCTCAACAGATAGATGTGAAAGATTTCTACTCCTGTTGACCACCTGTTGTACCACTGCTGGAAGCTTGTCCCCTTCCAAAATATTAGCAATTTTTCCTCTCAACTCCCACAAACGCATGATCATGATCCTTATCTGGTCCACCATGTCATGCACATACAAGTCTTTCAAATCCTTCACTTTGTTGTTAAAACTTTCTGCCAAGTTGTTATTGATATGATCACATTTTATGGCAGTATTAAAACCTGATCTATACCGCAACATAGAATGGTGGGTGTTCAACCATGAAGAAAATTCATTATCACTACAGGATGCCAATATCTTACCAAGGTGATAGGAATGTGTCTGTCTGGTGTAGGATCTTGCTGCTGGCCACATGCGCCCAAATTCATCTCCTCTGAATTTTTTTATCAGATTCATCCACATATGTCCAAAGCACTCCCTCTGCTCAGCATGGGGGAAAACATTTTTTACTGCATTTTCCAACCCTTGACATGCATCTGTGTGGATGGCCAAAGGAGAAACTGGCCCTATGCATCTTTTCAGTTGCATCATGAACCATATCCATGATGCCTCTGTCTCTGATTGAAACATTCCTATTGCAATTGGGAACATCCAGTTGTGTCCATCTAGAGCATTGCATGCAGCCAACTGACCATTCCACTTTCCAGTCAAAAAAGATGAGTCTATGCTCAAATATGGACGACAACCTGCTTTGAATCCATCTATGCAAGGCTTCAAACACATAAAAAACTTGCTAAATAAAACCTTGCCATCCTCTTACCTCTGTATCTATATCCACCACACTCCCAGGTGACCTCTTCTCCACCTCTGCTTTAAAACTATACAACATCCTAAATGTATTTGCCCAGTCACCATACAATGATTTCATGGCACTTTGTTTTGCTTTCCACATTGTGGTATATTGCAGTTGGATGGGGTACAACTTCTCCAAGTCAACTTTAAGCCTCTTTGCAGTAGTGTTTGGAGTCTTGGCTAAAATAGGAGTAATCTTCTCTGTAACCCAAAGCTGTGATGTCATCTTTGAAACTCTCTATGAAGTGGTCATACATGTATGCTGGTGTGGTATTTGATTTACCCTTACTGTACTTCCATCAGGTTGTAGTCTGGCAGACAAGTACCATTTGCAAGGATTGCCACCACCATCATAACCTTTGCACCGAGCATAAAATTTCTTTCGATCAGTCCACATAGTCTTGGCATCAAACTCTTTTTTCACTGCATAGGTCCTGAAAGACATCCTAAACTCCTTCATGCTTGGCCACAACTTTCCCACCTCAATAACTGGGTTCTCTTTGTCATACAAACAAACCAGCTCATTATCATCTGTATCATCCACATCATCTGCAGCCTCTCTCATCAGTTGTTCTTCATCCTCATTTGCATTTCTAGGGCCCGTGTTACCATCAGCAGGCAAAGAACTGTCATCCTTCTCCTTATCTTTGTCATCAACTTGAATGCCAAACATTTCGGCCATATCAATGTCAGATATTGGTGTAATGACCAAATCTGTTTTTTCATTCAACTCTACTACATTTCAGTCAACAACAATCTTCCTAGCACCATGGGTTCCCTCCTCTCCATCTGCATCAATCCCTGTATCTTCAGCTACTACAGTCGGTTCAGTCAACAATGCCAACATCTTCTTTTGTGAAACCCATTCATCATCTTCCACCTGTGCAGTCATCTTTGAAGGCACATAACCAACTTTGGAATGAGTTTGCAGATCAATTAGCTCTGCATAAAATGTTACTTGTTTGCTTGCCCACCCTTCTTGTTGATCAATTTTAGCAACCATGGATTCTCCATCTTCAATTCTCACATATTCACCATTATAGTTATCGAAACGTTGCAGAGATACCTCTTGTTCTGGACCCCAAACAATACTCTCCCCAATTCTCTCCACCAATTTGCCCACGGTCTTCTCCTTCATGCTCTCCAATTCCTGGGGATCAACATCTGCAAATTCGACATCCAACCTCACGGTGGTATCTCTATCAATGTATTGGACACTGCCATCACTGAGCTTGGCTTTACAGGGAAAAAATTCCACTATAATTGCGAATGTGGTGGCAGAACCTGAACCTCCCCTGTTTTGTCAATGACAGACAGCGACAATCACTACCAAATCGATTCCGATTCTAAATCGCCAAGAAAAGAGGGTGGCATTACCGATTTGAAGCACTGTCTCCTCGCTCCATCTCATCCAGCCCTCGCTCCATCTCCTATCCAATCGAGATTCTAAAACGCCAAGAAACAGGGGCGCCCGTAGCATGAGGCCCCAGATTTATCCAAAATTCAGTGGAATGGGAGTAGTGTTTGGAAAATACTCACTCGCAATAGCCGCTGCAGAGAAAGGCGCTCCACCACCGGGCCGCGGAGAAGAAACAGCCCCCGGATCCAATAGAGCTCGATTCTAAATCGCCAAGAAACAGAGGGGTAGCATGAGGCCACAGATCCCCCAAAATTCTGGGGAGTGGGACTAGGGTTTCGGGCTCACCTCGCAATAGCTCTGCCGCTGTCGTGCGCTCCACCACCGCGGAGAAGAAACCGCTGTCGGAGAAGAAGCTTACGGCGGCGCCGCTCGCCCAGTCCAGCACGGACGAGTCGAGCACGGTCACATAGTCACCGGTCGAGTCGTGGATGGTTGACTCTTCTACGTGGCCCTAGGTGGACCCCACCAGTCAGAGCACATAACCCCTAGTGTCCTAACCAAACCTCAGCCTAACTAACAGCCAACTAGCCGCGTAAATGGGTTGTCTTGCTTGAGCTATTTATGCGTTCGGAGACGTTGCATGAGAGCTATTACAGCCCTACGTCGCATGAGAGACAACTCACACCAACGACGTCGCATGGGAGCTATTCACCCCTAATAAACAAGGTGCTACTTTACTAATTTCGTTCTTGACTACAAAATAATTGCTTTCCCTTGAACAGGAAGCCATGAAGCAAGTCTTACCCCGGCGAGCCCCATGCCTGGTGGCTGGTGCTCGAGTCCACTGCCAACGGCAACGGTCGGCGTCGCCTTGGCGCACGACGTCGGAGGCGGCTCCCTGCGGGGCAGCGCCCTCCGACGCGCGGCACCAGCCCGGTGATGCTTCTCGTCCCTCCAACGCTAGGCACGGCGACGCTCCCACCGGCGCGGCTCCAATCGACAGAACCTGCGCATGGCGGTGCCCGCGACCACGGCTTATGGCACATGCCGCTGCACCCTCGATCTGTAGAGAGGCGCGGAGCAGTGGAACATGGCGCGGCTGTAGGGCTTCAACTCCCCGACGAGCGGCGAACCGGTTAGCGACGGGCATGCGGGCAGGGGTTATCCAGGGGGGATGGTGATTTTAAATCGTTAGATCTCAGATTAAAGCAATGATATGATGGGTAATTAAAGCGTAAAACACGTTTAGCATGTTGGAGGGATGTGGACCATTAGATTGCAGGTTTTGGTGGATAGGATGATCTGATTCTCCACCCTCTCTTTCTTTTATAGTGGTAGTAGATAGATAAAGCTAATTGAGGCCTAAATGATTTGCAGAACTATGTATATGTTCTTCATGTATTGGATAGCATAGTTCAAAATAGCAAACCCTAAATCAGAAATTTGTGTATTGTGGTACCTTAAATCAGGCAGGGTATGTTGGTTTTGGCCAGATTTGCATCAGGGGGGCGAGGCCGCGAGGGCAGGGGCGCCAGCAGTTTGGGCAGCCGGTCGGCGGCAGGGGCGCAGCCGCGCGCTGGAGCAGGGTCACGCGCAAGGAGGAGTCGGCCGGACCCGAGGACTGGCGGGCGGGACGAGAGGCGGGGGCACGACCGGCGGCGAGGAACGGCGAGGCGGCTGCCGGCTGGGCTCGTCGGGGTCGTGGTCGGGCGGCAGTGCAAGACTGGGAGGGCTGAGGGCGTCGGGACGAGGACAACTGGGTCTGAGCGGCTGGCCACTGGATCTGAGCGGCTGGCTTATTGAGCTGTCTTAAAATTCCAGGGTCGACCGCGGCCCACCCTGGCCACCCTGTAGGTATATCCTGTAAAAATGTATTTCTATCTTTTTTCGGGTAAAAGCTATCTAAACTAGCCGGCAGATTACATTTTAAGATTCACTTTGCCAGATGGCGTAATGTTTGCTATGGAGATTTTTGGGCATGTCAAAGAAGTTGAGTGTTATACGAATATCTCCATTGCTTATCACATCTTATTTAGTGTGTCTCTGATGGTCGTATCGGCTGAAAAGTTTTTCAAATATGAAATTGTGGAAGAACTATTTGAGGTCAACAATGACTAAGAGAGGTTAAGTGGTTTGGCTACATTATGCATCGAGAATAAATTATTGGATAAGATTGATATCGACCTCATCATAGGTGACTTTGCATCGAGTAATTTTACCAGAAAATTTTAAGGTAATATGTATAAATTATTTGATACACACACTTATTTTCAATGCATTGTAGTGTTATTAATAATTTTTCACATATACATATATTCATTTTTCTTACTATGATGTTTTTATTAAGGGCCCCGGATTTTATTTTCGCCCCGGGCCCTCAAAATCTCAGGACCGGCCCTGCCGCTTCCTCCTCCTACACAAAAAAAAAGCCAGGGCTTCTGCCTCCCGCCGGCGCCGCCGCAGATCCGCCTCCTCTTGAGGTGGCAAATGCTTCAGTGAGGTTTGTGCCAATTTTCACCTTATTTAAGCATCTGAGTAGCCCTTAGCAAAAAAAAATACAAATTTTGGTACGTGATACAGTTTACTGTTGTTCTTGTACTGTTTGGACCCTTTATTTTTGCTGAGAGCTACTCAGATGTCTGAACGAGCTCAAAATTAGCACGGACCTCACACACTGAAACATCTCCTATGAAAAACTTTATTTTATTATATTTTTAATTTACTGTTCACCATGTGTAGATGAGCCCAGGCTAGAAATGAATATTGGCTAATAAAAGCATCTCTAGCAAAACCCGTATAATGCCACGACCCGTAAAAATAACCGTCAAAATATGGGTCGGCGCGGAAAATGTTTCCCGATCAGACCCTGCAAATGTGTCCGATCCGTAAAAAAAAATTGCAGGACGTGACATAATTCCCATCCAAACCCGTGAAAACGCGGGTTCCCCCCTCGGCCCATCGGCGCGCTGTATATAGCGGTAGCGGTTGCCGGGGGTCATTTCAGCCCGCGCTTTTCCACACCCACTGCCGCCCCTTCCCCTCGCCCCGCGCTTCTTCCCACCCCTCGCCCCCGCCTACAATTCCGGCCAAACTAGCTGGCGGGATCACGCCGGAGGGCCGCCACACGCTCGAGCTTGCCCTCCGCCACTTCTGCCTGCGTTAGCGGCCCGGAAAGTTGCAGATCGGCGGTTGTTCGTCTCGGTGGCCGGATTTGGCGTTTCCGGCCGCCGGTGGCTGCGCCAAGCCATGGATTGGTCGGGAAAAACCCCGTGCAGCCCCGTCAAAGCCCCCAGCGCCACATGCAATTACTGGTTCGTCCTGTAGCCGCCGGCGTTGGTTTGCAGGCAAGGATTCGGCCGGCCGGCCGCCGGGTTCGGCGCTCGCACAGCGGCTCGCCGGCTAGCCGATGCCGCTCATATAGTGCGACGACTGCATGCGGACACTGGTGTGGCTAACTTCTAGCACGCCGAAGCACCCCGGATGGATATTCTTCAAATGGAAAACGATGGGGTTTGTTGTTATTTCCATTCGGCTTTGTCTCACCCTATTCGTTTCAATGTCAATAGCTTATGGACATCATCCTGTGTGTAGGAAGATGGATGCTCATTTTGGTTTTGGGAAGGAGAATACATTGATTTATTGATAGAAAGAAACTTAATAGAAGTTTGGGCACTCCTTAGTAGAATTGAGGCTAATGATGCGTCTGCATGCGCAATTCGAGAAAAAATTGGAGGGGAAGCAATGTCTACTTCTTTAGAATCAATGAAGAAGAATGTAGAATGCAAGATCAAGAATCCGCAGATCAACAACCAAGGCATGAAGAAGATATTGGTCCAAGTGTCCAACTAGTAGGAGCAGTTATGGAAATTGGATATCTTCTAAAATGTATAATTGTGGTTCTTGTTTTCTTTGGTCTTACTATTCTAGCATAGATTTGATGAATTACTATGTATCCAATGTCGTTGAAGAAAATAAAAAAGGAAAGATATGTGCTTTCATGTCTGAAATTCACGGGTCCGCTTTGCGGGGTCTGCTCGGCCGCCGCCAGCGCCAGCCCGCAAATCCGGTTTTTCGCGAACTGTAAATGCATTTTGCGGGTCGGCATTATACGGGGTCTGCTAGAGATGCTCTAAGAATGCTATTGCGCAAAGCAAGCCTCTAAAAAAAACCTTGATTTTTGGTGGAATTTTAGCTTTCCACAAAGAATTAAAAGTAAATTGCATCTCAGAATTATCTGATTGTAGAATTAAATGAATTGTAGTGAATAGTTTTTCTGGAAAGCATTGTAAAGAATAACTGGGAGCCAAACGAGTTGACTTCACAAAACCAGGCGTGAGAGAGACGCTCTGAGCAGAGTAGGAGCGGAGGGGAACACCGTGTCGGGAGAGTACTCGGTTCCGCATCCTGAAAGGCGTCGGAGAGAGACGGCGAGCAGGAGGAACTGGGGGAAAATGAAGCCATGGCCGTGATGAATCAAGCTAAGCTTGAGATGCAAGCTACCAAATCCAAAGCTTGTACTGAACTGACTCGGAGTGCATTCCGATTTCTTCACGGATCACAGGAGCAGAACACGGCTTCGATCCCTTCACGGATCACTTCACTAGTTAAAAAGCCTTCGATCCCATCTACAGGGCCCATCCAATCTTTCCCATCGTCTCCTCTCCTCCACCGCATCCAATCGCCTCTTCCGGCCCTTACCCCAGCGACCGCCGTCCGCTGTTCCCAATCCCATGGAGGTTGCCCACCGGAACCGGGAGCCCTTCAGCGTCATGTCCGGCCGGAAGCGCCCGCTGGAGACCCTTCGCCAGCGGTTCCAGGCAGAGCTCGTCGCGGTCCGTCGCCTCCTCGCCGAGGCGGCCGCCGTGCTTCCCGCCTCGTCCCCGTCGGCTCCCCGCGTGCGCGTCAAGGACAGTCGTCCAGCCGAGGAGCCGCCGGCCAAGAAGAGGAAGGCGTCCCATGCCGTTCCCGTCAAGAAGATGACGTCCGAGCAGCGAAACCAACTCTACGTGGACCTCACGAAGCTGGCGAAGCTCTCTGAATCTCATGTGCTCCCTGCTCATATCCTGGAGCTGTTGAAGAAGCAGAGCCGCCGCGGCATCTGCGACGATTACATCGAGATCGAGATGCACGCCGTCCAAGACGAGGCCCTTGTGGAGATGCAGAAGCAGCTGGACAAGTTCGTTCGAGAGAGGGCGAATCCGTCGACGCATCAGCACAAAAAGAAGATGATGGACAAGGAGGAGGACGAAGACGTTGACATCGTCGGCGGCGTCTCCCCTTTGCCGGTCAGGCCGACACCCGTGCAGCTCGTCGATGAGGATGAGGAGTACGTGGACATCTGCGGCGACGCCATCCCGGTGCTGAAGAATCTTGGCGAAGATGCAGCCATCAACGGCAGCGGGGGTTCGGTTTCTGATTCTTCTCACCAGACGAGCGTCGACAGTCCAGCTCCGGCAGAGCGCGCCGCCAACACTACGCCTCCAACACGCGACCTCATCGCCCGTGCCAACGAGATTCTGGAAAGGCGGCGAAAGGAGGCGACGTCCCGGGCGAGGGAGAAAGCCCGTCAGCAAGTGCTCGAGACGGAGAAGACGGTAATGTTCAACGAGAGCCTAGAGGAGGACGTGAAGGCGCTCGGCATTGATCAGTACAACACGGCGAGGCCGAACAACTTGTTGCGACAGATGGGACTCTTCCGCAAGGACAAGGTTGACGACGACGACGACGACCTGAAGCAGCAGCAGCAGCATCAAAGCTTCCAAGAAGATTTAGAGGAAGGGGAGATTCGGCTGTGATCGTCGTGGCTAGCAAAGAAAGCTAGCTTGTAGTTCTCTTCTGCTGCTGAACATGATTGAAAATGTATGAAAATACTTGATCGATTAATTCGAATCTCAGCTAAATTAGTGATTTTTCTTGTGTGTACACATGTTCGCGGTGTGACGACGGCAGCTAATTGATTTGGTTGCCATCTTGTCTAGCAACATGCTGACACTTATGTTGTTCTTGAGGCCTCAGAGTAGGCGTGTAAGCATGATTGAATGATAAAGTTGTGTCTGTTTGGTCATGTAGGCTCTTATCTATACCATATATGGAAGTACATGATCGATACAGAGTATCGGCTAAATTAGTTATATCTTTTTTTTCACAATGTTTGTGGTGCTATGGGGATTATCCAAGGTTTTTTTACGAAAGGTGTGTAAATGCTCATCATAAAGTTGGCTCATCTCCGAGAAAGATTAACAGGTCCCTGTGTTCGATCCACATACGAAGTCACATGTTTCTGCTCTTGAACTTGTAATTATCGCAAATAAGAGGAGTTGGGAGTGTGAGGCTGGATCTGATGTGTACAGGACTTGACGTGAGGTTCTTCACACAATTTTTTTTTCTTTTTTTTGGCAAACGGTCAGAGTAACAATTTAATTGCTTGGGAATTTACAATGTAGTGTAGTTTAAGTTCCTGTTGTACATTGCAGATTTGATAAACTAGTTTTGACGTTCAATGTGAAAACCTTGGACCAAACCATTTATGCTATCGAAGTATTAGTGTGGGCACCCAGAATCTAGACAGTAGGCATTGTGATTTGTGAATCAGCTTTGGTGGTTGACAGAAGCAAGAGGATGCGAGGAAACACTGAAACTGCTGCATGCAACACCATTCGAGCAAGATTGACCACGGAATGACACCAAAGCCTCATCTTCAGCAAGTGGGAACTGACCCCATTTTGCTTGGTTTTAACTAGATTATGGGCAACGCGACCATTTTTTGCAATCCAAATGTTGGGTGCCCGTGTGGATGTATGTATGCGTAGGGCTTTGCATCTGGAATTCCTCTCAAGATCATGGTTATGCTTTTTTCGTTCGCGCTGAATGTTGTAATAACACAGTTCAACTGTTGTGCTAAATTTTCTTCTTGCTTGGTCAGTATTACTCTGTTTCCCGAGTACATCCAGCTTGGAAGTGCATTAGCACACCTATATTTATGCACCGGTGGAGTGTTGCCTGCCTTTGCTCATCAAAATGTGGTGAGCAATCCAAACAATTCAAAAAAAAAAACTGTTAGGTTTGTGTGTATCCGCTGTATAGATGCACCCTTAACTACCCTGTCAATTTTCATTATCAACCGATGAGCCGCTTTTTTCTGATTGTGGAAAACTTCATATAGAGTAGGCAGTACTTGTCAGTATGATGGATTCACCGAAATAATTGGGACCCAGGCAACACTTATTTTCAGTGACTTCTATATCAACTGAGCTACATTTTTCTTGAAAATAGCCCTCGATGGCATGAGATTGAGAATAGGAGACGCATTTCTCTCAAACATGCTCTGCTTCTCGAAAGATGTCAGCCAGGCCTCTAAACTGGAGTATCCCCTGGCACAATATGCTCGTATGTCTAGCTGCCTGTATTGCAGTTTGCTTGCAGAGTTCTTACACCGGTGATGATGTTTACATATTGGAGTTTTTCATGCCACCGGATTGCCGAGAAGATGGTGAGCAGAAGGAGCTTCTGGAGTCTATCTCAGTTATGATGAAACAGAATCTGCGCAGTTTGAATGCATTTCTCATGGAGACTTCGGCTCTCCTCAGTTCAGTGACATGCCTGTGCTTGGGAATGGGGAGCTGAAGGAAACATATGCCCGGAATCAGAAAGTAGGCATCGTGAATCAGCTTCGGTGCTTGACAGAAGCAAAAGGATGCGAGGGGAACGCTGAAAATGCTGCAGCAAGCATCAGCGTTGTCCAACACCATCCTTCTACACAGTCAGTACATGTTTTTTTTAGAAAAAGGAAGATTTTTTTTTTGAAACCGCCGGCAATTGCTAGCCATTATATTATGGGGGGTAGGGAGCAATATTTACACAGCCGCTGACGCGGTTTGAGGAGAGAAAAAGAAGAGAAATGAAACTAGGGCCAGGCCCCTAAGCCTTAGGATGATCTCTCACGTTGGGTCCCTAAAGGGGGGCTGCAGACATTTTGCTCCCGCCAATCTCCATGCCTCCAAGGATCCTCGCACTGCTTGGGTGACAGCCCGGGGCGCAGCGAATTTCTTATGGAAAACCCTACGGTTACGCTCAAGCTAGATTTCCCATGTGATGAGCATGGTGAGCGATCTGATTCCTTTCTGATGCTCGGCGTGAGTGTTGTCGATGATGTGCGCCCAGAACATCTCCGATCTGTCGCCCTCGAGCCAGGTGGTTGGAGCAAGAGCAGCATAGCCGTGCCATCTTGCCGCTGCAGACCAGATCGACCTTGCCTCCGGGCATTGCCACAGCAGGTGTACTGATGATTCAAGATTCCGGACGCATAGCGTGCAGAAATATTCATTAGGCCACCCGCGCCTTTGCAACCTGTCGGCGCACCACAACCTGTCCAGCAGCAGCCAGGTGAAGAACTTGCAGCGCGGAGGAGCCCAGGCCTTCCAAAACATGTTTACGAAGTCTGATTCTATCCGTCCAACGAATTGGAGTTTGTAAGCGGCCGCTGCACTGTAAGTGCCGGAGGGGCTTGTCTTCCAGGTGATACTGTCCGGGACATCCGGCTGCAGTGAAACCTGGGCCTCGTTGATCATATTCCATAGCCTCCTGAATTCAAATACGTAGGCATCCGAAAGGGGTGGGCGGCGGATGTCTTGAATCCATTTTTGGCCTTGAAGCGCATCCTTGACTGTGCGGTTTTTGCACCTGCATCGTGCAAAGAGGGAGGATGCAATCGCTTTTGGCGGCAGCGGCCCCAGCCAGGTGGATTCCCAAAAAAGTGCGCACTCGCTGTTGCCAACGGAGACGCTTGTTGCAGCAGCAAAGAGCTGGCGATCTTGATCGTCACACGGCAAAGGAAAGCCTTTCCATGGCCGGTTAGCCTCATCCCATGACAGCCATAGCCATCTCAGCCGTAGCGCTCTAGCAAATTTAGCACTATCTAAAACTCCTAGTCCGCCCAGATCGATCGGGGAGCAGACCGTCTGCCAGTTGACTTTGCATTTGCCACCGGATAGCTTCTCCTCCTGAGCCCAAAGGAAGCGCCTGCAAATCTTGTCAATGTCCTTCAAGACTCCAGCTGAGGCTTTGATTGCAGTGAGTGCGGATGTAGGGATGGCGAGGAGCACCGAGCGGACCAACGCTCGCCGTCCCGCACAGTTCATCAGCCGCCCCTTCCATCCTGCAAGCCTGGCTTTGATGCGATCAAAGATGAACTGAAGATGCACCTTTTTCAGTCTTCCTAAGGATATCGGCAAGCCTAAATATATGATCGGGAAGCTTGTTCGCCTTCCAGGGAAACCTTGTAGGATATTATCTAGATCCAAGGACTCGCATTGGATAGGCGTGACAGTTGATTTTGAAGGGTTTACTCGCAGGCCCGTTGCCTCCCCGAATTTTTCCAGGATGGTTAGCAAGCAGGAGACTTCCTCGCTGCAAGGGTTGGAGAAGATGATTGCATCATCCGCGTAGAGGCTGATGCGCAGCTTGACGTCGCGCCCAGGGAGTGGCGCCAGGTATCCAAGATCGGCCGCACGATCCAGAATCCACTGCAGCATGTCGATGGCAAGGATGAAGAGGAAAGGGGATAGCGGGCCGCCTTGACGTAGTCCTCTGTGGTGGTCGATCAGCTCGCCCTCCACACCATTTAGGAGGACTGGAGAGGAGGAAGATTGCAGTAGCATAGCGATCCAGTCACGCCACCGTGCAGAGAAACCTAGCTTCTGGAGTAGCTCAAGGAGATATTCCCATGAGATTGATTTGAACGCCTTCGCTATATCCATTTTAAAGAGTAGTGCAGGTTTCTTTCTTCAGTGCAGGCTGCGAGCGACATTTCTGACGAACAGAAAGCTATCGTGGATGCACCTAGTCTTCAGGAAAGCACTTTGCGCTGGAGAGATGAGACTGCCAAGTTTTGGGCCGAGGCGCAATGAAAGGATCTTGGCGATGAGCTTGCCAAAGGAATGTACTAGGCTAATTGGTCGAAAGTGGCCGATGTCAGTTGGATCCGGGGCTTTTGGAATTAGCACCACCGTTGCTGCATTGAGGTCTCTGAAGCTGTGGCCACCGTTGAGATCATGGAACTGCTGTAGGGCTCGCATGAGATCACCTTTTATAATGCGCCAGCACTGCCTATAGAAGACGCCGGAGAAGCCGTCCGGGCCAGGGGCACGGTCAGTCGGCGATTGTTTGATGGCGTTCCAAACTTCAGCTTCCGAGAAGGGAAGATCTAGTCCCGATGTGTCTAGTTGGGGCAGCTGAATTTCATTCTAGTTTAGTGAACACGCACGGCTCTGTTGGGTGCCTAACAGTCTGGTGAAGTGATCCTTGATCACCTCCTCCTTATCAGAGTGACTTGTCACCGGCACACCATCCTTGCTCAAGGATAAGATGAAATTCTTGCCTCTGCATGTGAGCGATGCATGCAGCCATTTTATGAATTATTCTCAGAGACCTTACAAATCATTATATCAGTAAGCCTGAAGCCACCGTCTTGGCGACACATGTCGGTACTCCTATTCCCTTGACGCAGGGGTGCCGAATGTCCGAGCCTAACACCAAACAGACATCACACAAAAACCTAACATCTAATGTCGGTTGCCCCACCCCAGCCACTTACCAGGAATGTGTCACACATCGGTCCGGCGCACTCACCGAGGCTACCACAGCCGTCATCCACCTAACCATCTTCAGAGCAGGTACCGACGCAAAGACCTTGTCAGGTCAGCTGTTAACGCCACCATGACGCCAGACAGCACCACCGCCCTGCGCTCATCCATCCAGCCGCATTTGTCGTTGATATCCAGCTGCACCATGCCGCCAATACTCGTCGTCATCGACGCGGTAGAAATACCGCCGCACCTCCTGGCAACCTCCACACCGTCGCTGCTGCTGGAGCTACCGGAGTCCATCACCCACAGCATCTCTCCGCCGAACAGCAGAACCTCCCAAGACGGCGCCTCCATGGAGGGTACGATGCGAAACGCCGCCGCCGCCCAATCCAGACTGAATTTTGCACTTTCGTCCGGGAGGGGTTCGGAGATGCATAGGAGAGACCTCGTCTGTTGAGGCATTTGAAGTCAAGATCAAAAGTATTTCGATGAGGTCTGTTGAGGCATTCGATGAGGGATTTCTCGTCTGTTGAGGCATTTGAAGGATGACCATGGGATTGACAGATATTTTTGTTCACGCCTCACCCTCCACTGCCCTCCGCTGCCCTTCACTGCCCTAGCCCTGCCGTTGGCCACTCCAGCCACGGCAGCCACCGCCTAGCCCTCCCGTCATTGGCCACTCCGGTCACGGCGGCCACCACACCATCCCCATCATTTCTCCACTCCGGTGGCGACGGCAATCATGTCTCTTTCTGATCTTCGTTTTGAGAGAGGCCATGCCTTCGAGGACCGCATCCGCTCTTCCCTCAACCTGCCGATCAACTTCATGGCGGAGACTGGTCAAAGGGATTTTTTTCTGGTGGCGGAGTTTACTCGTTCAAAGATTCGTCTTACAAAGGAATCGGTAGGTACCATTCTTCTCTCTTGCTTCGATGGTCAAGCTTCTCTGTTCAAGGTCTGCAAGCTGTGCGAGCATCTTTTCAAGTTCTCTGTCTCTTCGATCAATGTGGGTTTTGCGATCTATAATGGAGGAAATATTTCTTTGCCTGAATTCAATCTGGGGTTCCTCCTTTGGGGTTCAAATGGTCCTAAATTTCGTCACCTTGCTGATCACGATCAAGAAAATGGGTGGACCTTAGTCTCGAGATCAAGAAATGTAAATTCTTTTGCTGATGCTGTTCGTGCACCAAGGTTTTTCAACCATGCTCAAATTCAGTCTCAGAATCGTAGATCTCTCCCGGCCCAATCCACGGTGGCAGTTACTACAGTCTTTGATCGGCTTCAATTTCCGGTTATGGACAATAATGAGACAGGCAATAATGAGGCGGGTAATCAGCAAAAACAAACTGGCCCATTAGTTGCTGCGGGATTTGTGGCGGCCCATTCTTTGGGTCAGGCCTAGCCCAATCTTTTCTATGTTCGTTGTTTGCTAAAGGGCCATGTGAGATCGGGCTGCAAAAATAAAATCCGTTGCCATAATTGCAAAAGGTGGGGCCACGTCGCCAGTGACTGCCGCTCCCTCGCATTGTCAAATCACTTGACTGCCTCAGTATCTGCTACTGCCGCCGCAGCCCCCGTTAATGGTGCGATTCCAATGCCGTAATCGAGGAATGCTATCGATTTCCTCGGCAATCAAGTACCCAATATTATTCCACCATCGACCAACTCTCTTGCTACAGATCCTCATCTTGCTTGCTCCTCCCTCTTCCACCTCCACCGCCGCTGACCGTCAGAAGGCTTCTGCAATCTTCAGTGCAGGAGGGAGAGCTTATTCCGCGGGCTATGGCCAACTTCTCGTTTGATCCGACTCCGTTTCTTCCTTCGCATCATCAAGCAACCCAAGTGGAAGGGAGACCTGCTAGAGTGAGGGTAATCTCTAACCCTGCTCTACCTCGACATGAAGATTGGGCTATAGCGACCATTGTTCCTATGCCCAACCAGTTAGTTCATTTCCTAATGTGTGACAGATTCTTGGTGAGTTTATTACACAAGTCAAACACCTAGGGTTTCATGAGATCTGCCAGTCCCCTTTCGGTCAAGCCTATGTTAGATTAAGATCTCCTTTTGACCGTGATGCTCTGGTTCTGCAAAGCCCTCATGTGCATGGTGATGTTCACATTATATTTCAGAGGCATAATCAAGGCCTTAACTGGAGGAATCTTGAGTTGAATAGAGATATCTGGGTGTTCTTGGCCGATTTCCCTTTTGATAAGAGAGAAATGCATGAGCTAGCTTATTCAGTTAGAAGTTTTGGTAAGCTACTGCTGTGGGACAGAGCTAGAAGCACTCAAGCAGCTTTAATGGTCAAAATTAGAGTTGAACTCCTGAGTGATGTTCCCATAAGTATTGTTGTGGGAGAATCTGATGATCCCAATGCTGAATCCTGGACTGTTCTAGTTATCATTATCCAGCAAGAGCCTTTGGGTGGTGGCCCTCCTGATGAGGATCCAATTCCTGTCGGTGGCAATCCTCATCCTCAACATGTTAACAACTTTTTCCACCCTAATCAGCTCAATCATTTCCTGGGGCCTATTCAGAAACACCAGGCTCAAGATGTGATGGGTGGTGATCCTCAAGGTTTTCATCACCAGGATATGATGCATGATGCAGATGATGCTAATCATGGTGAGGAAAATGATGATGAAGATGAGGAGCTTCCTGGTTGGGGACATTGGGCAATGCCAGCAAAAAATGATGATTTCATTGACCAGGAGTTGGAAGATGGAGAGTTCATGGAGCTTGCTGATTTGTTTCGGCCATTGGAGGAGCAGCAACAAATCAATCTACCTGATATGGATATGAATAGTGAATTAACTCTTTCTGTGGGATCCAATGAAGTAGACATTGATATGATAAATGATCAGGCACGGCTAAATTTGGAGGGAAACGAGATTTTGAACTTATTGGGCCAAGCCCAAGTTGGCATTCCAGACCTCAATCTAGCCTTGTGGTCCATGCCAGCTTTGCCACATGAAGACTTTCAGCCTCTTGCACAGCAGGCTATTGCTTAGCCTGTTGTTGCCCTGCAGGCTCTTGCTGAACCTGCCTTCATTGCTCCCCTGGACTTCATCAACCTGCTGCCTCCTGGGGAAACAAATGATAAGTTTGATCTAGATTTAAATCAAGTGCTACCACAGTCTCCTCATGCTGATCTTCATATTCAAGATCAAGTTTCTTCTCCAAGGGTAAACAAGGAGATCACAGTTGACATGCACTTGGTGGATGAGGAGGGATCTTTTTTCAACCTTAATCTTGCTGAGGGGGATGATCCTGTTATACAGCTAGCCTCACCTTCTGAAATTCTAGCTACTATGCTCCAAGATGATCAGGGCTCATATGTTGATGAGGAAATTGTAATTCTTGACAATTCTTCAGATGTTTCTTCCAAACCAGATTCAGCCTCAGAAAGTATTGTTGTCACTTGCTCATCATCTTCAACTAGTTCAGCACCACCAGGTTTTAATATCAAAGGTAAGTACTAAGCTAATTTTGTCCCTGATGGCTCCACTGCAGATTCTGACATTCATGAGGTGGTTTTTTTACTCTGTTTGGGAGCAACATTTCTCTGTCAGCACAGAAGGCTGCTCTACTAGCAAGGTACCCTTTGATTGGGTGGATTTCATTTGCTCTACTTTGTTAACTCCTGAGAAATTTGATTGGGCAAAAGGGTTCTTGCAATCCACTATGTGGCATATCATCTGTGAAGAATTTCTGCAATCCAAGCATCTTGTTTTCTTCATTCCTAATACTTGTCCTGTAAATGTGGCCCTCTCATGCTCTCAGTTGCAGAACACTAGCCTGAAGGAAGTCCAGCCTCCAAATGGGACTGAAGATGCAAGTTTCTGCAGTCCTGCTGCTGCCAAAGGAAAAATAAAAGACAGAGTGCCACTAGTTGAATCTGAGGTAAGAAGAAGTGAAAGATTGCAGCATTTAAATAAGGGATATAGAAAGAAAACATGCCATGACAAGAACTGTATGGCCTGCACTGCTAAGCCTCCTATATGCAACTCCAAAGTAATTAAAAATTTTAATTCCTCTTACTGCAAGGTGGACCCAAAAGTCTGCACTGAACAGAACATTCTGTAGAAGAAGGCCAAAAAAGGAGGAAAGCCACTAGCAGGAAAGGAGTGAAGATGCTGAGCTCAAGGAGGGTTGACCTAGTAATAGGTCCATTTTTGGCAAAGTTTAGAAATCTGTACAAAAGTCCTTTGTTCCTGGTCACTATTGTAATGAAACCCCTCTATGCACTGTGGGATTGTCAGAGATGCTACCTGTTCTCGGACTATTTCAATGTTGATTATTTGTTCTGCTTTGAGTTTCTTGAGCAGTGTTCCTTTGTCTGTAGATCTGTGTTTGCTTAATGTGAAATGAATAAATCTTGGAACATCTTGAATTGGAATGTGAGAGGCATTAACTCAAGTGATAAGTGATGTCTATTACACAACCTTCTTCTTGTAGACGTTGTTGGGCCTGCAAGTGCACAGGTTTGTAGGACAGTAGAAATTTCCCTCAAGTGGATGACCTAAGGTTTATCAATCCATGGGAGGCGTAGGATGAAGATGGTCTCTCTCAAACAACCCCGCAACCAAATAACAAAGAGTATCTTGTGTCCCCAACACACCCAATACAATGGTAAATTGTATAGGTGCACTAGTTCGGCGAAGAGATGGTGATACAAGTGCAATATGGATGGTAGATATAGGTATTTGTAATCTGAAAATATAAAAACATCAAGGTAACTAATGATAAAAGTGAGCGTAAACGGTATTGCAATGGTAGGAAACAAGGCATAGGGTTCATACTTTCACTAGTGCAAGTTCTCTCAACAATAATAACATAGATAGATCATATAACAATCCCTCAACATGCAACAAAGAGTCACTCCAAAGCCACTAATAGCGGAGAACAAACGAAGAGATTATGGTAGGGTACGAAACCACCTCAAAGTTATCCTTTCTGTTCTATCTATTCAAGAGTTCGTAGTAAAATAACATGAAGTTATTCTTTCCGTTCAATCTATCATAGAGTTCGTACTAGAATAACACCTTAAGACACAAATCAACCAAAACCCTAATGTCACCTAGATACTCCATTGTCACCTCAAGTATCCGTGGGCATGATTATACGATATGCATCACACAATCTCATGTTCATCTATTCAACCAACACAAAGTACTTCAAAGAGTGCCCCAAAGTCTCTACCGGAGAGTCAAGACGAAAATGTGTGCCAACCCCTATGCATAGGTTCATGGGCGGTACCCGCAAGTTGATCACCAAAACATACATCAAGTGGCACGTGATATCCCATTGTCACCGCAGATACGCACAGCAAGACATACATCAAGTGTTCTCAAATCATTAAGGACTCAATCCGATAAGATAACTTCAAGAGGAAAACTCAATTCATCACAAGAGAGTAGAGGGGGAGAAACATCATAAGATCCAACTATAATAGCAAAGCTCGCGATACATCAAGATCGTGCCATAGAGAGAACACGAGAGAGAGGGATCAAACACATAGCTACTGGTACATACCCTCAGCCCCGAGGCTGAACTACTCCCTCCTCATCATGGATAGCGCCGGGATGATGAAGATGGCCACCGGTGATGGGTTCCCCCTCCGGCAGGGTGCCGGAATGGGCTCCCGAAAGGTTTTTGGTGGCTACAGAGGCTTGCGGCGGTGGAACTCCCGATCTATCTTCGTTATCGATGTTTTTAGGTTACGTAGGCTTATATAGGTGAAAGAAGTCGGACGGGGGAGCCTCGAGGGGCCCACGAGAGGGTAGGGCGCGCCCAGGGGGTGGGCGCGCCCCTATCTCATGGCCTCCTCGAGGATCTTCTGACGTGAACTCCAAGTCTCCCGGATCATATTCTTCCAAAAAATCACGCTCCCGAAGGTTTCATTCCGTTTGGACTCCGTTTGATATTCCTTTTCTTCGAAATGCTGAAACAGGCAATAATAACAATATGGGCTGGGCCTCCGGTTAATAGGTTAGTCCCAAAAGTAATATAAAAGTGTATAATAAAGCCCATAATCATTCAAAACAGATAATGAAATAGCATGAATGCTTCATAAATTATAAATATGTTGGAGACGTATCAGCATCCCCAAGCTTAATTCCTACTCGTCCTCGAGTAGGTAAATGATAAAGAAAGAATTTATGAAGTGTGAATGCTAGCAGGTGCACAAGTTTGATCAATGATAATTTCAATCACCTTTTCTAGCATGATAATATGTCATAATAGTAGTTCATCTCATAAAACTTCTCACGAACAAGTAACACGCAATTCACATGTTAAAGCATAGACCATAAACTTTCTTGAAAACTAGAAAACTTCATTCTCAGTCATCAAACGATTGTAATTCATCTTATTTTCAGGAATAGCAAACTCCACATACTCAACTATCATATAGTCTTCTACAATTGCTAACACTCACGCAATACTAATGGTTATGGAGTTTCAATCAGACACTGAGAAAGATAGGGGCTTATAGTGTTGCCTCCCAACGTATTCACCTTTGGGTGATGTCAACAATAATAGTTCAGGCTAACTTACATCCAATTGGATATATATGTCAGGATCACCCCAACACAAAGTGCTTGCCAAAGGATAAAATGAAAAAGGGAAAGGTTAAGATCACCTTGACTCTTGCATAAAAGTAAAAGACATAAAGTAAAAGATAGGCCCTTCGCAGAGGGAAGCAGAGGTTGTCATGCACTTTTAGGGTTGGATGCACAAAATCTTAATGTGAATGAACGTCACTTTATATTGCCACTTGTATATGGACCTTTATTATGCAGTCCATCACTTTTATTGCTTCCATAACAAGATCGTATAAAGCTATTTTCTTCACACCAAAATATCATACATATTTATAGAGCAATTTTTATTGCTTGCACCGATGAAAACTTACTTGAAGGATCTTACTCAATCCATAGGTAGGTATGGTGGACTCTCATGGCAAAACTGGGTTTAAGGATATTTGGAAGCACAAGTAGTATCTCTACTTGGTGCAAAGAATTTGGCTAGCATGAGGGGGAAAGGCAAGCTCAACATGCTTGAATGATCCATGACAATATACTTTAACTGAGATGTCGAAAAACATAAACCATTACGTTGTCTTCCTTGTCCAACATCAGCTCTTTAGCATGTCATACTTAATGAGTGCTCCCAATTATAAAAGATGTCTAGGATAGTGTATTTATATATGAAATCTCTCTTCCTTCAATATTCTTTCATGAATTGTTCAAATGACCAATACGATGCTTGCCAACCTTCAATAAATTTACAACCTCTACTTCTTAGATGTGAAGTCATTACTCCCCAGGGATAAGCAAATGAAACATATATAATTTCAGATTTATGACAATCAACTCATTCAACAATTTACTCATAGGATATAAGTGAAGCATACGAGTAAATGACAAACTACTCCAACAAGATATAAGTGAAGAACAATGAGTAGCTAAATAATTATGTAACTATGTGAGGACTCTCTCTCATTAAAGAATTTCAGATCTTGGTATTGTATTCAAAGAGCAAGCAAAACAAAACAAAATGACATTGCAAGGATAGCACAACTCATGTGAAGAAGCAAAAACTTAGGCTCAACCGATACTAACCGATAATTGTTGAAGAAGAAAGGTGGGATGCCTACCGGGGCATCCCCAAGCTTAGATGCTTGAGACTTCTTGGAATATTATCTTGGGGTGCCTCGGGCGTCCCCAAGCTTGAAATTTTGTGTCTCCTTAATTCCTCTCATATCATGGTTTCTCTATTTCTCAAAAGCTTCATCCACAACAAACTCAACAAGAACTCGTGAGATAGGTTAGTATAAACCAATGCAAAACCTTATCATTTTCTACTGTAACAAATCACTAAAATTATTATTCAACATTGCATACTAAATCCCTCTGCATATTTAATACTCCTATCCTCAAATAGAATCATTAAACAAGCAAACATATGCAAACAACGCAAACATAACAGCAATCTGCCAAAACAGTACAATCTGTAAAGAATGCAAGAGTATCAATACTTCCCTAAATCCAAAAATTATGAAATAAAATTCCCACTGTATTAAATTTATCAGAGCTCATTATTCAAAACGTTTCAACATTATACCATTCTCTGACTTTTCTAGGTAATTTTTGCAACAGCGGTAAACTTTATATTTTCAAACAGCAACATGTATACTAGCGAAATAAGCATGGCAAAGGCTATCCTTGACATTTTATTGAAACTAAAGATGCAAAACATTATTCTAAATAACAGTAAGCAAATACTAACAAAATAAAATGATGCTCCAAGAAAAACACATATCATGTGGTGAAAAAAAATATAGCTCCAAGTAAAGTTACCGATGAATGAAGACGAAAGAGGGGATGCCTTCCGGGGCATCCCCAAGCTTAGGATCTTGGTTGTCCTTGAATATTACCTTGGGGTCCCTTGGGCATCCCCAAGCTTAATCTCTTTCCACTCCTTATTCCATAGTCCATCGAATCTTTACCCAAAACTTGAAAACTTCACAACACAAAACTCAACAGAAAACTCGTAAACTCCGTTAGTATAAAAAAAATAAAACAACCACTTACGTACTGTAATGAACTCATTCTAAATTCATATTGGTGTAATATCTACTATACTTCAACTTATCTATGGTTCATACCCTCGGATACTACTCATAGATTCATCAAAATAAGCAAACAACACATAGAAAACACAATCTGTCAAAAACAGAACAGTCTGTAGTAATCTATATCAAACGTATTCTTATGGAACTCCAAAAATCCTACAAAATTAGGAAGTCCTAAGAAATTTGTGTACCAATCCATAGAAAACAGAATAAGATCAAAAGCACGTTTCTGTGAATTAAAAAAACTAATTTACTGGGTGCAGAAGTTTCTGATTTTCAGCAGGATCAACACAACTATCACCGTAAGCTATCCTAAAGGTCTTACTTGGCACTTTATTGAAACAAAAGATATAAAACATGATTACTAAATTATCATAATCATATGGACACACAAAAACAGTAAGGATAAATATTGGGTTGTCTCCCAACAAGCCCTTGTCTTTAATGCCTTTCTAGCTAGGCATGATGATAACAATGATGCTCACATAAAAGATAAGAATTGAAACATAACGGGAGCATCATGAAGCATATGACTAGCACATTTAAGTCTAACCCACTTCCTATGAATAGGGATTTTGTGAGCAAACAACTTTTGGGAACAATAATCAACTAGCATAGGAAGGTTAAACAAGCATAGCTTCAAGATTTTAAGCACATAGGGAGGAAACTTGACATTATTGCAATTCCTACAAGCATATGTCCCTCCCTCATAATAATTTTCAGTAGCATCATGAATAAATTCAACAATATAACCAGCACCTAAAGCATTCTTTTCATGATCTACAACCATAGAAAATTTACTACTCTCCACATAAGCAAAATTCTTCTCATTCGGAATAGTGGGAGTATCATGAGAGACTTGAACACTAAAAATTGTTTCCACATTAAAAGAGTAATGTTCTGAAAAAAGGTAATCATAATCATGACAATATTTGTAAATATAATCATCACTACTTTTTATAGCATAAGTTTCATCACAATAATCATCATAAGTAGCAACTTGGTTCTCATCATAATCGATTGAAACCTCTCCCAAGATAGTGGAATCACTAAATAAAGTTGACACTCTTCAAAATCCACTTTCATATTCATCACAATAAAATTCAACATCCTCCAAAATAGTGGGATCACTACTTCCTAAAGTTGACACTCTTCCAAACCCACTTTCATCAATATAATCATCATAGGTAAGAGTCATGCTATCATCGTAACAACCTTGCATATCAAAACTTGGGATGCTAAAAATATCATCTTCATTTAACATAGCATCCCCAAGCTTGGGACAAACATTAATTACAGCAAATATATTCTCAAATATTTCATCCTCATCAAACATAGCTTCCCCAAGCTTGGGCCCATTCATATCATAAGCATAATCACTTTCATCATTAAAAAATATGGATAGCACCAATAGTATAGTAATTATCATCATCACAATGAGTAGTAGGAGCAACATCATTTGGGAGGGATACCTTTCTACCTTTGTTGCTACTTCTTTTCTTTTTCTTATTCACATTATGTGTGGGTTCAACCTTCCTCTTTGAGCTCCTTATTGACGAGATTGGTTGAATAGAAAGCTCCTCCTCGTTACCTGATTCATCATAAGAAATAATAGGAGGATATTGGGAAGTCTCTTCCCTTTCATTAGTATTCTCATCACCTTCTATTTGCTTTCTTTTCTTTAGGTAATTGGCAATGTAAGGATTTTCAATGCAATTCTCCGCACAAAACATATAAATCTTCTCTAGATCAAAATCAAGAAATCTATCAAGATTAAATTTTGGAATACCCTTAGTTATACGTTTCATTTCTTCATACCACAAAAGAAGACTAAGCTCTTTATGATGCCCAAGGGTAATCAAGTTATCACAATTTTTGGACACGATTCAATCATGAAACAATTTGCACTGGAGATTTAAATGACCACGTTCATTGCAAAGTTCACAAGGGGCGCAAAAAATATTGAATCTTTTAGCACACTCATCAAGACTTCCTTGCAAACATTTAGTTTTTAAATACTTATGCCTCTTGCAATATCTATTTTCTCTATTTGGTGTGTCCATGCAAACCCATTCTACTCCACAAAAATCAACATGCTTATAAGAGACATTTTCATCATAACTAGTGCAATCATCATTAGTACTATGGATATTCAAATAGTTCATACTAACAACATTGAAATCATGCTCATCATTCAAAGATTTAGTACCAAGCATTTTAATGCATTCTTCTTCTAGCACTTGAGCACAATTTTCCTTTCCATCATACTCACGAAAGAGATTAAAAAGGGGACAATTTTGTTTTTGCCACTCTAGATTTTGCCAATTTTCCTTATGACACTTTAGATTTTGACATTTCACTTTTGCCACTCTTTGTTTTTGACAATTATCACAATTGCCATCTTGTGGCAAAAGCAAAATAATTTTATTTCATTTTTTCCACTCTTAGCTTTTGATAATTATCACAATTACCACTCTGAAATTTTTGCTTTTGCCACGGGAATGGCAATTGTGATAATTGTCAAAAACTAAGAGTGGCAAAAGTGAAATGTCAAAATCTAGAGTGGCATAAGGAAAATTGGCAAAATCTAGAGTGGCAAAAACAAAGTTTTCCCATTAAAAAGATGAAGTGTATGAGACAAACTTAACTCCATTTTTTTTGTAGTTTTCTTTTATAAACTAAACTAGTGATAAAACAAGAAACAAAAAGATTCAATTGCACGATCTAAAGATATTCCTTCAAGCACTCACCTCCCCGACAACGGCGCCAGAAAAGAGCTTGATGTCTACTACACAACCTTCTTCTTGTAGACGTTGTTGGGTCTGCAAATGCACAGGTTTGTAGGACAGTAGCAAATTTCCCTCAAGTGGATGACCTAAGGTTTATCAATCCGTGGGAGGCGTAGGATGAAGATGGTCTCTCTCAAACAACCCTGCAACCAAATAACAAAGAGTCTCTTGTGTCCCCAACACACCCAATACAATGGTAAATTGTATAGGTGCACTAGTTCGGCGAAGAGATGGTGATACAAGTGCAATATGGATGATAGATATAGGTATTTGTAATCTGAAAATATAAAAACAGCAAGGTAACTAATGATAAAAGTGAGCGTAAACGGTATTGAAATGGTAGGAAACAAGGCATAGGGTTCATACTTTCACTAGTGCAAGTTCTCTCAACAATAATAACATAGATACATCATATAACAATCCCTCAACATGCAACAAAGAGTCACTCCAAAGCCACTAATAGCGGAGAACAAACGAAGAGATTATGGTAGGGTACGAAACCACCTCAAAGTTATCCTTTCTGTTCTATCTATTCAAGAGTTCGTAGTAAAATCACATTAAGCTATTCTTTCCGTTCAATCTATCATAGAGTTCATACTAGAATAACACCTTAAGACACAAATCAACCAAAACCCTAATGTAACCTAGATACTCCATTGTCACCTCAAGTATCCGTGGGCATGATTATACGATATGCATCACACAATCTCAGATTCATCTATTCAACCAACACAAAGTACTTCAAAGAGTGCCCCAAAGTTTCTACCGGAGAGTCAAGACGAAAACGTGTGCCAACCCCTATGCATAGGTTCATGGGCGGAACCCGCAAGTTGATCACCAAAACATACATCAAGTGGCACGTGATATCCCATTGTCACCACAGATACGCACGGCAAGACATACATCAAGTGTTCTCAAATCATTAAAGACTCGATCCGATAAGATAACTTCAAGAGGAAAACTCAATTCATCACAAGAGAGTAGAGGGGGAGAAACATCATAAGATCCAACTATAATAGAAAAGCTCGCGATACATCAAGATCGTGCCATAGAGAGAACACGAGAGAGAGGGATCAAACACATAGCTACTGGTACATACCCTTAGCCCCGAGGGTGAACTACTCCCTCCTCGTCATGGATAGCGCCGGGATGATGAAGATGGCCACCGGTGATGGGTTCCCCCTCCGGCAGGGTGCCGGAACGGGCTCCCGAGAGGTTTTTGGTGGCTACAGAGGCTTGCGGCGGTGGAACTCCCGATCTATCTTTGTTATCGATGTTTTTAGGGTATGTAGGCTTATATAGGTGAAAGAAGTCGGTGGAACTCCAAGTCTCCCGGATCATATTCTTCCAAAAAATCACGCTCCCGAAGGTTTCATTCCGTTTGCACTCCGTTTGATATTCCTTTTCTTCGAAATACTGAAATAGGCAATAAAACAGCAATATGGGCTGGGCCTCCGGTTAATAGTTTAGTCCCAAAAGTAATATAAAAGTGTATAATAAAGCCCATAATCATTCAAAACAGATAATAAAATAGCATGAATGCTTCATAAATTATAGATACATTGGAGACGTATCAATAAGTGGCTAGCTATTTCAAATAAGATTGATGAGGCACAATGTTCAGTCATTTGTTTGCAAGAGACCAAAAGAGATGTTTTTGACAGTGCTTATATAAAAAAATTGCCCCAAAAGAATTAATAAATTTGATAATCTGCCTTTTGTGGGAGCATCTGGGGGGCTATTTGTGGCTTGGAATGATAATATGTTTCAGGGAGAGTGCCTGTTCAAAAATGATTTCTCCATCTCCATTAGATTTATTTCAGTTCATATTGGAGATTCTTGGATCCTAACAAATATTTATGGGTCTTGTGATACTGAAGGGAGGCACAACTTTCTGGAGTGGTTCAGAAACATCCAGATGCCTGTTGATACTGATTGGATCATCACAGGAGATTTCAATTATATTAGGTATCCCTCTGATACGTCTCCAACGTATCTATAATTTTTGGTTGCTCCATGCTACTTTATCTACTGTTTTGGACTATATTGGGCTTTATTTTCCACTTTTATATTATTTTTGGGACTAACCTATTAACCGGAGGCCCAGCCCAGAATTGCTGTTTTTTGCCTTTTTCAGTATTTCAAAGAAACAGAATATCAAACGGAGTCCAAACGGAATCAAACCTTCGGGATCGTGATTTTCCAACCGAACGTGACCCAGGAGACTTGGACCCTACTCCAAGAAGCGCCAGAGGCGGTCACAAGGGTGGAGGGCGCGCCCCCTACCTCATGGGCCCCTCGGAGCTCCACCGACGTACTCCTTCCTCCTATATATACCTACGTATCCCCGAACGATCAGAAGGGGAGCTAAAAACCTAATTCCACCGCCGCAACTTTCTGTATCCACGAGATCCCATCTTAGGGCCTGTTCCGGAGCTCCACTTGAGGGGGCATCCACCATGGAGGGCTTCTACATCATCACCATAGCCCCTCCGATGAAGTGTGAGTAGTTTACTTCAGACCTTCGGGTCCATAGCTAGTAGCTAGATGGCTTCTTCTCTCTTTTTGGATCTCAATACAATGTTCTCCCCCTCTCTCGTGGAGATCTATTCGATGTAATCTTCTTTTTGCGGTATGTTTGTTGAGACCGATGAATTGTGGGTTTATGATCCAGCTTATCTATGGAAAATATTTGATTCTTCTCTGAATTCTTTTATGTATGATTGAGTTATCTTTGCAAGTCTCTTCGAATTATCTTATTTGGTTTGGCCAACTAGATTGGTAGTTCTCGCAATGGGAGAAGTGCTTAGCTTTGGGTTCAATCTTGCGGTTTCCTTACTTAGTGACAAAAAGAGTTGCAAGGCACGTATTGTATTGTTGCCATCGAGGATAACAAGATGGGGTTTTTATCATATTGCATGAATTTATCCCTCTACATCATGTCATCTTGCTTAAGGCATTACTCTGTTTTTAACTTAATACTCTAGATGCATGCTGGATAGCGGTCGATGAGTGGAGTAATAGTAGTAGATGCAGAATCGTTTCGATCTACTTGTTTTGGACGTGATGCCTATATACATGATCATCGCCTAGATATACTCATAACTATGCTCAATTCTATCAATTGCTCAACAGTAATTTGTTCACCCACCGTAGAATACTTATATGCTCTCGAGAGAAGCCACTAGTGAAACATATGGCCCCCGGGTCTATTCTCATCATATCAATCTCCATCACTTTATTTACTTGCTTTGCTTTTACTTTGCATCTTTATACCAAAAATACCAAAAATATTATTTCTATCAGATCTCACTCTCGTAAGTGACCGTGAAGGGATTGACAACCCCTAATCGCGTTGGTTGCGAGTAGCTATCGTTTTGTGCAGGTACGAGGGACTTGCGCGTGACCTCCTACTGGATTGATACCTTGGTTCTCAAAAACTGAGGGAAATACTTACGCTACTGTGCTGCATCATCCTCTCCTCTTCGGGGAAAACCAACGCAAGCTCAAGACGTAGCAAGAAGGATTTCTGGCGCCGTTGCCGGGGAGGCCTACGCAAAAGTCAACATACCAAGTACCCATCACAATCCCTATCTCTCGCATTACATTATTTGCCATTTGCCTCTCGTTTTCCTCTCCCCCACTTCACCCTTGCCATTTTATTCGCCCTCTCTTTCCCAATCTCCTCCTCTTTTTCCTTTGCCTTTTTCCTTGTCCATTTGTTTGCATGTGTGTTGGATTACTTGTTGCCATGGCACAAGATAATACCAAATTGTGTGATTTCTCGAATACCAATAATAATGATTTCCTTAGTACTCCGACTGCTCCTCTTAATAATGATGAGTCTTGTGAAATCAATACCGCTTTGTTGAATCTTGTTATGAAAGATCAATTCGTCGGCCTTCCTAGTGAAGATGCCGCTACTCATCTAAACAATTTTGTTGATTTGTGTGATATGCAAAAGAAGAAAGATACGGATAACAATATTGTCAAATAGAAGTTATTTCCGTTTTCACTTAGAGATCGTGCTAATGTTTGGTTTTCATCTTTGCCTAAAAATAGTATTGATTCTTGGAACAAGTGCAAAGATGCTTTTATCTCTAAGTATTTTCCTCCCGCTAAGATTATCACTCTTAGGAATGACATCATGAATTTTAAACAACTTGATCATGAGCATGTTGCCTAATCTTGGGAAAGAATGAAATTAATGCTTCGCAATTGCCCTACTCATGGTTTGAATTTATGGATGATCATACAAAAAATTTATGCCGGATTGAATTTTTCTTCTAGAAATCTTTTAGATTCGGCTGCGGGAGGCACTTTTATGGAAATTACGTTAGGGGATGCTACCAAATTGCTTGATAATATTATGGCTAATTATTCTCAATGGCACACCGAAAGATCTTCTAGTAAGAAAGTGCATGCTATAGAAGAAATCAATGTTTTGAGTGAAAAGATGGATGAACTTATGAAGATGTTTGCTCCTAAAAATACTCCTCTTGATCCCAATGATATGCATTTATCTACCTTGCTTGAGAATAATAATGAATCTATGGATGTGAATTTTGTTGGTAGGAATAGTTTTGGAAACAACGCGTATAGAGGGAATTTTAATCCTAGGCCTTATCCTAGTAATCCTTCTAATAATTATGGAAATTCCTACAATAACTCTTATGGAAATTTTAATAAGATCCCTCTGAATTTGAGAGTAGTGTTAAAGAGTTTATGAATTCGCAAAAGAATTTTAATGCTTTGCTTGAAGAGAAATTACTTAAAGTTGATGATTTGGCTAGGAACGTTGATAGAATATCTCTCGAGATTGATTCTTTAAATCTTAGATCTATTCCTCCTAAGCATGATATCAATGAATCTCTCAAATCTATGAGAATTTCCATTGATGAGTGCAAAGAAAGAACCGCTAGGATGCGTGCTTCCAAAGATGCCTTTATTAAAGTGTGTTCTTCTAATCCCTATGAAAATCAAGATGAAGATCTAAAAGTTATTGATGTGTCCCCCATTAAATCTTTGTTTTGCAATATGAATCTTGATGAATCTGAAGATTGTCTTCCTTTACCTAGAAGGCGTTCTAAGAATTCTGAGTTTTTAGATCTTGATGATGAAATTGATAAAACTGGGATTGAAAGAAATAAAAATCAAGGTGTTGCTGAACCCACTAGTTTGGATATCAAGGAATTTAATTATGAAAAATTCCCTTTAATTGATTGTATATTTCCTTGTTGCAATCCGTGTTAAATTCTCCTCATGCTTATAGTCAAAATAAGGCCTTTACCGAACACATTGTTGATGCCTTAATGCAATCTTATGAAGAAAAGCTTGAGTTGAAAGTTTCTATCCCTAGAAAACTCCATGATGAGTGGGAACCTACTATCAAAATTAAAATTAAAAATTATGAGTTTCATGCCTTGTGTGATCTGGGAGCTAGTGTCTCTACTATTCCCAAGACTTCATGCGATTTGCTAGACTTCCGTGATTTTGATGATTGCTCTCTAAACTTGCATCTTGCGGATTCCACTATTAAAAAGCCTATGGGAAGAATTAATGATGTTCTTATTGTTGCAAATAGGAATTATGTGCCCGTATATTTTATCGTTCTTGATATAGATTGCAATCCTTCATGTCCTATTATTCTTGGTAGACATTTCCTTAGAATGATTGGTGCAATTATTGATATGAAGGAAGGGAATATTAGATTCCAATTTCCCTTAAAGAAGGGCATGGGACACTTCCCTAGAAATAAAATAAAATTACCATATGAATCTATCATGAGAGCCACTTATGGATTGCCTACCAAAGATGGCAACACCTAGATCTATCCTTGCTTTTATGCCTAGCTAGGGGCGTTAAACGATAGCGCTTGTTGGGAGGCAACCCAATTTTATTTTTAGTTTTTTGTTTTTGCTTATGTTTAGGAATAAATAATCCATCTACCTTCTTTTTTGATGTGGTTTTATGTTTTAGTTAGTGTTTGTGCCAAGTAGAACCTATAGGATAAGCTATGATGATAGTTGATTTGATTCTGCTGAAAAACAGAAACTTTGCGCTCACGAGAAAAAATTCAATAAATCACAGGAACGTGCTTTTGCATTGATTCTTTTTTATGCTGATCAATAAACAAATTTTCCAGTACGTCCTATTTTGGTTGGAATTTTTAGAGTTCCATAAGTTTGCGTTAGTTGCATATTACTACAGACTGTTCTGTTTTTACAGATTCTGTTTTGCGTGTGTTGTTTGCTTATTTTGATGAATCTATGGCTAGTAAAATAGTTTATAAACCATAGAGAAGTTGGAATACAGTAGCTTTAACACCAATTCAAATAAATAATGAGTTCATTACAGTACCTTGAAGTAGTCTTTTGTTTTCTTTCTCTAATGGAGCTCACGAGATTTTTGTTGAGTTTTGTGTTGTGAAGTTTTCAAGTTTTGGGTGAATTCTTTTGATGGATTATGGAACAAGGAGTGGCAAGAGCCTAAGCTTGGGGATGCCCATGGCACCCCCAATATACTCCAAGGACACCAAAAAGTCAAAGCTTGGGGATGCCCCGGAAGGCATCCCCTCTTTCGTCCACTTCCATCGGTAATTTACTTGGAGCTATATTTTTATTCACCAACATGATATGTGTTTTGCTTGGAGCGTCTTGTATTATTTGCGTCTTTGCTTGTTAGTTTACCACAATCATCCTTGCTGTACACACCTTTTGAGAGAGCCATGCATGAATTGAAATTTGTTAGAATACTCTATGTGCTTCGCTTATATCTTTTGAGCTTGCTAGTTTTGCTCATAGTGCTTCACTTATATCTTTTTGAGCGTGATAATTTTTTGCTCTAGTACTTCACTTAGATCTTTTAGAGCACGGTGGTGGATTTGTTTTAAAGAAACTTGATCTCTCATGTTTCACTTAGATTATTTTGAGAGTCGTTAATAGCATGGTAATTTGCTTAATGTTAATATACTTGGTGTTCAAGATATGTGAAACTTTCTTTTGAGTGCGTTGAATACTAAGATAAGTTTGATGCTTGATAATTGTTTTTAGATATGGAGGTGATAATATCATAGTCGTGCTAGTTGGGTGATTATGGATTTGAGAAATACTTGTGTTGAAGTTTGCAAATCCCGTAGCATGCACATATGGTTAAAGTTATGTAACAAATTTGAAACATGAAGTGTACCTGGCTTGTGCATCCTTATGAGTGGTGGTCGGGGACGAGCGATGGTCTTTTCCTACCAATCTATCCCCCTAAGAGCATGTGCGTAGTACTTGAATTTTTGATGACTTCTAAATTTTTGCAATAAGTATATGAGTTCTTTTGACTAATGTTGAGTCCATGGATTATACGCACTTTCACCTTTACGCCATTGCTAGACTCTTCGGTACCGTGCATTGCCCTTTCTCACCTTGAGAGTTGGTGCAAACTTTGCCGGTGCATCCAAACCCTGTGATACGATACACTCTATCGCACATAAACCTCCTTATATCTTCCTCAAAACAGCCACCATACCTACCTATTATGCCATTTCCATAGCCATTCCGAGATATATTGCCATGCAACTTTCCACCGTTCCGTTCGTCATCATCATGACATACATTGCTCTTGTCATATTGGCATTGCATGATCATGTAGTTGACATCGTATTTGTGGCAAAGCCACCATGCATCATTTATCATACATGTCACTCTTGATTCATTGCACCATCCCAGTACACTGCCGGAGGCATTCATATAGAGTCATATCTTGTTCTAGTTTCGAGTTGTAATCCTTATGTTGTAATCAATAGAAGTGTGATGATCATCATTATTAGAGCATTGCCCAATCAAAAAAGGGGGAAAAGAAGAAAGGCCAAAAAAGGCCCAAAAAAGAAAATAAATAAAAAGGGCAATGCTACTATATTGCCATAGCCATTCCGAGATATATTACCATGCAACTTCCATCATCATCATCATCATGACATACATTACTTTTGTCATATTGCCATTGCATGATCTTGTAGTTGACATCGTATTTGTGGCAAAGCCACCAACCATTATTTTTATACATGTCACTCTTGATTCATTGCACCATCCCGGTACACCGCCGGAGGCATTCATATAGAGTCATATCTTGTTCTAAGTTTCGAGTTGTAATCCTTGTGTTGTAATTTATAGAAGTGTGATGATCATCATTATTAGAGCATTGCCCAAACAAAAAAATGAAGGCCAAACAAAAGAATTGCCCAAAAAAAGGGCAATGCTACTATCTCTTTTTCCACACTTGTGCTTCAAAGTAGCACCTCGTTCTTCATGTAGTGAGTCTCATATATTGTCCTTCAAAGTAGCACCATGCTTTTCATGTAGTGAGTCTCATGTGTTATCACTTTCATATACTAGTGGGAATTTTTCATTATAGAACTTGGCTTGTATATTCCTACGATGGGCTTCCTCAAAATGCCCTAGGTCTTCGTGAGCAAGCAAGTTGGATGCACACCCACTAGTTTTCTTTTATTGAGCAATCATAGCTCTAGTGCATCCGTTGCATGGCAATCCCTACTCCTCATGTTGATATCAATTGATGGGCATCTCCATAGCCCGTTGATTAGGCTCATCAACGTGAGACTTTCTCCTTTTTTGTCTTCTCCACACAATCCCCATCATCATATTCTATTCCACCCATAGTGCTATATCCATGGCTCACGCTCATGTATTGCGTGAAGGTCGAAAAAGTTTGAGATTATTTAAGTATGAAACAATTGCTTGGCTTGTCATCGGGGGTATAGAAGTTGGGAACATCTTTGTGTGACGAAAATGAAGCACAGCCTAACTATATGATTTTGTAGGGATGAACTTTCTTTTGCCATGCTATTTTTAGAAGACATGATTGCTTTGATTAGTATGCTTGAAGTATTATTATTTTTTGTGTCAATATGAACTTTTGTCTTGAATCTTTCGGATCTGAATATTCATATCACAATTAAGAAGATTTACATTGAAATTATGCCAAAGTATCACTCCGCATCAAAAAATTCTTTTTTATCATTTACCTACTCGAGGACGAGCAGGAATTAAGCTTGGGGATGCTTGATACGTCTCCAACGTATCTATAATTTTTGATTGCTCCATGCTACTTTATCTACTATTTTGGACTATATTGGGCTTTATTTTCCACTTTTATATTATTTTTGGGACTAACCTATTAACCGGAGGCCCAGCCCAGAATTGCCGTTTTTGGCCTTTTTCAGTATTTCGAAGAAACAGAATATCAAACGGAGTCCAAACGGAATGAAACCTTCGGGATCGTGATTTTCCAACCGAACGTGACCCAGGAGACTTGGACCCTACTCCAAGAAGCGCCAGAGGCGGTCACGAGGGTGGAGGGCGCACCCCCCTACCTCGTGGGCCCCTCGGAGCTCCACCGACGTACTCCTTCCTCCTATATATACCTACGTATCCCTGAACGATCAAAAGGGGACCCAAAAACCTAATTCCACCGCCGCAACTTTTTGTATGCACGAGATCCCATCTTGGGGCTTGTTCCGGAGCTCCGCTGGAGGGGGCATCCACCACGGAGGGCTTCTACATCATCACCATAGCCCCTCCGATGAAGTGTGAGTAGTTTACCTCAGACCTTCGGGTCCATAGCTAGTAGCTAGATGGCTTCTTCTCTCTTTTTGGATCTCAATACAATGTTCTCCCCCTCTCTCGTGGAGATCTATTCGATGTAATCTTCTTTTTGCGGTATGTTTGTTGAGACCGATGAATTGTGGGTTTATGATCCAGCTTATCTATGGAAAATATTTGATTCTTCTCTGAATTCTTTTATGTATGATTGAGTTATCTTTGCAAGTCTCTTCGAATTATCTTATTTGGTTTGGCCAACTAGATTGGTAGTTCTCACAATGGGAGAAGTGCTTAGCTTTGGGTTCAATATTGCGGTGTCCTTACTCAGTGACAGAAAGAGTTGCAAGGCACGTATTGTATTGTTGCCATCGAGGATAACAAGATGGGGTTTTTATCATATTGCATGAATTTATCCCTCTACATCATGTCATCTTGCTTAAGGCGTTACTTTGTTTTTAACTTAATACTCTAGATGCATGCTGGATAGCGGTCGATGAGTGGAGTAATAGTAGTAGATGCAGAATCGTTTCGATCTACTTGTTTTGGACGTGATGCCTATATACATGATCATCGCCTAGATATACTCATAACTATGCTCAATTCTATCAATTGCTCAACAGTAATTTGTTCACCCACCGTAGAATACTTATGCTCTCGAGAGAAGCCACTAGTGAAACATATGGCCCCCGGGTCTATTCTCATCATATTAATCTCCATCACTTTATTTACTTGCTTTGCTTTTACTTTTTTACTTTGCATCTTTATACCAAAAATACCAAAAATATTATCTCTATCAGATCTCACTCTCGTAAGTGACCGTGAAGGGATTGACAACCCCTAATCGTGTTGGTTGCGAGTAGCTATCATTTTGTGCAGGTACGAGGGACTTGCGCGTGACCTCCTACTGGATTGATACCTTGGTTCTCAAAAACTGAGGGAAATACTTACGCTACTGTGCTGCATCATCCTCTCCTCTTCGGGGAAAACCAACGCAAGCTCAAGACGTAGCACCCTCCAACAGGAATGTTGGCACTGGTGAATTTAATAGTATGATGGATTTCAATGCTGCAATTAGTCAGCTGGCTCTAGTTGAAATTCCTTTGAAGGGTAGAAGTTTTACTTGGAGCAATATGCAGCAAGTTCCACTGTTGGAGAAAATTGACTGGGTGTTCACCTCTGAAAATTGGTCTTCCAACTATCCCAACACTATGGCTATTCCTATGGCAAAACCCATATCAGATCATTGGCCTTTTGTCATAAAAATTGGCACAAGCATTCCTAAAGCTCAAGTCTTCAGATTTGAAAACTTCTGGCTTCCGCATCATGATTTTAAATATGTTATCCAATCTATTTGGCAGCAGCCCATTCTGGCAAGTGACAGTGCTAAGCTCATCACTACAAAATTCAAAAGGCTCAGGACAGGACTGAAAATTTGGAGTAAAAGCCTATCCAAGCTAGCTAGCTGCATCCAGGCCACAAATAATGTCATATTCATGTGGGATATTTTTGAGGAATATAGAGTGCTTACAAATATTGAACAGAATGGCAGGGATATGCTAAAAGAACATTTGCTAAAGTTGTTGTCTTTTCAAAGGATTTACTGGAGACAAAGAGCAACCATTAAATGGGTCAAATTTGGTGATGAAAACTCTAAGTTCTTTCAAGCTAAGGCAACCATCAAATTCAGGCATAACTACATTCAATGCTTGTAAAATGATCAAGGTGTAGAAATAACAGAACATCATGAAAAAGGTGCAATTCTCTAGAATGCTTTTAAAGATAGATTGGGTCAGACTGGAGAGATTTCAGACCCTCTAAATCTGATCAATCTCATTACCAGGGTTGAGGGCTTACAAGATCTGGATGCCCTCTTCACCAAGCAAGAAATTGACCCAGTTATCAAGCACCTGCCTTTTGACAAAGCACATGGGCCTGATGGTTTTAATGGTGATTTTATTAAGGCCTGTTGGACTATAATTGCTCCTGATTTCTACAAGATGATTGAGGATTTCTACCATGGGAAGATTTCACTACAGAGTATCAATACCTGTTTTATCACTTTGATACCAAAGAAGGACAATCCAGTGACAGCAAATGACTTCAGACCAATTTCTCTTCTCAACTGCACTATCAAGGTCATTACCAAACTCTTGACCAATAGATTACAGGCTGTGATTCTCAAGATTGTGCACATCAATCAATATGGCTTCATCAAAAGTAAAACTATTCATGACTGTCTGGGATGGGCTTTTGAATATCTTCATCAATGTCACCAATCTAAATAGCCTATTGTCCTCCTCAAACTGGACTTTGAGAAAGCTTTTGATCTGCTTAACCACCAAGCCATTCTTGCTATTCTGAGTGCTAGAGGTTTTGGAAGTAGATGGATCAACTGGATCACAATGTTGCTATCCTCAGGAACTTCCTCTGTTCTGCTCAATGGAGTGCCAGGGAAACTCTTTCACTGCAAATAGGGAGTCAGACAAGGAGACCCTGTTTCTCCTCTGCTTTTTGTACTTGCAGCTGAACTTCTCCAATCAATGCTTAATGAAGCCATGCACCAGAACCTAATTCAGGCTCCCATTAGTAGTCAAGCTTGCCCTGATTTTCCTGTGATCCAATATGCTGATGATACAATCCTAATACTGCCTGGTGATGACAGACAACTTGCTCAAGTCAAAAACCTCATTTTTCATTACACTGCTTTTACTGGCCTTAAGGTTAATTATGAGAAATCCTTCATGGTGCCAATCAATGTTCCTGAAACTCAACTCCAAACCATGCTCAATATTATGGGGTGCCAACAAGGTCACTTCCCATTCACTTATCTGCGTCTTCCTCTTGGAACTTCTAAGCCAAAAATTGAAGACTATAGTCCTATGCTGCAAAAAATAGAGAGAAGGCTCTCTGGTTGTTCTACCATGCTGTCATATGATGGAAGATTATTACTCATCAAATCTGGTTTTTTACATCATTGCCAATCTTCTTCATGTGTACCTTGGCTCTTCCAGTAGGTGTGATTGAGCGGATCAATAAATATCTGAGAAACTTTCTCTGGAGAAAATTTGGCATGGAAGATAGAGGAACAACACTCATTGCTTGGTCAAAGGTTTGGTTACCAAAAAAGCAAGGTGGTCTTGGTATTCTTGATATTGCTCTCCACAATAAGGCTCTCCTCATGAAAAACCTCCTCAAATTTATAAACAAAGAATATGTACCCTGCATTAATCTAATCTGGGAGAAATACTACCATCCAGACACACTAGCTGGAAATGTTGTGGGATCCTTCTGGTGGAAATCACACATTAGTCTCCTAGAAGAGTTTAAGAAGATTTGCAAGTGCACAATTGGCAATGGGCAAACTGTTCTTGCTTGGAAAGATACTTGGATGGAACACAACCTGCAATATATCCTTCCACATCTTCACTCCTTTGCTCCGAATGATGAGCAGTCGGTTCAAGCTTTTTTTTGGGGAGAATGATTGGACTGATCATTTCCACTTGCCTCTCTCTGTGGAAGCTTATGAGGAACTCAATCAACTCCAAGCTCTAGCACCCACTTTACTTCCAAACAGAGAGGATAAGTGGACTGTCATTGGGAATACTGGCAAGATGTCTGCAATCCAAATTTATAACCTTCTTTTGGATCCACATGATGAGCATCCTTTCTTCAGTCTTATTTGGAGAAGCTCTAGTAGGCTAAAGCACAAAATCTTCTTTTGGTTAGTGGCCCATTGCGAAATCAACACTAGAGCTCTCCTTCTCAGAAAAGGTATGCATCTGGATGACATTCATTGTCCTAACTACAATCAACAAGCAGAAGAAACCACTATGCATTTGTTATGGGACTGTAACTTTGCACAAGATTGTTGGAATTCCTTGCTTCCACCTAGGAAAAGAGGTACATCAGTGTATGAGGATACCATTCTGGCTTCGACCCTCTTAACAAAGCAATTTGCAATTGAGATCCTCATTTTGGGCAGCTGGAATATCTGGATATAGAGAAACAATAAGATCTTCCGAGCAATTCCACAGTCCATCCAGTCCTGGAGATTTTACCTTAAGAAAGATCTCAAACTTCTGAAACACAAGATAAAGAGAAAGTTTGAAGCTAGGTTGGATCAGTGGATAGCACATCACCTATAATCATGAGTGTTATACCTAGAGCAGGCATTGGCTAGTTACCTTGATGTTTCTTCCTCCCTTGGGGAGATTGTAATATATGTGTACTATATTTATTTTTAATATATTTACCGTAAAATAATTGTTCTACGGTGTTGGGTCAAAAAAACCATGGGATTGACCCCAAAGCCGCATCTTCAACAAGTGGGAAGTGACCCCATTTTGCTTGGTTTTAACTAGATTGTGGGCAACGCAGCCATTCTTGCCCATCCAACTATTCAGCAGTCAGCACTCGTGTAGCACTATGCATAGGACTCTGCATCTGGTATTTCTCTCGAGGGTTATGCTTTCTTGTGGGTGCTGAATGTTGTTGTAGCCTGTGTGGTTGTACTACATCATGTTTGGCAGTGCAATAGTACACCTATATTTATTGCACTGGTGGAGTGTTGAGTGTCTTCGCTCATCAAACTGTTAAATTTGTATGTTTCACTGTATAATCGCACCCTTAAATGTCCTAATTTTCTTTATCAAGAAATGAGCCGCGTTTTTAAACTTCATATAGGTTAGGCAGTACTTGTCAATATAATGGCTTCATGTAACTAAATGTGACCCAGGCATCACTTACTTGTGAACTATAATTTTCAGTGACTTCTATATCGAGTGAGCTACATTTTCTCAAAAATAGCATTCTCCAGTGGCATGAGATTCCCTTGTGAATACACTGACAATACATAGTAATAGTCCTCCTTAATCATTTCTATATAAACTAGATCATTGTTCGTGATTTACCTATTAGTATTAATCTGATTGTGTAAAAATAGAATTTTACACTTATTTGATACTCGTCTATTGTCTTATCAAAGAAAAATGAATTTTATTTGATAAGTCAAATAAAAGGCGGTTTTTGCTCGTATTTTATTTGCTGTTTTCCTCTGGTTCGGCACAGTCCACAACCTCTTGCTTTTCCCGGAGCAACCAGGGAGCCCCTGGCCCCACAAGGTGTGTGCTCGAGGTCGTCGGCATACCGGACAACGAGTCATCAAACTATTGCGAGTTGCGGAAACCATGTGCCCTCCTCCTGTACCGCAAGCCGGATGCCCCAGGTCACCTCGGCTCCTCTAGCATGCTTTGCTTCTGGAAGAAGATGACCACCATACACTACAGGCGTGTTTGGTAGCATGCCCTAATTTTTGCCCCTTGCATATGTGACTCAGTTGGGCCTAGTTCAGTGAATACAGTCTAAAAAACATGTTGTGCATATAGTTTGATATTATGCATCCTCCCCAGTCTGGCTGCGAAGAAATGCACTGATACGTCTCCAACGTATCTATAAATTTTGATTGCTCCATACTACTTTATCTACTGTTTTGGACTATATTGGGCTTTATTTTCCACTTTTATATTATTTTTGGGACTAACCTATTAACCGGAGGCCCAGTCCAGAATTGCTGTTTTTTGCCTATTTCAGTGTTTCAAAGAAACGGAATATCAAACGGAGTCCAAACGGAATGAAACCTTCGGAAACGTGATTTTCTCACCGAACGTGATCCAGGAGACTTGGACCCTACTCCAAGAAGTAACAGAGGCGGTCACGAGGGTGGGAGGCGCCCCCTCCCCCCCTAGGGCGTGCCCCCTGCCTCATGGGCCCCCTGTTGCTCCACCGACGTACTCCTTCCTCCTATATATACCTACGTACCCCCAAACGATCAGAACAGGAGCCAAAAACCTAATTTCACCGCCGCAACTTCCTGTATCCACGAGATCCCATCTTGGGGCCTGTTCCGGAGCTCTGCCGGAGGGGGCATCCACCACGAAGGGCTTCTACATCAACACCATAGCCCCTCCGATGAAGTGTGAGTAGTTTACTTCAGACCTTCGGGTCCATAGCTAGTAGCTAGATGGCTTCTTCTCTCTTTTTGGATCTCAATACAATGTTCTCCCCCTCTCTCGTGGAGATCTATTCGATGTAATCTTATTTTTGCGGTGTGTTTGTTGAGACCGACGAATTGTGGGTTTATGATCCAGCTTATCTATGAATAATATTTGAATCTTCTCTGAATTCTTTTATGTATGATTGGTTATCTTTGCAAGTCTCTTCAAATTATCCGTTTGGTTTGGCCAACTAGATTGGTAGTTCTTGCAATGAGAGAAGTGCTTAGCTTTGGGTTCAATCTTGCGGTGTCCTTTCCCAGTGACAGAAGGGACGGCAAGGCACGTATTGTATTGTTGCCATCGAGGATAACAAGATGGGGTTTTTATCATATTGCATGAATTTATCCCTCTACATCATGTCATCTTGCTTAAGGCATTACTCCGTTTTTAACTTAATACTCTAGATGCATGCTGGATAGCGGTCGATGAGTGGAGTAATAGTAGTAGATGCAGAATCGTTTCGGTCTACTTGTCTTGGATGTTATGCCTATATACATGATCATACCTAGATATACTCATAACTATGCTCAATTCTGTCAATTTCTCAACAGTAATTTGTTCACCCACCGTAGAATATCTATGCTCTTGAGAGAAGCCACTAGTGAAACCTATGCCCCCCGGGTCTATTCTCATCATATCAATCTCCATTACTTTAATACTTGCTTTGTTTTTACTTTGCCTTTTACTTTTCATGTTGCATCTATATACCAAAAATACCAAAAAATATTATTTATCATCTCTATCAGATCTCACTCTCGTAAGTGACCGTGAAGGGATTGACAACCCCTAATCGCGTTGGTTGCGAGGAGCTATCGTTTTGTGTAGGTACGAGGGACTTGTGCGTGGTCTCCTACTGGATTGATACCTTGGTTCTCAAAAACTGAGGGAAATACTTACGCTACTTTGTTGCATCATCCTCTCCTCTTTGGGGAAATCCAACGCAGTGCTCAAGAGGTAACACGCACCGACGGTGTTTTGGTTGTGGGCTTGTTCTAGGTAGATGCAGAGTGTGTGGTGCAATGCATGTTGTCTAGTACCTCCTTTCAGAGTAGTGAGGTTACCAGCACACTCACAAACACGACAGAGATAAATAGGCAATGTCATTAACCCTTAAACTCGAGTCTTAAACACACAGTTAAACCCTTAAGCTGTCACGGCAAAGTCTCAAACAATCTACGCAAAAGTCTTTGGTGCAGAAAGAACTTCCTAGGCATCCATGGCAAAGGCCTTGTCGATCGCCTTCAGGGTGTTGGGAGTCACCAGCTTGAAGGTGAAGAGGTACCTGATCCTGATCTAGTGAACAACGGCGAAGGGGGTGCAACCCTTATCAAGGGTGAGCCTAACACTGAACATCGAGACCATCACTCTCTAGGCATAGTCGGTGTTCGTCTTGAGCTTTAATTCCCTAGGGCGGAGGCGAAGTGCTTGGTGAACTCCAGTGGCATTTGCAAGCACTCAAGCTTGGCTGCAAGGATGACCTTGCAGAAGTGGGTTGGGCCAACCTCCTCATAAAAATGGTTGTCGTTCTTCGACCGCTTGGGGGCACTGCCAAGTTCCACCACTGCCTTGCCCTTCTTGTCGGCCACAACTGTCTCCTTACTCTTAGAGCTCCCCAAACTAGTCTAGTCGATCTGCATTATGAAAACATGAATGAAGTTCAATGAAGGGACAAATGCAACACACATATGAGCAAGATCAATGAGTTATGTAGAATTGTTTGGCCACAATCACCATAGATGCTGATCAAATATCAACATTCATAAATCCCACACACCCACTCCAAAGCCCCTACTTATCTACCACCACACTCCACTACCTCTCCCAACCATCTCTGTCTTTCTGTCTTCTAGCATATCCTCCTCCACATCTCTGTCTCTTTGTCTCATCACCTCTCCATCGCCATGAACCCATCCCCAACCCCTTCCCCAATGGCATTGGATGGAGGGAATTCCTCCTTGGTTGCTCGCTCGGTGACTGCACCAAGTATGCAAAGATCTTGCAAGTGTTCTCTCGGTTCAAGAGCATTGATGACATGCATAAAGAGGCAAACATTGTGGTGTTGAAGGCGACAAAGGAGAAGTTGAAGACGCTAATACCTGATCCAGCCAAAGGTTGGGTTAGCTGATGTTGGTCAGAGAGGCAGATGGGCCAAGTACATGCTTGCCGTGGCTCCTCATGACCAATCGGCCGTCACGGTGGCGCCGGCCATCATTGTTCTAGAGGACAACGAGGACGAGGAGATGGTGGATGTTGCAGTCGAGCCGGAGGACGCTGGCAATCCTAAAGCGGTGGAGATAGTGGTCAGGACACCAAAGCCAAACGATTGTACACTGCCCATGGAGGTGGATAACTACAAGCCTCAGGGCTACCGCCAATCTAAGAGCCTCTAGGATCGCCATGGCTAGGAAGTAGTGCTTATTGGGATGGTTTTGAACGGATGTAAGCTTGATTTACCCCCTCCCCCTCGTACTCAATCCCGTTTGAATCCGCTCAAATCCATTAGATATGCATAAATTGAGTATCAAATCAAACCCGAGAGGTATATTGGATGCCTAGTGCGTGAATCCAAGAGGTATAATGGATGCCTTGCCACACCTTCTCTTCAATTGCCGTTTCTCCATTCGTGTTTGGAATGAGGTTCTCTCTTGGCATGATCTTAATGTCAGCACTACGCTTTGGCATCGGTATTCTCACCAGCATCGCACATCCAAGGAAGGCTTCGGCCTCTTGGTTGGGAGATCTGAAAGGAAAGGAATGCGTGCGTCTTTAGGGCCAAGGTAGCACCAGTGACAATGATCGTGCGCAACATTAAGGATGAAGTGTCTATATGGGCCCTAGCCGGGGTTAGGCACTTGAGTAATGTAATGATGCGAGAGTATCTCAGTGTTTTCATTCCGCCTTTGTTATTTTTGTCTCGCAAACTCTTCTTAATCGGTGAAAATGGAAGATCTTTTGCCTTGTTTCGAAGAAAAAAAACATTGGTGATGCCGAGGAAGGAAAATGGCTCAAACTTCAAACCATGTAAATTTTCGTTGCTAACTTGGGCCGGGTGCATGCATCTATATGCTGGGCCGCGACCAAAAACTCTCTGCCTGCTCATAGATATATCCCAATCTTCTCACTCGTGCCCGGGGTTCTCCTATTCAGCGCGTAGGTTGCGCGCCAGTCCGAACAAGTGGGCTTAGCCCATAATTGCTCCTTTCCAGTTTTGGGATTGTTCTGGAACCTTTCCAACCCTGTTTTTTTCTTCTTTTTTCCCTTTCTCCTCTACTTTTCGTTTTTTCCATACATTCTCTTTCTTTTTGGGGTTTTCCAAATTCGTGAGCATTTTTGTTGAAATCCATGAACAATTTTTTTCAAATCAGTGAACCTTTCCAAATCGGTGAACATTTTTAGAAATTCAATTTTTGTTCATCGAATTCAAAATTTGTTCATCATATTTTGAAAAATGTTCATGGAACTTATAAAATATGTTAAACATACTCAAAATGTTATCAAATTCAAAAAAATGTTTTAAAATTCAAATTTGTTCATCAAACTCAAAAAATGTTCGTAATTGTAAATAAATGTTCATCGAATTCGAAAAATGTTCTCGAAATTAAGATTTGTTCATCAAATTCAAAAAATGTTCAAAGACTTTAAATTGTGTTCATCAACGTGCAGATTTTTGAAATAACGAACATTTTTTGAATCAGCGATCATTTTTTTAATCAATGAATGTTTTTGTGAGATTCATGAATGTTCTTTGAATTCACAAACATTTTTTGAATACGCGAACATTTTTTTCAAGATCATGAACACTTTTTAAACCACAGACATCTTATGCTTTCTGGAGAATTTTTCGAAAAATCACTTTTTTATGAAATTTGAAACTTTTTCAAACTCAGATTTATTTTATAATAAAGAAAAAGTAAAAACGGAATAAATAAACTGGGGTGTCCAGCCCCGCTCATGGGCCGACCCAATAGGGTCGCGCGCCAGGAGAGGGGGTGCGCGCTGGCATGTTGCCAGCGCCTCACGCGCCAAATAGGAGCTCCCCCGTGCCCGTGCTGGCAGAAGTAACGAAATGTATAAACTAACACGATCGGACGGCTTTTCTCCAGGTGGTGACCGAGAAGAATTAGCGAATCAGCAGACAAAAAGTGATCTTTCCATCGATCAATCCGTCGGGTGGATGAGACTCGATGATGCCCAGAATGATGCTCATCGACTACCTCTTGTTCTTGGGGGCTCAAATTTTGTTCTTGTCTTCTTGTTCTGTTATAGCAGTGTTTTTGACCTGTTCCACGCTTACGCTGTTAAATGTGCATGCCGCATATGTTACTCCTACCACATCACGAGCTTTCTTTTAGTGTTGGGAGCTGAGAGTCATCAGATGGGTCTCCTGTCGCTCATCACCGGCAGGCCGGGAGCGAGCGGGTTCGGGTCGGCGTCCACGGCGGAGCAGGTCACCGACGGCGTCGACGCCTCAAACCTCACCGTCGTCATCACAGGTAACAACTACAGTATCAATATGTTCGAGTAAACTTCAAGTTCTGTCACAATCAATCCCTTTTGTAGCATGTTCGAAGGATCCATTCAGGGCTAGGAAACTCTGAGACTCGTGTTTTGTTCATTCACAGGAGGGCCTAGCGGCATCGGCCTGGAGACGTCGAGGGTCTTCGCCCTGAGAGGAGCCCATGTCATCATCGCGGCGAGGAACACGGAGGCCGCTTTGGAGGCGAAGAAGAGCATAATGGAGGCGAACCCGACCGCCCGGGTCGACGTCCTGAAGCTCGACCTCAGCTCCCTCCAGTCCGTCAGGGCCTTCGCGGACCAGTTCAACTCCATGAACCTCCCTCTCAACATCTTGATGTAACCAACCGGCCAACCCCTTCATCTCGATCTTATGATACTCCATTTTCTTCTTCCATATGTACCCTGCTCTGAATAACCAAGCCGTCCAAAACCCTTGTGCTCTGCAGAAACAATGCAGGTGTGATGTTCTGTCCCTTCCAGCTCTCCGAAGATGGTGTCGAGATGCAGTTCGCCACCAATCACCAAGGTAAATGTTGTCCCTTGTATAGCAGTAGTAGTCAACACCTCAATATTTAGAGAACTGACAGTATCAGTATCCTGATACTAACATTTGTGCCACATATTGCGCTCAATCAGGTCACTTTCTGCTCACCAACCTGCTGCTTGACAACATGAAAGCCACTGCTGAGTCTACGGGTATCGAGGGCCGCATCGTGAACCTGTCATCGATCGCCCACGAGCATACCTATCCGAAGGGGATCCAGTTCGATAAACTCAATGACAAGAAAACGTATGAGTTCCTTATGATTCTTTGGAATTGGAGATCTACTGTCGACTGAACTGTTATGGTTTTTGCACTGGCAGATTCGACAGAAGGTCGGCCTATGGACAATCCAAGCTTGCCAACATACTACACGCTAAAGAGCTCTCCAGACGGCTCAAGGTAATATTTCTCTCCAAATTTTCGCCCTTCTACCTTATTTATTCAGAGGAAGATCAATGCTAAATAGAGGGCTCATACTAATTGGGAGCGTCTTAAAAAGTTTCAAACTATTCTGACCCACAATAAACTGCATGTTACTGAAACAGGAGGAAGGAGCTAACATCACGGTTAATTCCCTTCATCCTGGAGTAATCATGACCAATTTGATGAGGCACTCCTATGCTGTCATGAGTACGCTCCCCGGCTCATCTTTCTGTTCTTGTGAATGTATTTGTCGAATGTCATCAAGTTTTAGCTATGCACCATTTTCTGACAAGTGCCTTTATGTCTCCACGGCGTTATGAATTTTCATTTTAATTTGCAGAGGCAATTCAAGTTGTCACTTGCTTGATCTGGAAGAATGTACCCCAGGTTCTTCTCTACTCTTATCTTCGAGTAAAGAACATTTCATTGTGTAGTTTCTTCTGAAATTTAACCTTGTCTAATAGAGGATGCCTTGCTCTGTTTCATTTGCAGGGAGCAGCAACCACCTGCTATGTAGGGCTCAGCCATCAGCTGAAGGGAGTCACAGGCAAATACTTTGCGGACTGCAACGAGGAGAAGACGAGCAAATTGGCAGAGAGCGACGTCTTGGCGAAGCAACTCTGGGAATTCAGCGAGGAGCTGGTCAAGTCTGCGAGTCAGATCTGAAAGCAGGCGAGAGGAAGGCATAGTAGGAACCTACCGCATGCATGGTGAAGTGAACCAGTGTCGTTCATTAACAAATTTTCGTGCTTGTTGTCTGGATCGTGACCTCAGATCAGTATGCACCCTGGTTAAATTTCTCTAATGTATTTGCCGATCTGTTCTGGATTGGGTTAGTGGGACTGGTATATGTCGTCCTAGTTTCAGATTTCTGTTGCCTGAAATGTCACCCAAGTTTCAGAGATATTTTGGCGTTGCCTGATAATTTTTCGGTATAGAGCATAAAAAGAAAAAGCCGGCTATCGTCGTAGAGTAATTTCGGGATTGATGGAGTCCCCAGTGGGGGCACGTCCTGGTCAGCGTCATTATGAGCTTCGGGTCTCTGGCAGGCGGCCATTTGCAACAAAGACATGAATGCTATTGCTCTGCTGATGCTCCCCGTGCTTATCATGCCAGCCCCTGGATCGAATCGCCAGCATAGACGATACCGATCTAATAACAGACATAAATGTATCGTCCAATTACATCGCAATAATCTAGAATTAACATAAGTCTTACAAACCACTATCAGAGGTTAGCCAAATGAATAATCTTACAAACATAAAGAGTTCACCAAAGTGGAAACATAAGCAAATCCTAATGAAGTAGTTTTTGGTAGAGCTCCATCTACGCCACGAGGAACCATGTTCAGTGGATGCACGTAGCCCGTACGTAAGTCACTCCTCGAAGTAGTCACCTGCAACATGATACGTTGCAGCCGCTAGGCATCAATACATTTAATGTATGGGCAAGTTCCACAAGAATTATAACAGTCCTATCTCACCTACATGCTTTTCGAATAAGTGGAAATTTGGCTCCGTTTCCGTAAAGCGATAGTTCTATACAATCTTCGTATATAAGTGGATCTACTCTATACATAGGACACACTACATCTCACAACAATCCGTAGCATACTTGGGTCCACGGCATCTCACAACAGCCCTGGACCTTTAGCCCACTAGTTTGACCAATAGCATCACACCATCAGTGTCACCAAGCAGAGACCTATCCCATTGTTCAACCCACCAAGTTTTTTTAAGAGATGATGATGAGATCTTCCAAAGAGTTTTCAGCCATGCTGCTCAAATTTGTCCATAACCGAGGACACGGTTAATCATGATCAGTTTGCAAACTCTCCAGAGGTTTGTGTATTTTACCTGCAAGACCAAGTTGCACCCTTCTGGTACTAAACTCAAATGTAGAGTAGCCAGGTAGATCAGGACGAGACTTTTGTGAGGCAGTTGCTTGCTCTACCAGGTAGACCCACTCCACCCTACACACCTACATCTGCTGGTCTACCAGGTAGACTATTCTGATGCACCATATAAACAGTATGTTACTGAAACAGGAGGAAGGAGCTAACATCACGGTTAATTCCCTTCATCCTGGAGTAATCATGACCAATTTGATGAGGCACTCCTATGCTGTCATGAGTATGCTCCACGGCTTATTTTTCTGTTCTTGTGAATGTATTTGCCAAATGTCATCAAGTTTTAGCTATGCACCATTTTCTGACAAGTTCCTTTATGTCTCCACGACGTTATGAATTTCCTTTTTAACTTGCAGAGGCAATTCAAGTTGCCACTTGCTTGATCTGGAAGAATGTACCCCAGGTTCTTCTCTACCCTTACCTTCGAGTAACGAATATTTCATTCTGTACTTTCTTCTGAAAATTAACCTTGTCTAATAGAGGATGCCTTGGGGTTTCATTCCCAGGGAGCAGCAACCACTTGCTATGTAGGGCTCAGCCATCAGCTGAAGGGGTGACAGGCAAATACTTTGCAGACTGCAACGAGGAGAAGACGAGCAAATACTTTGTAGGACACACTACATCTCACAACAATCCGTAGCATACTTAGGTCCACGGCATCTCACAACAACCCTGGACCTTTAGCCCACTAGTTTGACCAATAGCATCACACCATTAATGTCACCAAGCAGAGACCTATCCCATTGTTTAACCTACCAAGTTTTTTTAAGAGATGATGATGAGATCTTCTAGAGAGTTTTCAGCCATGTTGCTCAAAGTTGTCCATAACCGAGGACACAACTAATCATGATCAGTTTGCACACTCTCCAGAGGTTTGTGTACTTTAGCCGCAAGACCAAGTCGCACCCTTCTGCTACTAAACTCAACTGTAGAGTACCCAAGTAGACCAGGACGAGACTTTTGTGAGACAGTTGCTTGCTCCACCAGGTAGACCCACTGCAACCTACGCACCTACATCTGCTGGTCTACCCGGGATGGTTCCCACAACTTACTTGGTCAAGACAGAGCCATATGACTCATGGTTACATGTGGAAGCTACTTAACTTGAAACTCATACAGTCCCTTTGAACCTGGGCGGCAGGCCCCACCAAAATCACACCCTGATGTCCCAATCAAAGCTAATCCACCTAGATGATTGATTAGTTAAGTTGTCATTAGGTAGCCAACCAATATACGGTAACATGTCTTCTAGTGTGATTCCAACCCCGTTATATCATAGCAAGCTAATCATTGTCTACATTTTGGTTACAAGGAACAGGGTAATGGAACCTAAGTTTTTGCTACTAGGTATCAATACAATGTCATAGCTTAAGCCTGAACTCACATACCTATCGTGGCATACTACAATACATAATCAAAGTAGGGGAGTCATAATCAAAGTGAAACTAGCCTTGGTTATTGATGTCACTTGTGCATTGCTCACACTCACAGGGGTTGCACTCCTTGCAATCTAAAAGTTGAACAAACACATACAACATACATAAAAACATAATACATTCAAAGGAAATGCTTGCATGAATGACAAATAAGAACCAAGCACACACACTAGCAAAGTAGTTTGGCTTAGGATAGGATTTGGTTCTTCTCCATTTGGTTCAACTTCCTAGGGTGTATGTGTTAGGGTTTTGGTTAAAATGAATTTCATTTATAACTTGACTTAGTTTTGTTTCAATTCAAAATTCGTTTCTAAGATTGAATTTTGGTTTCAAAATGATTCATACTTCAACTTGGTTGTGTATCAAATTGGATTTCATATTGAAATTTGAATTTAGTTTAATATAAAGTTCAAGTTCGAATTTGAATTGGATTCAAATAGTTCAAGTGAGGTTAGATAATTCAAAGCTTTACTTGAATTCGTATTCAAAGTTTAATTTGAAATTAAATTTGAATTTGAAATAGTATTCAAACTTCATTGAATTGTTTTTAATTTCAAATTGAATTAAACTTGAATTAAGTCTTTAAAGGCTGGGTTCAATTCAATTTAGTTCATAGTTGGTCCATAAATTCATTTCCAAAGCTTTCCATTTAATTTGAATTGAATTAGTCCATAAGTCCCTTGTTAGTTTGAATTAAATCCAAATTAGGTTTGAATTTGATATGGTCAATATGTTCAAAAAATTCATTCCTAAGGTTTAGTTCAAAGTTCTGGAATTAAAGTGCAAACATTATTATTAATAATTCCATGGTTTGAAAGTTATAAAGTATTTAAGTCTGAATTTATTTGAATTAAGGTTTCTATTGAAATTTATCTTAATTTAAATTTTAACTTGTTCAAATTTGAATCCCAGTGAGTTCCTTCGAAAGTTCAACTAGTTAGGATCATTTTGTAAGAAAGAATCAAATGAATTGAATTATAGATTGCGTTTTAGACCCTATATAGGTTTAAAGAGACTCTATTTTAAATTCAATTTTAAACTATTTAAAATTGAAATTTTATTCTTCTGGTGGAATGTTTTTCTCTATAATTTGCAAAAAGTTTCACGTCAATTGGATTAGCAGAACAAAAGTTGTGATATTTTTAGTGCACATGGGCTTTTCGTAAAAGTTACAGAGCCTAATACCTAGGGCTGGACCAAAAGCCCGTAGCTCGCTAGCTTAATGAGGGCTCAATAGTTTGGCTCGTTAAGCTCGTGGCTCGCTTCTTAATGAACGGAGCCAACCATCAATTTCAGCTTGTTAAGTTTAACGAGCTTAACGAACTAGCTAATGAGTTTTATGAGTATCTTGTTAAGCTTATTAGTAACAACATAACACACATTTTCATCTTACATGACAAATTTTCGTAGCACCTCAGCCCATCTATTCAATCTAATCTACATAGGAGGCAACAAGCTAGTGCATTTCCTTTTGCAGTCACCATCTTAATTCTTAAAAACCACATCTATACCTCCATCATGTAGATCGTAACACATGAGAATCTGTTAATGAGCGCTCACGAGCTTAACGAACTTCAAACGAACTGATCTGAGCAGTGTTTTCCGCTTGTTAATCTTAACGAGCTTAACGAGCCAAGCCTTAACGAGCACGAGCTTAACGATCATGAGCTTAATGAGCCAAGCCTTAATGAGCACGAGTTTAACGATCATGAGCTTAACGGGCCGAGTAACTCGTTAATCCATCCCTACTAATACCTAGTCGAATTCTTTTCATTTTAAATAAGGACATGTGGCACTCTCTGATAGGCCGGTACCACTTTGACCTAGAATAAATGCGTGATCATTGGATTCAACGAACGACTCAGATCAAAACGTACCACTTCATTAAGTGGACTGACATGAGATGTTGGTTACAGATCTAATAGGAGAGAACAGAAGGCATCGCTCATCTATTGGGGAACGTAGTAATAATTCAAAAAAATTCCTACGTGTCACCAAGATCAATCTAGGAGATGCTAGCAACGAGAGAGAGGGAGTGCATCTTCATACCCTTGAAGATCGCTAAGCGGAAGCGTTATAAGAATGCGGTTGACGGAGTCGTACTCGCGGGATTCAAATCACGGAAGATCCAATCCAAGCGTCGAACGGACGGCACCTCCGCGTTCAACACACGTACAACCCGGGGACGTCTCCTCCTTCTTGATCCATCAAGGGGAGAGGATAAGTTGAGCGAGAACTCCGGCAGCACGACGACATGGTGGTGGTGGAGCTCGTGGTTCTCCAGCAGGGCTTCGCCAAGCACTATGGAGGAGGAGGTGTAGGAGGGGGGAGGGTTGCGCCAGGGGAAGGGGTGTTGCAGCCCTCTCTCTCCCTCACTATATATAGGGGAAGGGGGAGGAGGAGGCTCCCTATGGTTTCCCTAGGGGAGGGGCGGCGGCCACATGGGAAACTCTAGATGGGTTTGGGCGCCCCCACCCCTAGGAAACTTGGCCCCCAAGCCGGGAGGGGCGGTGATACGTCCATTTTGCATCATGTTTTCCTACTGTTATTTATGTTGTTTATTGTATAATAATCCTTTTTGGAGTAATTTTAATGCCTTTTCCCTCATAATATGCAAGGTATGCACCAAGGGGGAGAATTCCGGCAACTGGAAATCTGGACCTGAAAAAGCTACGTCAAGCTACCTATTCTGCACAACTCCAAATGAGCTGAAACTCCCTGAGGAATTTTTATGGAACATTTAATAAATATTGGAGCAAATAAGTACCAGAGGAGGGCCACCAGGTGGGCACAACCCACCTGGGCGCGCTAGGAGGCCCAGGCACGCCCTGGTGGGTGCTGCCCTCCTCAGCCCACCTCTAGTGCCCATCTTCTGGTACATAAGTCATTTTGACCTAGAAAAAATTAGAGGAGGACTTCCGTGATGAAGTGCCGCCGCCTCAAGGCGGAACTTGGGCAAGAGCACTTTTGCCCTCTGGCGGAGCGATTCCACCGGGGGAACTTCCCTCCCGGAGGGGGAAATCACCATCATCATCATCATCATCATCACCAACAACTCTCCCATCTTGTGGAGGGCTATCTTCATCAACATCTTTACAACACCAACTCCTCTCAAACCCTAGTTCATCTCTAGTGTTTAATCTTTGTATCAAAACTATAGATTGGTGCTTGTGGGTGAGTAGTAGTGTTGATTACATCTTGTAGTTGATTACTATATGATTTATTTGGTGGAAGATTATATGTTTAGATCCATTATGCTATTTAATATCCCTCTTATCTTGAGCATGTTTATCATTTGTGTGTAGTTACTTTCGTTCTTGAGGTCATGGGAGAAATCATGTTGCAAGTAATCATGTGAACTTGATATGTGTTCGGTATTTTGATGATATGTATGTTTCCATTCTCTTAGTGGTGTCATGTGAACGTCGACTACATGACACTTCACCATATTTGGGCCTAAGTGAATGCATTGTGGAGTAGTTATTAGATGGTGGGTTGCGAGAGTGACAGAAGCTTAAACCCCAGTTTATGCGCTATTCCGTAAGGGACCGAATGAATCCAAAAGTTTAATGCTATGGTTAGAATTTATTCTTAATACTTTTCTTGTAGTTGTGGATGCTTGCGAGAGGGTTAATCATAAGTAGGAGGTTTGTTCAAGTAAGAACAACACCTAAGCACCGGTCCACCCACATATCAAATTATCAAAGCACCGAACACGAATTAAGCCAACATGATGAAATCAACTCTTGTAACCCCCATATTCATCATAGTCAATCAAGCAGGAAGTAGGGTATTACCTCCATTAAGAGGGCCCAAACCTGGGTAAACATCGTGTCCCCTTCCTCCTTGTTACCTTCGATCCTTAGACGCACAGTTCGGGACCCCCTACCCGAGTTCTGCCGGTTTTGACACCGACATTGGTGCTTTCATTGAGAGTTCCTTTGTGCCATCGACAAAAGGATTGATGGCCCGCCTTGTCATTAAAGACAGCATCACTTCCGAAGAGGCCCTGGTTTCAAGGCAAACTTTCCAACTCGGCAGCTTCGTTATGGGCGCTCGCCCGGCCATTGAGCCAGAAGCAGCCCAACTCATCGTCAAAAATTGCCTCCGCATCGGCCCTGAATACTCTAACGCATTGGATCCGACAGATGTTTTGGCCTTAAACAAACTGCTAGGTCGCATCGCCGCCCTGGGGGTCGCAACCGACTACAATTGGATCGAGCTTAAACCCGATCAGAGAGAAATCAGATCTCCGCCGATCACCCATCATGTGGCAATCATGGAGGAACAAGCCGACGATGATTCTTATCCCACGTTGAGGACAAAGTATGTTCGGGTTTCCGAACCCGGAGAGTCGGAATCTCGTCTTCTGAAAGACACTTCTTGTCCTCCGAACATGGAATCAGGCACTGAGCCTAAAAACACACCGGATGCTCCGGAGCCCAGGCCTTTAACCTCGGAAATTCTTTGGAATCCGGACTCCTTAGTGGGCCAGGGTTCGGACTCGATCCCACCCACCCACCACAAACAATATTGCCCAAGCAACTCCGGTCCTCCAGACATATGCGACTTAATGTATGTGCGACAGCAGCTCCAGGAAACAGTCCACCACTTTTGGGCTAGATTCCTGCTTGTTAAAAATAAGATCAAGGACTCTTGCGACGACGACACAATCTCGGTATTTTGCAACAATTGCACGGATGAAGGGATACTGAATGCCCTCAACCGCCGTCGCGTACTACACTTTGCCAATTTGGCACACATAGTACAGAAGTATTGCGCAAAGGAAAGCGCCTGGAAAACCCAGACAACCCGCTAGGAACCATAGGCCTTTAGGCCATCCCCAGGACGGGCGAAGAGGACTGAGGGAGTCCTGGATTAGGGGGTGTCCGGATGGCCAGACTAAGACCTTTGGCCGGACTCCCGGACTATGAAGATACAAGATTGAAGACTCTATCCCGTGTCCGGATGGGACTTTCCTTGGCGTGGAAGGCAAGCTTGGCGATACGATATGAAGATCTCCTCCCATTGTAACCGACTTTGTGTAACCCTAGCCCTCTCCGGTGTCTATATAAATTGGAGAGTTTTAGTCCATAGGACGAACAACAATCATACCATAGGCTAGCTTCTAGGGTTTAGCCACTCCGATCTCGTGGTAGATCTACTCTTGTACTACCCATATCATCAATATTAATCAAGCAGGAGTACGGTTTTACCTCCATCGAGAGGGCCCGAACCTGGGTAAAAACATCGTGTCCCTTGTCTCCTGTTACCATCCGCCTAGACGCACAGTTCGGGACCCCCTACCCGAGATCCGCCGTTTTTGACACCGACGTTGGTGCTTTCATTGAGAGTTCCTCTGTGTCGTCGCCTTTAGGCCCGATGGCTTCTTCGCTCGTCAATCACGATGCGGTCCGGGATGAGATCTTTCTCCCCGGACAGATTTCGTATTCGGCGGCTTCGCACTGCGGGCCGACTCGTTTGGCCATCTGGAGCAAATCGAATGCTACGCCCCTGGCCATCAGGTCAGGTTTGAAAGCTTAAATTACACGGCCGACATCTGCGGGGACTTGATCCTCGACAGATTCGGACCACAAACGGCGCACCGCGCTGTCTCGATGGGCATGGTCTAGCTCTGCTGCCGGACAGTGACCAGAGCGCCGCTCAGGTGTTCACTCTGACCATTAGTTCGGAGCCGACTGCGCTAGCCAGGGACGGACGGTTGGACGCCGCCCCTGGGGCCGCAATCCCTGTGGCGATAGAGCCGAATACCCGCCAAGTCCTTAGCGAGGCCAGTAACTCCAAGGTGCCGGACTCCGTTCCGGACTCTGAATATTCTGCACCCCTTTAGATCGAACCCGATCGGGCTCCGATCATGGAGTTCACCGCCGCGGACGTCTTTCAGCACTCGCCCTTTGGCGATATCCTAAATTCATTAAACTCTCTCTCTTTGTCAGGAGAGCCCGGGCCGGACTCCGGCCAACACGGTTGGGATACGGACGACGAAGAAATTCGTAGCCCACCCACCACCCACTTCGTAGCCTGAAAAAGCATAAGCGGAGGCTCAAGACAGCGGAGGATGCGCTCAGGATCAGATGGGGCAAAGTACTCAATACCGCACACATGTACGGCAGTAGTTGCCACACAAAGAGCTATCCAAAGCGGAAATTACTACCGGGATTTGACGAAGAGGCCATAAAGCCCCAACAGTCAAAAAATAAGGAAGCCACAAGGTCGGATAGACGACCCTACGATCAATCTCACGCGTCAAAGGACGTCGCACTCAATATAGCGCGCGATCCGTCCAAGAATCCGCATCAGAAAACTGGCCCTACCAGATCCATCTATAGGCCAAGAAAGCAAGCTCCAATGAGTGATGCAACGCAAAAAATACCTGAAAATCACGGCACGCCTAAATACAGGGACGCCGCACACCCCCTATGTTTTACCGACGAGGTGTTGGATCATGAATTCCCAGCCGGATTCAAGCCAGTGAACATAGAACCATACGACGGAACAACAGACCCTGGAGTCTGGATCGAGGCTACATCCTCCACATACACATGGCCAGAGGAGACGACCTCCACGCCATAAAATACTTACCCCTTAAGCTCAAAGGGCCAGCCCCGCATTGTCTTAAAAGCCTTCCCGAAAACACCATGGGAAGTTGGGCAGTGCTTGAGGATGCTTTCCGAGCAAATTTTCAAGGGACCTATGTCCGGCCCCCGGATGCAGATGATCTGAGTCATATAACTCAGCAGCCCGGAGAGTCAGCGCGGAAGCTCTGGAACAGATTCCTTATCAAAAAGAATTAGATAGTCGACTGTCCGGACGCAGAGGCCCTAGCAGCTTTCAAACATAGCATCCGAGACGAATGGCTCGCCAGACACCTCGGCCAAGAAAAACCGCGAACAATGGCCGCGTTAACAAGCCTCATGACCCGCTTCTGTGCAGGAGAGGATAGCTGGTTGGCAAGAAGCAGCACCAGCGACCCGAATACGTCCGAACTCAGAGATGGGAATGGGAAGCCGCGCCGTAACAAAGAACCATGCCGGATAAAGGACAACAGCCCGATGAGCACGGCAATAAACGCCGGATTCAAAAGCTCTCGGCAAAATCAGAAAAAGATGCCCCCCAAAGACGATAGGGACGAGCTATCCAACCTCAACAAAATTTTGGACAAAATATGTCAAATCCATAGCACTCCGGGGAGACCTGCAAACCATACCCACAGAGATTGTTGGGTCTTTAAGCAGTCCGACAAGCTCAACACCGAACACAAGGGGCTCAGCACACCAAGCGAAGATAACAATGCACCCCACGAGCAGATCACCGGAGAACAAAAGAAGTTCCCACAAGAAGTCAAGACAGTAAATCTACTTCATGTGATGAAGGGGAAGAATAGAACGGCACCTACAACGACACGCGCCGTACAGCCAGCCCCGGAGGAGCAACCCCACTGGTTGTTACAACCAATCACCTTTGATCATCTGGATTACTCTAGAGAAGACCAGAACGCAGGCTGGACTGCCTTGGTCTTAAATCCAATCATTAACGGACTCCAATTTACAAACACCCTTATGGACGGCGGCAGCAACTTGAACCTGTTATATCAGGACACAGTTCGCAAACTCGGGGTAAACCCAGTCGCAATCCACCTCGGCAACACTTCCTTTCAAGGAGTAACGCCAGGTTCGGATACCCCAAGTATGGGTTCCCTTACGTTAGAAGTCACGTTCGGATCACCCGACAACTTCCGAAGTGAAAAGCTAACATTCCACATCGCCCCATTCGTAAGTCGCTATCAAGCGCTACTGGGACGTGAAGCTTTTGCCCGCTTTAACGCAATACCGCACTATGCATCCCTCACACTTAAAATGCCCGGTCCAAAGGGCATCATCTCATTACAAGGGAACATAAATTGACCCCCAAATCACGGGCAGGGGTGCAGTTGCCTAGACAGCCGCCCACAAACCTAGACCTACTATCCCGGACACGCCTTGACCAGTCCGGCGTCAATATGCTTAAATTACCGCATACCCTCGTGCAAGGGGCTCCGTGTGCTCACACCCGGAGACAATACGGCCCAACTCCTTGCTCCAACTATATTTTGTTTATTTCGATATAGATTTCCCGCACGCTTATTCTTTACTAAGTTCCTCTCTTTCGCAGACAAACATCGTGCTACGCCCGTCCAGGATACGGCACGACGGAGACACAGGCGCAGACGTGCAGCAGGGACCCGTTCCAAGGATTCTTTTCAGATTAAGACCCTGCATAAACCTTTTTTACTGTCTCTTGTTGATAACATCCCCCGGTTTCTCTATAGCCGAGGAGGAGGCTGGCGTCTTGGCATGTGGCCACGCCAGAATTTTTGCACATACCTGGACACTAGGGGCTTTTTTACCAAGGGCTCTATTTCGGCCCGTCTTCATAAAGACCGAACACCTTAGGGAGTGTTTGGCGTCGCGAGTTTGGCCCTATATGCATCAGCTCCGAATCATGTCTTTGGTCAAATGTTGGGTTTGCCCGGCTCATGTGTTTTGCTGCCTTACGTTCCGTCATATCGGCTAACGCGGCACCAGGAGAACTACTGCGATTGTGCCCCGGTTCGGCCGGGTGAGCACCTCAGTAGAGAAAGCCAAAAACTGACTGTCATGATACAGCGAGAGACTGGTCAACCACTCGATGACTTTCGGAATCTTTCGGATTCCCCCGCATTAACGAAGGGCCGCTTCCCGGTCAGGCACACTCGCGCCCCGAATTCGGGCAAGCGCGATGCCCCTAGGGGCTATTCAGTAGTCCCACTGTCAAACTCCTATGGCTAAGTGAAAGTGATAAAGCATTATAGTACGGTTGCCTAGTTCGCCGTGCCACCACCTCCTCTATAGGACCAAGACGTTGGATTAAGTGTGAACAGACGCCTTTTTGCGAACACCCCCGCATTCTATGCGTGGGGGCTGAAGCCAACGACTGCCATCTTTCAGGTTATATACAAATATATACATTAAACGGCCGCACAGGAGGCATCATGATTCTTGCAAGCACAAGTATAAAAAAGCTTTTTTCATAAAAACACAATTCGTCTTACAAATAGTATAAGCTATTCAAACACAACATCCTTCGAGCACTGCGACTCTATTATACGAGCGCCAGGAAGAACTTCCTCAAAATAGTGCTTGGCAGGTACTCGGCTTTCGTCCGAATCTTGGGACGCAACAATGCTGGCCTTCATATCTGCCTAGTATGTCTTGACACGGGCAAGAGCCATCTGCGCGCCCTCTATGCACGCCGACCTCTTCATTGCATTAGCATGCGGCACCGAACCAAGAAATTGCTGCACCAAGCCAAAATAACTCTTCGGCTCCGGCTCCTCCGGCCACAGGCGACTCGCAACATACTTCATGGCGAGTCCGGATAATCTGTTCAGCTCCGCCCAGGCGGCTAAACAGTCGGAGACTGACAGTGGGCGCTCTAGATTGTGGTACTGCGACCAAAAAAAAGCTCTTCCAATTTATGGTCACCTCGGCTGCGGAAGTGTTCGGTCGCATCCGCCGCACTTGCGGCCAAATCCAGATAAGCATTGTACGAACTCCACTGCCGATCTAATGGAGCATACTTGGGGTCTCCGAACTTCATCCACAACATATAAGGCTTTCCAGCCGTGATATCTCCGGCCTGACGCAGCTCCTCCTTCATCGCTCTCATGGCAGAGCGAGTATCCTTGGCTTCGGCTGTGATCTTTTCAAGATCCTTCTGAACCGCCCTATCTTCTTGTTCAAGCAATCTACAGTGGTCGGTAACATCCCTCAATTCTATGGCCATCTCGGCCATTTCCTTCTTGCTCTGGCAGTGAGCAGCCTGTTCGGCTTTTAGCTCTTCAGCCACCTTAACGGCAGCCGCATCACTTTTCCTTGCTTGCTCCTTGGCTCGGGCAAGTTCCGCCCGAAGGTTCTCCACGGCAGCAGCACCATCTACATCAAGTATATATATATATATATATATATAAGGCCCGAGCATCAAGCTCCTATTATTGGGTGTCTTTTGAACATACCTTGAGCCTCGTCTAGCCGCTTATTTACAAGCGCGATGTTGGCATCTGCTACGTCAAGTTGCCGCTTTAGTTCGGCAGATTCATTAGTCCGGCTAGCCACCGAACGCCTCGCCACCTTCATGGAATAGGCGACATATTATACCTGGGATTATGATCCTCTGTGCACCGTCACTCGTGACGACACATAGAGTCTCAGGGGCTACTATTCATACAGGGCACATTCAATATGCGGCTCTACCAAAAGGTACACCTTTTTACATACCTCAAAGCCTGTTATTAAACTCCTGGCAGCTTCGTACAATCCGCTTTCTGCGGATGAAATCCTTCCAATCACCGTATCCATCAACATACGGTGTTCTTCTGAGATGGACACCCTACCAAGCAGATCCCTCAGCACCTCCGCCGGTGCGCAAGAGGGTGCCAGACTAGTCTGATGACCTTTCCCAGGGTCCGGACTTGAAAAAGCCCTCCGGGACGATACCTCGGGGTCGCCAGCCTTGTAAGACGGTGGAATAAGGGGAGGCGTTTCGCTCTCTATCATCTCTGGACGAAGATCCCCTGAAGATGAGCTCTGCTGAGAAGGGTTGAGATCCGAACTGCAAGATAATGCTTCGGTTATTTTCCTCAGGAATAAAACATGAATGTGATTCATTATGGAACCCCTCCCCTCAGTTACGCCTCGGGGGAGAGTGGGTCCCCTTTAGGGGGCGATTCGGCTGAAGCGTTCACTGGTGCCGAACCCTCTGACGAAGATTTCTTTCGCCGTTTTGAGGTTATCACCTCCGGGTCTTCAGAGGCAGTCCTTTTCTTTCCCTGGTCAGGAGAATTTTCGATTCTTCCCTTCCTAACAGCCTCTTTCGTGGAGGCGGTAGCTCCTTGGTCCCCCCCTTCACCTTCCGCCGACGGTGCGGCCTCCAGCATCTTGGTCAGCATGGGATTCGGCACGGTCTCGGGCAAGGGGGCTGGACACCTGATAAGCTTCACCTTCGCTATCCACTCCTGTTCAAAGGGCAACTCTGCTAAAGGGTAGATTTGATAAAAATAGGATGGTATGTGCAAATCTGGGGCTACTTACTTTAGCATCTGGGCGGTTGCAGCTCAGACCAGCGTCCTCGGACAAATCCGGACACCTTGCTTGCGATCCGAAGAACAATTTGTACATCTCCATGGGTGTCATTCCCATGAAGTGTTGTAGGACCCGTGCTCCCTCGGGACTGAACTCCCAGAGGCGGAGAGGTCGACGTTTGCAGGGCAGTGTGCGGCGAGTCACCATGACTTGCACCACCACGGTCAAATTGATATCTCTTTCTAGGAGATCTCGAATACGGCCCTGCAGCAAGGGCACGTCTTTTGGCGGCCCCCAGATAAGTCCTTCATTAACGCATGATGCCAACCGTGGTGGGGGACCCAAGCGAAAAGTAGGTGGTGCCACCCATGTGGTGCCCCTAGGGGCTGTGATGTAAAACGAGTCCCGTTGCCATAAGCCGAGCTCCTCTTGAAAAGAGCCTCCGGGCCATGGAGCGTCGTCCATCTTGCTTATTATAGCCCCTCCGCACTCAGCGTGCTGCCCCTCGATCACTTTCGGTTCCACTTTGAAGGTTTTTAGCCACAATCTGAAGTGAGGGGTGATATGGAGGAAAGCCTCACACATGACAATGAATGATGAGATCTGGAGGATGGACTCCGGAGCCAGATCATGGAACTCCAGCCGTAGTAAAACATAAGCCCCCTCACAAAGGGATCGATCGGGAAGCCTAGCCCCCGAAGGAAATGTGATGCGAACACCACGCTTTCACCAGGCTGGGGGGCGGGAATAGCTTGCCCTTGAGTAGGCAGTCTATGCGAGATTTCGCCGGTTAGATACCTGGCATCTCTTAACTTTCGTACATCTTCTTCCGTGATGGAGGAAGGCATCCACCAGCCTTGAGGGTCGGAGCCGGACATCTTCGAAGGTCTGAAGCGCCTAAAACTAGAGCTTTGGGTGTTGGAACTCGAAGCGTGGGGCAGATTTGATTGGTTTGAGAAGAAGGGAGCCGGGCCTTGGTTCCTTTATAAAGGAGGTGAATACCAAGATCCCTCCCCGTAACCGTTTGAGACTCGCCTTCAATTAGGGAGTCATACCTGAGTCACGGTTGGGTTACCCACACCCGTATTGATGAGAATCCCGGAATAAGGGGACGCGATCTCTGCTTTGACAAGACGTGCCAAGGAAACCGCCTCGCTAAACGCGCTGAGGTGGAACAATAAAACAAATAAAGAGCCTGGCTGTGGCATGATGTCACGCTACGAAATACGTCAGCAGATCCGATTGATACAAATATTATTCTCTCTACGAAGGAATGTGGAACTTATTTTGCAGAGCCGGACACTACCCTGGTGTTCAACATCTTATATCCGGAGGAGGAACCCGCCTTGCAATGCCAAAGACAACTTGCACGCTGGACTCGTCGTCATTGAAGCCTGGTTCAGGGGCTACTGAGGGAGTCCTGGATTAGGGGGTGTCCGGATGGCCGGACTAAGACCTTTGGCCGGACTCCCGGACTATGAAGATACAAGATTGAAGACTCCGTCCCGTGTCCGGATGGGACTTTCCTTGGCGTGGAAGGCAAGCTTGGCGATACGATATGAAGATCTCCTCCCATTGTAACCGACTCTGTGTAACCCTAGCCCTCTCCGGTGTATATATAAACCGGAGAGTTTTAGTCCGTAGGACGAACAACAATCATACCATAGGCTAGCTTCTAGGGTTTAGCCACTCCGATCTCGTGGTAGATCTACTCTTGTACTACCCATATCATCAATATTAATCAAGCAGGAGTAGGGTTTTACCTCCATCGAGAGGGCCCGAACCTGGGTAAAACATCGTGTCCCTTGTCTCCTGTTACCATCCGCCTAGACGCACAGTTTGGGACCCCCTACCCGAGATCCGCCGGTTTTGACACCGAAAAGGACACACCCCCGCGGAGCACCTAATCATCATCCCATGGACAAGAAAATTAAACCCATCATGGGGCATAAAACTGTCCTCGATGAATGGCTCGACAAGCCCTGCAAAATTCACGTGGCACTAGATAGCGAACAACCACATAGCCTTCGAGCATGTTGGATACTCCGACAGGTGGCTAAAAGCGGTGAGGGTCTCCTCACTAAAAACACTCCAGAGAACTATTCTTCGGAGGATAACGATCCCGAAGTATACGGTCCTCGAGACCTTTCCATCAAATAATCGGCGCAAGAGGGCGCTCCGCGACCTCGTCGAAGTCCGCCACATGGCAGCAGTAAGTCCTTGGAACGACACGACTATAACTTTTAACGCCGATGACAAACCAAGAGCCCGCTCAGTCCGAGCACCAGCCGCTTTGGTCCTAAACCCAATCGTAGACGGCTTTAGGCTCACTAAAGTGCTCATGGACGGCGGTAGCAAACGCAACCTCATTTACAAGAACACGCTCAATAAAATGCAAATGGACAGGAGTCGAATTGAGCAAAGTAACACAACCTGTCGCGGTATTATCCCGAGTCGAGAAACCAGATGCTCGGGAAAAATCAAACTCGATGTGGTCTTCGGCACACTGGAAAACTATAGGTCCGAAGAGTTACTATTCCATGTGGCACCATTCAACAGCGGGTATCATGCTTTGCTGGGACGAGACGCATTCACGCGCTTCCAAGTCGTGCCCCATTACGGGTACATGAAGCTCAAAATGCCCGGGCCCAATGGAATTATCACTACCGCTAGTGATCCAGACATAGCACTCCGCACCGAAAACAAAACCGCCTGTATGGCCCTTGAGGCACTATCCGAAGCCCGCGCGGTCGAGGAATTAACCAGCCTACGTTCCACAGTAGACAGGGACGATGTGATCCTCGGCAAAAGACCCAAGTCTACCTCCTTCAAGCCAGTAGACGAAATAGTCAAGTTTCAAGTCCACCCGACGGATCCCAATAAACAGCTTCCATTGGTGCGCAGTTGGATCCGACGGTGGATGCCGCATTACGTGCGTTCCTGCGTGAGAACTAGGACATTTTTGCCTCGCACCCTTCAGATATGCCAGGTATCCCAAGAAGACTGGTCGAGCATGGTCTGAACATACTGAAGGGATACAAACCTATCAAACAAACTCTGCGCCGATTCTCCGAACCCAAACGACAGACTATGGGGGAGGAGCTAGCCAAGCTGCTCAAAGCCGGGTTTATCAGAGAAATCAAACATCCGGACTGGCTAATAAACCTGGTCATGGTACCTAAGAAGGATAAATCCTGGCTCCTGTGTGTCGATTTCAAAGACCTTAATAAGGCTTTCCCTAAGGACCCCTTCCCACTACGTCAGATCGACTAGATTATGATGCAACTGCAGGGCACGACTCCCTGTGCTTCCTCGATGCATACTCCGGATATCATCAAATCAAGATGAAAGAATCCGATCAGGCCGCAACGACATTCATCACTCCGTACGGGCCTTTCTGCTTCAATACTATGCCTTTCGGGCTCAAGAACGCATGCGCAACTTACCAATGCATGATTCAAACATGCCTGGAAAAACAGATCGGCAAAACTATGGAAGCATATGTAGATGACATAGTCATCAAGACCAAACATGTCGACTCATTGGTGGACGACTTATGCCTTACATTCGAAAACCTCCGAACATATGACACACGGCTCAATCTGGAAAAATTGTGTCTTCGGCGTTCCAGCCGGAAAACTGCTTGGGTTCATCATCTCCAATAGAGGGATCGAAGCAAACCCCGCCAAAATCCAAGCCTTGTCACAATTGGCAACACCAACAGACCTCAAGCAGGTCCAAAAATTAGTTGGGTGCGTGGTATCCTTAAGCCATTTTATCTCCAGATTAGGGGAAAAGGCATTGTCATTATATTGTTTGCTGCACCGCACTGATAACTTCATGTGGACGGACACCGCCACAGCCGGACTGGAGGAAATAAAGGATCTATTAGCGAGCAACCCAATCCTGGCCGCACCAAACATCGGCAAACCGATACTGCTTTACATATCTGTAACTCACCAAGTAGTGAGTGTGGTGCTCGTCACCGAACGGAATGAGGAGGGACATAAATTCCCACTTCAAAAACTAGTATATTGTGTATCAACGGTCCTCACGCCATGTAAATCTTGATACCCGCATTATCAAAAGATAGCATATGCGGTCTTCATGGCATCTCGCAAGCTGCGGCACTACTTTCAAGAGTGCTCCATCACGATCACTTTCGAAGTACCACTTAATGATATTATAAACAATCGGGACGCCACTGGCCGGATTGCCAAATGGTCCATCGAGCTCTTACCATTTGAAATAATTTACAAGCCACGCCGAGCTATTAAATCTCAGGTGTTGGCTGACTTCTTCGCCGAATGGACAGAGGCCGAAATCCCTAAAGAATACGACACATATTCCAATCGGGTTATGCACTTTGACGGTTCTAAGATGTTAGGCGGATTGGGGGCTGGTGTCGTCTTAACATCACCCACAGGAGACACAATCCGTTATGTGTTCCAAATACTGTACACAGACTCTAACAATGCAGCCGAATACGAGGCCCTATTGCACGGTCTCCGGATGGCCGTCTCCATAGGCATACAATGCCTCGAGGTGCACGGGGATTCAAACCTTGCAATATCCCAGATAAATGGAGACTGCGACAAAAAGATTCGAAGATGGCCGCTTATCGTAATGTCGTACTCAAAATTTCAGCCCTATTTGAAGGGCTCGAGTTTCATCACGTGGCTCGAGAGAGTAATCAGGCGGCAGACATACTTGCCCGCATGGGCGCTAAATGTGACCCTGTCCCACCTAACACCTTTGTAGAAAGGCTCTTCAAGCCATCGTGTGGCAGGACGGTAGCGGCAACATTGTTCTAGAGCCAATCATACCACCAGATTCTGAACACAGCTTCGATATTGTCGGGGGTTCAGACACCGAGATAACACCATCGGCCCATGAAATCATGGTTGTAGTCGCCCCATGGACCGAACCTTTCCTCGTCTACCTCACTAGGAACGAGCTCCCTGATGATCAGACGGTGGCCCGTCGTATTGTTCGACACTCGAAGGCTTACAAAGTCCATGAGGGGGAGCTGTACAAGAAAAGTACCACCGGAGTTCTACAAAGGTGTATCTCCGAAGAATAAGGACGGCAGCTCCTGGCCGAAATACACGCCGGTCTTGGTGGCCATCATGCTGCCGCTGGGCCCCTTGTAAGTAAGGCCTTCCGTACGGGTTTCTTTTGGCCCACGGCCCGCGTAGACGCGTAAGACCTCGTACAGCGATGCGTTGGATGCCAACTTGTCGCAAATCAAAGTCACATGCCGCCTACTGCTTTGCGAACAATCCCCATTATGTGGCCTTTTGCGGTCTGGGGGCTTAACATGGTCGGACCTCTTAAAGGGGGAAGCCATAAGAAGAAATATTTACTGGTTATGGTTGACAAATTCACTAAGTGGATAGAAGCCAAACCAGTCAAAACGGCCGAGGCCAGACCAGTTATAGACTTCATATCCGTTGTGGTGCACCGCTATGGTGTACCGCATAGTATCATTACTGACAACGGTTCCAACTTCACGGCCAATGAGGTAAAAACCTGGTGCGCTAATTTGGGCATTAAGCTTGATTACGCCTCTGTATATCACACTTGAACAAACGGTCAGGTTGAGCAGGCTAACGACTTGATCATGAGCGGCATTAAACCCAGACTAGTATGATCCTTGCACGAATTATACAAGCACTGGGTTGAAGAACTCGATTCCGTACTCTGGGGGCTGTGTACCACACCCAATCGCACGACTGGATACACACCTTTTTTCATGGTGTACGGCCCCGAGGCAGTACTGGCTTGTGACATTATTCATGACTCACCTCGAGTGCGCATGTATGAAGAGAGGGAGGCCGAACTCGATCGGCAGGACGGTCTGAATGGCTTGGAGGAGGAGCGCGATGTCGCGAAGGCCCATTCCGCATTTTACCAACATCAAGCCCGGTGATATCAAAGCAGGGAAGTACGGGCAAAGACTTATAATGTCGGTGAACTCCTCCTGCGCTTACCAGAGAAGAAAAAGGACAAGCTCAAGCCCAAATGGGAGGGTCCCTTCATCATAGATGAAGTTCTCACCAGAGGAGCCTATCGCCCGCGCAACGCTTCGGATAATCATTTAGAGCCAAACCCATGGAACGCCACTCGGCTCCGCAGATTCTATGCCTAAATCCAGACTTATAACTTTTTCTTCATCTCTTCTCTTTTTCACCCCTCTTTTCTCTTTTTCGGTTTTTACAACTTCTATTAGTGTTCGGATCAACCGTACACCCGAGGGCTATACATCATCAAATGTACACAGCCCTTATCACCTGGGGGCTTCTTTTTACATAAGTTTATTCTGATTATTATTTTAGAAGCGTTAAGCTCACCGTATATCTGTGTTGCCTACTCATATGTGTCCTGTCTTCGCCATTATATGCACCTTTAGAACTTAAGTTTTTGCCAAGATGGGTTGCCTAGCTCATGTGCTTATGCCGTACATTCCCGCTAGTTCGGTTAGGGCATAAAAGGAGCACCTCTGCGATTGTTACAGCTAGGTCATCCGGACGTGTACCTCAGACGGGTGAAGCCAAAAGCTAGCATTCTTAAGGGAATAATCGGTCGGCGGACAAGAGTCGAACTACCCGCGTTACAATATACGCCCCCATATTATAAAGTGTACTGTGATCTCTCCATCACAGTTTATGTATGAGCAAAAACGCATGCTAGCCCAGGGAAAGGAACACTTAATGGAACTATTCTCTCCGGAAGATGTTTCTTACGATCAAATGTAATATAACATAACTCCCCGAATACAACTTGTCTGTTCAAGCAACTATGACCGGACCGCCTAGTTTTCGAACATACCTTGGTGTTTACCAATAGTTCACAATATTAGAAAACACTTCAAACCTCTGCTTTGGAGGTCGAAGCGGAAAGTCTGCCATGACAATCACTTTACAGTTTGGTCGGAGAACAGTTTTGTTGATGAAGTACATTTCTACTTGGACTAAAAAACTTCCTCTTCCTCTAGACCCTCTAGTAGGTTGTCTAGTTTAAAATCCTATTGAGAAAACTTAGATGTTGTTTTCACTTGGTCATACACTAAGCTAACAGGAAATTCTTTTCCATTTGGTCCCCAAGGTCCGACCCGGGCCATGTGATTCGGATCAAGCTTGGTATACCGTGTTTTTACCATGGCCCAGGCTTCTCTAGTGGCTTCCTGGCATGTTGATATCTTCCAGAGCTCCAGACGGTGACGAGCTCCCTTTAATAAATTCGCAAGCTCATCCATATTTCCTAGAGGGGAATTAGATGGCCATAAGCCTTAGCCACGTTCCGCATTGCCTTCTGAGCTTGCTCGTGCACTTTGGACAGCTCTTGTAGTAGGTCGCCTTGGAATCCGGACACTTCTCCTTCGGGACGTCCGGTTAGCACACCTACAGAAGCAAACTTGTTAAACTTTCAAACAGGAGACCATGCTTGACCATGCTTGACTAATACAAACTTCCGTGAATACTAAATATGTCACCTTTCAATTTCTTGTTCTCCTTCAAAGCATCCAATAACTGGGCTCTTAAATCCTTTAGTTCTTCGGCCTGCTTGATGTTGGCATCCTGAAGTTTGTTCTTCTCATTAATGGTTCGTGTCAAAACATGTTGACCAGCAACTTCTTTCCCTTCGGCATGTTGTTTATCTGCTTGGGCAGCCGTTAGCTTCTCCTCTAGCCGACATGTTGAGCCTACCAATGAGACACAACCATCGTTAGGAAACCTCATTGTATTCACGGAAGCCTTATCTCCAAACTACTGCTACACTTACCGTTAGGTGCCTTCTTGGATTTCTTTAAATCTTCGAGTTCAGCAGTAGCAGCAGACAGCTTTGTTCGGCATTCTTCAAGCTCCTTGGATAACTTTTTACTCATCTCCGTGAGTACGTAACAAAGTAACGACTCTTAAATCAGTTGGCCCAACTGCTTCAAGACTCGGGGGCTACTGGCATATGATTATTGAATCTGCCCAAAAATTCTTACCTGCATATCCTTTGAAAGATGGTGAGTGGCTCTAGCAACTCCATCACGAGTAGATCGGATATAAGCATCCGCTGAGCTAAGAGCATTAAAATCCTTTTAGGTAAAATGTGGATCGCGCATAGCCGCTCTCCATCGCCGGTGACCCATGGGACTCTCGACTTCGGAGTTTGTGATAGATATATTATCCGAATCCTATGGGAGATGACCATCAGGCATCACTCCCGCATCCCCTCCAATCCTTGTGGCAGGGTCCGAGGCCAGATTAGGCTGTGGATGGCCATCCAGGTTTCCGGATGCAGTCCGGCGTACACTCCTCCTGCAACATGGCGCAGCAGGGATCGTCACCATCCGATCTATCCGCTAAGTGCGTACTAAAGGATCATACCTCTTTGAAGCGGAAGAAGGCCCGGCTATATCATTTTTTGCCTTTCTTTTCTGAGAGGCACCTTGTACAAGCGTCGTCTTCTTAGAAGACGCCTTTGCTGTAGTCTGCTGGCGTGAGCGTCGCCCCTTGGGAGTACGATATGGTGCAGTGGGTGAGTCACGATGGGAAAACCCTTTTTGAGGAGACAATCTCCTGGGTACTTACATGAGAGGAAGGAAGGAGGCCAGGGTAGTCAGCTATAATAGCCACTTTCGTGTCGTCATAGCTCATCTGATAAAAGACTCCATCCTCAAAATCCATGAATATGTCTGGATATTCTTCGTATACGGGATCCAGTTCTTGATTATGGCCCTCCGACTTCGGAGCAGGGCAGTAGATCCCCTCGACGGCCTTTCTCCATTCCTGTTAAGGGCAGTCGGGTTAAACTTGGTTATAAAACATACTTGAGGAAAAAGATCAATTGAGGCCTATAATCAAAGACTCACCCAGTCAATGGGAGTATACATGGAGAAGCCTTCTCGGCACTTCAGGCGGGCGAAGTCTTCCTTTTCTCCTTTGAAAAGGTCGGCCAATGTGGCACCCAGCGCGGCAAAATTAGCCGGACGCTTGCGCCCACAACATGTGGTGTCGTCCTCACCATTGTAATGCCACATGGGAAACCCCCTGGATTGAAGTAGCTGAACGCATCACGTTATTGAAATCACCATTACCTCGATTATGGATAGTCTGGAGTGGGCAAGCATTCAGACCTTGTTCGCTAGCCGCTTAACCTCCGCACTATCTTCTATTTCGTAGCTTCGGGGACGCCAGCTGGCGCACTTCTTTAAAGGATCTGAGGAGAATTCGGGAAGGCCTTTCCGGATAGGGTCCGAAAGGACAACATCGTCGATATAAAACCACTTTGAGGGCCACTCTTCGGATGCCTTCTTCGGAGTACCGGGCAGGTACCCTGTTCCGCCTATGTGCCATACTTCGTCGCCGCCCACCTTGAAAATAGATCCCTCCTGGGGTGGGGGACGAGGCATAAATATTTTCTCCATAAATCGAAATGGGCCTCGCAGCCTAGGAACAGATCGTAGAGGGCAACAAAACCCGCGATATGTAAAATGGAGCCCGGCATGGGGTTGTGCAGTTGGAGACCGTAGTACTCCACAAGACCTCTGAGGAAGGGGTGGATTGGAAATCCCACGCCCCTAAGCAAAAAGGAAACAAAGCACACCCGTTCCCCTGGGTTGGTATTGGGGAATTTCTCCGCCAGGGCTTCACCATTGTAGGTGGTTAATCCCGCTCGAACGAGGACCAGATCCGATGGAGGGAGATATCCCTGCACCTGCAGCATGGCCAGTTGAGTGTGGACACTAAGCAGCTCTCCCGTCGCCTTCTTGAGGGCCTTGGGGACGCGAGGAAGAGCAAGGAGCGTTGGCCATCTTTGGCTGGTTTCTTGTGGCAAGCCCTAAGGATTTTCGTCTGGTGAGGAATGGAATCTGAGATTCGATCTCTCTTTTATAAGCGCCTTATCTACACGGTCAAGGGGTTATTTTTAAAAATGCTTAGACCCTTCGTATTCACCTGCCACATGGAAGCCAAGGCAGCGGCAGTGCAGAAGCTGGAGAGTACAATATTTCATGCAAAAGCCGAACTATATGAAGCATAGTGAGGAACTTACCTTGCAAAAGTCGAAGACATAAAGCCGGATACAACGTCGTCATTGAAGGCAAGTTAGGGGGCTACTGAGGGAGTCCTGGATTATGGGGTCCTTGGGAAGCCGGCCTATGTGACATGGGTCGGACTAACGGGACGTGGAGATACAAGAACAGAAGGCCTCCTCCCGTGTTCGGATGGGACTCTCCTTGGCATAGACGACAAGCTTGGCGTCTGGATGAATAGTTTCCTTCCTCTGTAAACTAACTTGGTACACCCCTGCCCCCTCCAGTGCCTATATAAACCGGAGAGTTTAGTCTATAGGGACAATCACAATCATACAGGCTACACATCTAGGGTTTAGCCATCACGATCTCGAGGTAGATCACCTCTTGTAACCCCTATATTCATCATAGTCAATCAAGCAGGAAGTAGGGTATTACCTCCATTAAGAGGGCCCGAACCTGGGTAAACATCGTGTCCCCTGCCTCCTTGTTACCTTCGATCCTTAGACGCACAGTTCGGGACCCCCTACCCAAGATCTGCCGGTTTTGACACCGACACATTTCCTTCTGCTCCTCGTTGGGTTCGGCACTCTTATATCGAAAAGGCTACAATTGACCCCATATACTTGTGGGTCATCAAGGCTATTTTCTGGCGCTGTTGCCGGGGAGTGAAGCGCTCTTGGTAAGTGGTAAGGAAACATTATTACTATGTGCTAACATTTATTGTCACTTGCTACTATGGAAAACAATCTTTGAGGGGTTTGTTCGGGGTATCTTTCATACGCCTTCAACGTATCTATAACTTTTTATTGTTCCATGCTATTATATTACCCGTTTTGGATGTTTATGGGCTTTACTTTACACTTCTATATCATTTTTGGGACTAACCTACTAACCAGAGGCCCAGCCCGAATTGCTGTTTTTTTGCCTATTTCAGTGTTTCGAAGAAAAGGAATATCAAACGGAGTCCAAACGGAATGAAACCTTCTGGAGCAATCTTTTTGGAACAAACGCAATCCACGAGACTTGGAGTGGATGTAAAGCAACAGAGGAGGCGGCCACAAGGGTTCCCGGTGCGCCCCCTGGGGGTGGGCGCCCCCCCACCCTCGTGGGCCCCTCGAGCATCCACCGACCTACTTCTTCCTCCTATATATACCCACGTACCCCGAGAACATCCAGGAGCATAACAAAAACCTAATTCCACCGCCGCAACCTTCTGTATCCGCGAGATCCCATCTTGGAGCCTTTGCCGGTGCTCCACCGGAGGGGGAATCGACCACGGAGGGCCTCTACATCATCTCCAAGGCCTCTCCTATGAGTTGTGAGTAGTTTACCACAGACCTTTGTGTCCATAGTTATTAGCTAGATGGCTTCTTCTCTTTATTTGATTCTCAATACAAAGTTCTCCTCGATCTTCTTGGAGATCTATTCGATGTAACTCTTTTTGCGGTGTGTTTGTCGAGATCTGATGAATTGTGGGTTTATGATCAAGTTTATCTATGAGAAATATTTGAATCTCCTCTGAATTCTTTTATGTGTGATTAAGTTATCTCTGCAAGTCTCTTCAAATTATCAGTTTGGTTTGGCCTACTAGATTGATATTTCTTGCAATGGTAGAAGTGCTTAGCTTTGGTTTCAATCTTGCGGTGTCCTTTCCCAGTGATAGCAGGGGCAGCAAGGCACATATTATATTGTTGCCATCAAGGATAAAAAGATGGGGTTTATATCATATTGCATGAGTTTATCCCTCTACATCATGTCATCTTTCTTAATGCGTTACTCTGTTCTTCATGAACTTAATACTCTAGATGCAGGCAGGAGTCGGTCGATGTGTGGAGTAATAGTAGTAGATGCAGAATATTTTCGATCTACTTGTCACAGACGTGATGCCTATATACATGATCATGCCTAGATAATCTCATAACTATGCGTTTTTTCTATCAATTGCTCGACAGTAATTTGTTAACCCACCGTAATACTTATGTTATCTTGAGAGAAGCCACTAGTGAAACCTATGCCCCCCTGGTCTATCTTTTATCATATAAGTTTTCCATCTACTTTTATTTGCATCTTTTACTTTCCAATCTATATCATTAAAATACCAAAAATATTTATCTTATCATATTATCTCTATCAGATCTCACTTTCGCAAGTGGCCGTGAAGGGATTGACAACCCCTTTATTGTGTTGGTTGCGAGGTTCTTGTTTGTTTATGTAGGTGCATGGGACTTTTGAGGAGCCTCCTACTGGATTGATACCTTGGTTCTCAAAAACTGAGGGAAATACTTAAGCTACTTCGCTGCATCACCCTTTCCTCTTCAAGGAAAACCAAGGCAAGCTCAAGACGTAGCAAGAAGGATTTCTGGCGCCGTTACAGGGAGGTCTTCGCTCAAGTCAAGACATACCAAGTACCCATCACAAACTCATCTCCCTCGCATTACATTATTTTCCATTTGCCTCTAGTTTTCCTCTCCCCCACTTCACCCTTACCGTTTTATTCGTCCTCTCTTTCCCAATCTTCTCTCCCTTTCGCTTGCCTTTTTTTGTTTGCTTGTGTGTTGGATTGCTTGTCGCAATGGCGCAAGATAATACCAAATTGTGTGTCTTTTCCAATACCAATAATAATGATTTCCTTAGCACTCTGATTGCTCCTCTTAATGATGTTGAGTCTTGTGAAATCAATGCTGCTTTGCTGAATCTTGTTATGAAAGATCAATTCTCTGGCCTTCCTAGTGAAGATGTCGCTACTAATCTAAACAACTTTGTTGATTTGTGTGATATGCAAAAGAAGAAAGATATGGATAATGATATTGTTAAATTGAAGTTATTTCCATTTTCACTTAGAGATCGTGCTAAAACTTGGTTTTCGTCTTTGCCTAAGGATAGTATTGATTCATGGAATAAGTGCAAAGATGCTTTTATCTCTAAGTATTTTCCTCCCGCTAAGATCATCTCTCTTAGGAATGATATTATGAATTTTAAACAACTTGATCATGAGCATGTTGCCCAATCTTGGGAAAGAATGAAATTAATGATTCGCAATTGCCCTACTCATGGTTTGAACTTATGGATGATCATACAAAAAATTTATGCCAGATTGAATTTTGCTTCTAGAAATCTTTTAGATTCGGCCGTGGGAGGCACTTTTATGGAAATCACCTTAGGAGAAGCTACTAAACTCCTTGTTAACATTATGGCTAATTATTCTCAATGGCACACCGAAAGATCTACTAGTAAAAAAGTGCATGCTATAGAAGAAATTAATGTTTTGAGTGGAAAGATGGATGAACTTATGAAATTGTTTGCTACTAAGAGTGATCCTATTTATCCCAATGATATGCCTTTGTCTACCTTGATTGAGAATAATAATGAATCTATGGACGTGAATTTTGTTGGTAGGAATAATTTTGGTAATAATGCTTATAGAGGAAACTTTAATCCTAAACCGTTCCCTAGTAATTCCTCTAATAATTATGGATACTACAATAATTATTATGGAAATTTTAATAAGATGCCCTCTGATTTTGAGAATAGTGTTAAAGAATTTATGATCTCTCAAAAGAATTTTAATGCTTTGCTTGAAGAAAAATTGCTCAAAGTTGATGATTTGGCTAGGAACGTTGATAGGCTTTCGCTTGATGTTGATTCTTTGAAACTTATATCTACTTCTCCTAAGCATGATATCAATGAGTCTCTCAAAGCCATGAGAATTTCCATTGATGAGTGCAAATAAAGAACCGCTAGATTGCATGCTAAGAAAGATTGCTTTGTAAAGGCATGTTCTTCTAGTTTCCATGAAAATAATGATGAAGATCTAAAAGTTATTGATGTGTCCCTTATTAAATCTTTGTTTTGCAATATGAATCTTAATAATGATGGGACTGGAGATGAGTCAACTTTAGTTAAAAGGCGTCCCAATGATTCGTAGTTTTTAGATCTTGATGCTAAATTTGGTAAAAGTGGGATTGGAGAGGTCAAGACTTTAAATAGCATTGAACCCACTATCTTGGATTTCAAGGAATTTAATTATGATAATTGTTCTTTAATAGATTGTATTTCCTTGTTGCAATCCGTGTTGAATTCTCCTCATGCTTATAGTCAAAATAAAGCTTTTACCAAACATATTGTTGATGCCTTGATGCAATCTTATGAAGAAAAACTTAATTTGGAAGTTTCTATACCTAGAAAACTTTATGATGAGTGGGAACCTACTATAAAGATTAAAATTAAAGATCATGAGTGCTATGCTTTGTGTGATTTGGGTGCTAGTGTTTCCATGATTCCAAAAACTTTATGTGATATTCTAGGTTTCCATGATTTTGATGATTGCTCTTTAAATTTGCACCTTGCGGATTCCACCATTAAGAAACCTATGGGTGCCCGTAGATTTTATCGTTCTTGATATAGATTGCAATCTTTCATGTCCTATTATTCTTGGTAGACCTTCCTTAGAATGGTTGGTGCAATTATAATATGAAAGAAGGGAATATTAGATTCCAATTTCCATTAAGGAAAGGCATGGAACAATTTCCAAGAAAGAAAGTTAAATTACCTTATGAATCTATCATGTGAGCTACTTATGAATTGAATGCCAAAGATGGCAATACTTAGATCTATCCTCGCTTTTATGCCTAGCTAGGGGCGTTAAACGATAGCGCTAGTTGGGAGGCAACCCAATTTTATTTTTGTTTCTTGCTTTTTGCTTCTGTTTAGTAATAAATATTTCATCTAGCTTCTGTTTAGATGTGTTTTCATGATTTAATTAGTGTTTGTGCCAAGTAGAACCTATAGGATAACCTACGGTGATAGTTAATTTGATTCTGCTGAAAAACAGAAACTTTTGCACGCACGAAAATAATTTTAGTAATTCACAGAAACGTGATTTTGCGTTGATTCTTTTTGCTGTAGATCAATAGACAAATTTCCCAGGACTTACTATTTTGGTAGGAGTTTTAGAGCTCCAGAAGTGTTCAAAAGTTACAGATTGCTACAGACTGTTCTGTTTTTGACAGATTCTATTTTTCGTGTGTTGTTTGCTTATTTTGATGCATCTATGGCTAGTATCGGTAGGTATGAACCATAGAGAAGTTGGAATACAGTAGGTTTAACACCAATATAAATAAATAATGAGTTAATTGCAGTACCTTATGTGGTGGTTTTTCTTTCTTGCACTAACAGAGGGGGAATCGACCACGGAGGGCCTCTACATCATCTCCAAGGCCTCTCCTATGAGTTGTGAGTAGTTTACCACAGACCTTCGGGTCCATAGTTATTAGCTAGATGGCTTCTTCTCTTTATTTGATTCTCAATACAAAGTTCTCCTCGATCTTCTTGGAGATCTATTCGATGTAACTCTTTTTGCGGTGTGTTTGTCGAGATCCGATGAATTGTGGGTTTATGATCAAGTTTATCTATGAGAAATATTTGAATCTCCTCTGAATTCTTTTATGTGTGATTAAGTTATCTTTGAAAGTCTCTTCAAATTATTAGTTTGGTTTGGCCTACTAGATTGATCTTTCTTGCAATGGGAGAAGTGCTTAGCTTTGGGTTCAATCTTGTGGTGTCCTTTCCCAGTGACAGCAGGGGCAGCAAGGCACGTATTGTATTGTTGCCATAGAGGATAAAAAGATGGGGTTTATATCATATTGCATGAGTTTATCCCTCTACATTATGTCATCTTTCTTAATGCATTACTCTGTTCTTCATGAACTTAATACTCTAGATGCAGGCAGGAGTCGGTCGATGTGTGGAGTAATAGTAGTAGATGCAGAATCGTTTCGATCTACTTGTCACGGACGTGATGCCTATATACATGATCATGCCTAGATAATCTCATAACTATGCGCTTTTCTATCAATTGCTCGACAGTAACTTGTTAACCCACCGTAATACTTATGCTATCTTGAGAGAAGCCACTAGTGAAACCTATGCCCCCCGGGTCTATCTTTTATCATATAAGTTTTCCATCTACTTTTATTTGCATCTTTTACTTTCCAATCTATATCATAAAAATACCAAAAATATTTATCTTATCATATTATCTCTATGAGATCTCACTTTCACAAGTGGCCGTGAAGGGATTGACAACCCCTTTATTGCGTTGGTTGCGAGGTTCTTGTTTGTTTGTGTAGGTGCGTGGGACTTTTGAGGAGCCTCCTACTGGATTGATACCTTGGTTCTCAAAAACTGAGGAAAATACTTACGCTACTTCGCTGCATCACCCTTTCCTTTTTCAAGGAAAACCAACGCAAGCTCAAGACGTCGCAATCTTCACCTCGACCGGAACCACAATTAGTTGCCCCTCAACCAGTGCACCTACTAAAAATATTGAATATGAAATTCCTTCGGGTATTTTAGAACAAGTGCTAGCTAATCCTTATGTAGGAGATGGAACCGAACATCCTGATATGCACTTGATATATGTGGACGAAATTGGTGGATTGTTTAAGCTTGCAGGTTTGCCCGAAGATGAAGCTAAGAAAAAGGTTTTCCCTTTATCTTTGAAGGGAAAAGCATTGACATGGTATAGGCTGTGCGATGATATTGGATCTTGGAACTGGAACCGTTTGAAATTGGAATTTCATCAGAAATTTTATCCTATGCATATAGTTCATCGTGATCGGAATTATATATATAATTTTTGGCCTTGTGAAGGAGAAAGTATCGCTCTATCTTGGGGGAGGCTTAGTCAATGTTATATTCATGCCCCAATCATGAGCTCTCAAGAGAAATTATTATTCACAATTTTTATGCTCGACTTTCTCGTAATGATCAATCCATGCTCGATACTTCTTGTACTGGTTCTTTTATGAAGAAGACTATTGAATTACGGTGGCATCTCTTAGAAAGAATTAAACGCAACTCTGAAGATTGGGAAATCGATGAAGGTAAAGAGTCAGGTATAGAACCTAAGTTTGATTGTGTTAAATCTTTTATGAATACCGATGCTTTTCAAAAGTTTAGCACTAAATATGGACTTGACTCTGAGATAGTAGCTTCCTTTTGTGAATCTTTTGCTACTCATGTTGGTCTCCCTAAGGAGAAGTGGTTTAAATATCACCCACCAATTAAAGAAGAAATTAAAGAAGAAATTAAAGAACCGGTAAAAGCTAAAGAAGAAACCATTATTTACAATGTTGATGCAGCTATTCCCACTACTTATATTGAAAAACCTCCTTTCCCTGTTAGGATGAAGGAACATGCTAAAGCTTCAACTGTGGTTAACAAAAGTTATACTAGAACACCAAAACCATCTGAACAAATCAATGTTGAACCTAGTGTTTCTATGGTTAAAGATCTCTTAGTTGATAATGCTGATGGGCATTTTATTTACTTATGTGGTGAATCTTCTAGAATTGCCAAACCTGAAGGAAAAGATAAACATAGACCAGTGAGATCACTGTTATCATGGGTTATTGTTGGGGAACATAGCAGAAAATAAAAAATTTCTACGCATCACCATGATCAATCTATGGAGTCATCTAGCAACGAGAGAGAGGAGTGCATCTACATACCCTTGTAGATCGCGAGCGGAAGCGTTCAAGAGAACGGGGTTGATGGAGTCGTACTCGTAGTGATCCAAATCACCGATGATCCTAGCGCCGAACGGATGGCACCTCCGCGTTCAACACACGTACAGTTGGGAGAGACGTCTCCTCCTTCTTGATCCAGCAAGGGGGAAGGAGAGGTTGATAGAGATCCAGCAGCACGACGGCGTGGTGGTGGAACTAGCGGGGATCTCGGCAGGGCTTCGCCAAGCACAGCGAGAGGGAGAGGTGTTACGGGGGGAAGAGGGAGGCGGCAGGGGATTGGGTGCGCAGCCCTCCCCCCATCTTTATATAGGGGCCCTGGGGGGCGCCGGCCCCCTAGAGATCCAATCTCAAGGGGGGGGGGCAAAGGGGGGAACTTGCCCCCCCCCCCAAGTCAGGTGGGGCGCCCCCTACCCCCAGGGTTTCCAACCCTAGGCGCAGGGGGAGGCCAAAAGAGGGCGCACCAGCCCACCAGGGGCTGGTTCCCTTCCCACTTCAGCCCATGGGGCCCTCCGGGATAGGTGGCCCCACCCAGTGGACCCCCCGGGACCCTTCCGGTGGTCCCGGTACAACCGGTGACCCCCGAAACTTTCCCGGTGGCCGAAACTGGACTTCCTATATACAAATCTTCACCTCCGGACCATTCCGGAACTCCTCGTGACGTCCGGGATCTCATCCGGGACTCCGAACAACTTTCATGTTACCGCATACTAATATCTCTACAACCCCAGCGTCACCGAACCTTAAGTGTGTAGACCATACGGGTTCGGGAGACACGCAGACATGACCGAGACGACTCTCCGGTCAATAACCAACAACGGGATCTGGATACCCATGTTGTCTCCCACATGCTCCTTCATGATCTCATCGAATGAACCACGATGTCGAGGATTCAAGTAATCCCGTATGCAATTCCCTTTGTCAATCGGTACGTTAGTTGCCCGAGATCCGATCGTCGGTATCCCAATACCTCATTCAATCTTGTTACCGGCAAGTCACTTTACTCATTATGTAATGTATGATCCCGTGACCAACCACTTGGTCACATTGAGCTCATTATGATGATGCATTACCGAGTGGGCCCAGAGATACCTCTCCGTCATACGGAGTGACAAATCCTAGTCTCGATTCGTGTCAACCCAACAGAGACTTTCAGAGATACCTGTAGTGTACCTTTATAGTCACCCAGTTACGTTGTGATGTTTCATACACCCAAAGCACTCCTACGGTATCCGGGAGTTACACAATCTCATAGTCTAAGAAACTGATACTTGACATTAGAAAAGCTTTAGCAAACGAACTACACGATCTTTGTGCTATGCTTAGGATTGGGTCTTGTCCATCACATCATTCTCCTAATGATGTGATCCCGTTATCAATGACATCCAATGTCCATAGTCAGGAAACCATGACTATCTGTTGATCAATGAGCTAGTCAACTAGAGGCTCACTAGGGATATGTTGTGGTCTATGTATTCACACATGTATCACTGTTTCCGGTTAATACAATTATAGCATGAACAATAAACAATTATCATGAACAAGGAAATATAATAATAATCATTTTATTATTGCCTCTAGGGCATATTTCCAACAGTCTCCCACTTGCACTAGAGTCAATAATCTAGTTACTCTGTGATGAATCGAACACCCATAGAGTTCTGGTGTTGATCATGTTTTGCTCGCGAAAGAGGTTTAGTCAACGGATCTGCGATATTCAGATCCGTATGCACTTTGCAAATATCTATGTCTCCATCTTGAACATTTTCACGAATGGAGTTGAAGTGACGCTTGATGTGCCTGGTCTTCTTGTGAAACCTGGGCTCCTTGGCAAGGGCAATAGCTCCAGTGTTGTCATAGAAAAGAGTGATCGGCCCCGATGCATTGGGAATAACTCCTAGGTCGGTGATGAACTCCTTCATCCAGATTGCTTCATGCGCTGCCTCTGAGGCTGCCATGTACTCCGCTTCACATGTAGATCCTGCCACAACGCTCAACTTGCTGCTGCACCAGCTTACTGCCCCACCATTCAAAATATACACGTATCCGGTTTGTGACTTGGAGTCATCCAGATCTATGTCGAAGCTAGCATCGACGTAACCCTTTACGACGAGCTCTTCGTCACCTCCATAAATGATAAACATATCCTTAGTCCTTTTCAGGTACTTCAAGATATTCTTGACCGCTGTCCAGTGCTCCATGCCGGGATTACTTTGGTGTCTTGCAACCAAACTTATGGCAAGGTTTACATCAGGTCTGGTACACAGCATGGCATACATAATAGACCCTATGGCCGAGGCATAGGGGATGACACTCGTATTTTCTTTATCTTCTGTCGTGGTCGGGGATTGAGCCGAGCTCAATTTCACACCTTGCAACACAGACAAGAACCCCTTCATGGACTGATCCATATTGAACGTCTTCAATATCTTAGCAAGGTATGTGCTTTGTGAAAGACCTATGAGGCGTCTCGATCTATCTCTATAGAACTTGATGCCTAATATATAAGCAGCTTCTCCAAGGTCCTTCATTAAAAAAACACTTATTCAAGTAGGCCTTTATGCTGTCCAAAAGTTCTATATCATTTCCCATCAAAAGTATGTCATCCACATATAATATGAGAAATGCTACAGAGCTCCCACTCACTTTCTTGTAAATGCATGCTTCTCCATAAGACCGCATAAACCCAAACGCTTTGATCATCTCATCAAAGCGAATGTTCCAACTTCGAGATGCTTGCACCAGCCCATAAATGGATCGCTGGAGCTTGCATACCTTGTTAGCATTCTTAGGATCGACAAAACCTTCCGGCTGCATCATATACAGTTCTTCCTTAAGATAGCCGTCAAGGAATGCCGTTTTGACGTCCATTTTCCATATCTCATAATCATAGTATGTGGCAATTGCTAACATGATTCGGACAGACTTCAACTTCGCTACGGGAGAGAAAGTCTCATTGTAGTCAACCCCTTGAACTTGCCGATAACCCTTAGCGACAAGTCAAGCTTTATAGATGGTAACATTACCATCCGCGTCCGTCTTCTTCTTAAAGATCCATTTATTTTCTATTGCTCGCCGATCATCGGGCAAGTCTGTCAAAGTCCATACTTTGTTTTCATACATGGATCCTATCTCAGATTTCATGGCTTCAAGCCATTTGTTGGAATCTGGGCCCGTCATCGCTTCTTCATAGTTCGAAGGTTCACCATTGTCCAACAACATGATTTCCAGGACAGGGTTTCCATACCACTCTGGTGTGGAACGTGTCCCTGTGGACCTACGAAGTTCAGTAGTAACTTGATCCGAAGTACCTTGATCATCATCATTAATTTCCTCTCTAGTCGGTGCAGGCACCACAGGAACATCTTCCTGAGCTGCGCTACTTACCGGTTCAAGAGGTAGTACTTCATCAAGTTCCACTTTCCTCCCACTTACTTCTTTCAAGAGAAACTCTTTCTCCAGAAAGGACCTGTTCTTGGCAACAAAGATCTTGTCTTCAGATCTGGGGTAGAAGGTATACCCAATGGTTTCCTTAGGGTATCCTATGAAGACGCATTTTTCCGACTTGGGTTCGAGCTTTTAAGGTTGAAGTTTCTTGACATAAGCATCGCATCCCCAAACTTTTAGAAACGACAGCTTAGGTTTCTTTCCAAACCATAATTCATACGGTGTCATCTCAATGGATTTATACGGTGCCCTATTTAAAGTGAATGTAGCTGTCTCTAAAGTGTATCCCCAAAATGATAGCGGTAAGTCGGTAAGAGACATCATAGACCGCACCATATCCAATAGAGTGCGATTACGATGTTCGGACACACCGTTATGCTGAGGTGTTCCAGGCGGCGTGTGTGAAACAATTCCACATTTCCTTAAGTGTGTTCCAAACTCATGACTTAAATATTCTCCTCCACGATTTGATCGTAAGAACTTTATATTTCTGTCACATTGATTCTCTACCTCATTCTGAAATTCCTTGAACTTTTCAAAGGTCTTAGACTTGTGTTTCATTAAGTAGACATACCCATATCTACTCAAGTCATCAGTGAGGGTGAGAACATAACGATAGCCACCGCGAGCCTCAACTCTCATTGTACCGCACACATCAGTATGTATAATTTCCAATAAGTTGGTTGCTCGCTCCATTGTTCCGGAGAACGAAGTCTTGGTCATTTTGCCCATGAGGCATGGTTCACACGTTTCAAATGATTCAAAATCAAGAGACTCCAAAAGTCCATCTGTATGGAGCTTCTTCATGCGTTTGACACCAATGTGACCAAGGCGGCAGTGCCACAGATATGTGGGACTATCATTATCAATCTTACATATTTTGGTACTCACACTATGAATATGTGTAACATCACGTTCGAGATTCATTAAGAAAAATCATTGACCAGCGGGGCATGACCATAAAACATATCTCTCATATAAATAGAACAACCATTATTCTCGGATTTAAATGAGTAGCCATCTCGTATTAAACGAGATCCAGATACAATGTTCATGATCAAAGCTGGCACTAAATAACAATTATTGAGGTTTAAAACTAATCCCGTAGGTAAATGTAGAGGTAGCGTGCCGACGGCGATCACATCGACCTTGGAACCATTCCCTACGCGCATCGTCACCTCGTCCTTCGCCAGTCTCCTCTTATTCTGCAGCTCCTGTTTTGAGTTACAAATATGAGCAACCGCATTGGTATCAAATACCCAGGAGCTACTACGAGTACTGGTAAGGTACACATCAATAACATATATATCATATATACCTTGGGTGTTGCTGGCCTTCTTATCCGCTAAGTACTTGGGGCAGTTCCGCTTCCAGTGACCGTTCCCCTTGCAATAAAAGCACTCAGTCTCAGGTTTGGGTCCGTGCTTTGGCTTCTTCCCAGCAACTGGTTTACCGGACGCGGCAACTCCCTTGCCATCTTTCTTGAAGTTCTTCTTACCCTTGCCTTTCTTGAAACTAGTGGTTTTATTGACCATCAACACTTGATGTTCCTTTTTTATTTCTACCTCTGCTGACTTCAGCATTGAAAATACCTCAGGAATAGTTTTCACCATCCCCTGCATATTGTAGTTCATCACAAAGCTCTTGTAGCTAGGTGGGAGCGACTGAAGGATTCTGTCAATGATCGCCTCATCCGGGAGGTTAATGTCCAGCTGGGACAAACGATTGTGCAACCCAGACATTTTGAGTATGTGCTCGCTGACAGAACTATTTCCCTCCATCTTACAACTGTAGAACTTGTCGGAGACTTCATATCTCTCGACCCGGGCATGAGCTTGGAAAACCATTTTCAGCTCTTGGAACATCTCATATGCTCCGTGTTGCTCAAAACTCTTTTGGAGCCTTGGTTCTAAGCTGTAAAGCATGCCGCACTGAACGAGGGAGTAATCATCAACACGCAACTGCCAAGCGTTCATGATGTCTTGGTTCGCTGGGGCGGGTGCTTCACCTAGCGGTGCTTCTAGGACATATGCTTTCTTGGCAGCTATGAGGATGATCCTCAGGTTCCGGACCCAGTCCGTATAGTTGCTGCCATCATCTTTCAGCTTGGTTTTCTCTAGGAACGCGTTGAAGTTGAGGTTGACATGAGCGTGGGCCATTTGATCTACAAGACATTTTGCAAAGGTTTTAGACTAAGTTCATGATAATTAAGTTCATCTAATCAATATATTTAATGAACTCCCACTCAGATAGACATCCCTTTAGTCATCTAAGTGATACATGATCCGAGTCAACTAGACCGTGTCCGATCATCACGTGAGACGGACTAGTCATCATCGGTGAACATCTCCATGTTGATCGTATCTTCTATACGACTCATGCTCGACCTTTCGGTCTCTTGTGTTCCGAGGCCATGTTTGTACATGCTAGGCTCGTCAAGTCGACCTAAGTGTTTTGCATGTGTAAATCTGGCTTACACCCGTTGTATGTGAACGTTAGGATCTATCACACCCGATCATCACGTGGTGCTTCGAAACAACGAACTTTCACAACGGCGCACAGTTAGGGGGAGCACTTTCTTGAAATTGTTATGAGGTATCATCTTATTTACTACCGTTGTTCTAAGCAAATAAGATGCAAAAACATGATAAACATCACATGCAATCAAATAGTGACATGATATGGCCAATATCATTTTGCTCCTTTGATCTCCATCTTCGGGGCGCCATGATCATCATCGTCACCGGCATGACACCATGATCTCCATCATCATGATCTCCATCACCGTGTCTCCATGAAGTTGTTCGCCAACTATTACTTCTACTACTATGGCAAACGGTTTAGCAATAAAGTAAAGTAATTACATGGCGTTATTCAATGACACGCAGGTCATACAATAATTAAGGCAACTCCTATGGCTCCTGCCGGTTGTCATACTCATCGACATGCAAGTCGTGATTCCTATTACAAGAACATGATCAATCTCATACATCACATATATATCATTCATCACATCCTTTTGGCCATATCACATCACAAGGCATAAGCTGCAAAAACAAGTTAGACGTCCTCTAATTGTTGTTGCATGTTTTTACGTGGCTGCAATAGGGTTCTAGCAAGAACGTTTCTTACCTACATCAAAACCACAACGTGATATGCCAATTTCTATTTACCCTTCATAAGGACCCTTTTCATCGAATCCGATCCGACTAAAGTGGGAGAGACAAACACCCGCTAGCCACCTTATGCAACTAGTGCATGTCAGTCGGTGGAACCTGTCTCACGTAAGCATACGTGTAAGGTCGGTCCGGGCCGCTTCATCCCACGATGCCGCCGAAGCAAGATAAGACTAGTAGTGGCAAGTAAATTGACAATATCTACGCCCACAACAAAATTGTGTTCTACTCGTGCATAGAAACTACGCATAGACCTAGCTCATGATGCCACTGTTGGGGAACATAGCAGAAAATAAAAAATTTCTACGCATCACCAAGATCAATCTATGGAGTCATCTAGCAACGAGAGAGAGGAGTGCATCTGCATACCCTTGTAGATCACGAGCGGAAGCGTTCAAGAGAACGGGGTTGATGGAGTCGTACTCGTCGTGATCCAAATCACCGATGATCCTAGCGCCGACCGGACGGCACCTCCGCGTTCAACACACGTACGATTGGGAGAGACGTCTCCTCCTTCTTGATCTAGCAAGGGGGAAGGAGAGGTTGATGGAGATCTAGCACCACGACGGCGTGGTGGTGGAAGTAGCGGGGATCTCGGCAGGGCTTCGCCAAGCTCAGCGAGAGGGAGAGGTGTTACGGGGGGAAGAGGGAGGCGGCAGGGGCTTTGGGTGCGCAGCCCTCCCTCCCCCCTCTTTATATAGGGGCCATGGGGGGCGACGGACCCCTAGAGATCCAATCTCAAGGGGGGGCGGCGGCCAAAGGGGGGAACTTGCCCCCCAAGTCAGGTGGGGCGCCCCCTACCCCCAGGGTTTCCAACCCTAGGCGCAGCGGGAGGCCCAAAGGGGGCGCACCAGCCCACCAAGGGCTGGTTCCCTTCCCACTTCAGCCCATGGGCCCCTCCGGGATAGGTGGCCCCACCCGGTGGACCCCCCGAGACCCTTTCGGTGGTCCCGGTACAATACCGGTGACCCCCGAAACTTTCCCGGTGGCCGAAATTGGACTTCCTATATACAAATCTTCACCTCCGGACCATTCCGGAACTCCTCGTGACGTCCGGGATCTCATCCGGGACTCCGAACAACTTTCGGGTTACCGCATACTAATATCTCTACAACCCCAGCGTCACCGAACCTTAAGTGTGTAGACCCTACGGGTTCGGGAGACATGCAGACATGACCGAGACAACTCTCCGGTCAATAACCAACAGCAGGATCTGGATACCCATGTTGGCTCCCACATGCTCCTTGATGATCTTATCGGATGAACCACGATGTCGAGGATTCAAGTAATCTCGTATGCAATTCCCTTTGTCAATCGGTACGTTACTTGCCTGAGGTTCGATCGTCGGTATCCGAATACCTCATTCAATCTCGTTACCGGCAAGTAACTTTACTCGTTACGTAATGCATGATCCCGTGACCAACCACTTGGTCACATTGAGCTCATTATGATGATGCATTACCGAGTGGGCCTAGAGATACCTCTCCGTCATACGGAGTGACAAATCCCAGTCTCGATTCGTGTCAACCCAACAGAGACTTTCAGAGATACCTTTAGTGTACCTTTATAGTCACCCAGTTACGTTGTGACGTTTGGTACACCCAAAGCACTCCTACGGTATCCGGGAGTTACACAATTTCATGGTCTAAGAAACTGATACTTGACATTAGAAAAGCTTTAGCAAACGAACTACATGATCTTTGTGCTATGCTTAGGATTGGGTCTTGTCCATCACATCATTCTCCTAATGATGTGATCCCGTTATCAATGACATCCAATGTCCATAGTCAGGAAACCATGACTATCTGTTGATCAACAAGCTAGTCAACTAGAGGCTCACTAGGGACATGTTGTGGTCTATGTATTCACACATGTATCACTGTTTCCGGTTAATACAATTATAGCATGAACAATAAACAATTATCATGAACAAGGAAATATAATAATAATCATTTTATTATTGCCTCTAGTGCATATTTCCAACAGTTATGTGACCTAACTGCTAGTGTGAGTGCTATTCCTTTCTCCTTATATCAAGAAATTAAAGATGAAATAGCGCCTGCTGAAATAGAAGGCATAGATGTCACTATTAAACTTGCTAATAGAGATACTATATCACCAATTGGGATTCTTAGAGATGTTGAAGTCTTGTGTGGGAAAACAAAATATCGTACTGATTTTCTTGTTCTTAGCTCCCCACAAGATGACTTTTGTTCCATTATTTTTGGCAGACCTTTCTTGAACACTGTCAATGCTAACATAGATTGTGAGAAACAAACTGTCGGTGTTAGCTTTGATGATGAATCTCATGAATTTAATTTTTCCAAGTTTAGTAAACAACCTCATAAGAAAGATTTGCCTAGTAAGGATGAAATTATTGGTCTTGCTTCTATTGCTGTGCCTCCTACTGATCCTCTGGAACAATATTTGCTAGGCCATGAAAATGATTTGCACATATGTGAAAGAAATGAAATAGATAGAATCTTTTTCAAACAACAACCTCTGCTTAAACACAATTTGCCTATTGAAACTCTAGGAGTTCCTCCTCCACCTAAAGGCGATCCTGTGTTTGAATTAAAACAATTGCCAGACACTCTGAAATATGCTTATCTTGATGGAAAGAAGATATAACCTATTATTATTAGTGCTAACCTTTCAGAACATGAAGAAGAAAGATTATTGAAAGTTCTAAGGAAGCACATGACCGCTATTGGATATACTCTTGATGATCTTAAGGGCATTAGTCCCACTCTATGTCAGCACAAGATTAATATGGAACCTGATGCTAAACCCGTTGTTGATCACCAACGTCGGTTAAATCAGGAAATGAAAGAAGTGGTAAGAACGGAAATATTGAAACTTCTAGAAGTAGGTATAATCTATCCTATAGCTGATAGTAGATGGGTAAGTCATGTTCATTGTGTCCCTAAGAAAGGAGGTATTACTATTGTTCCTAATGATAAGAATGAGCTTATTCCACAAAGAATTGTCACGGGCTATAGAATGGTAATTGATTATAGAAAATTAAATAAAGCTACTAGAGAAGATCATTACCCTTTGACTGTTATCGATCAAATGTTAGAAAGATTATCCAAGCACACACATTTTTGCTTCCTTGATGGATACTCTGGCTTTTCACAAATACCTGTTTTACAATCTGATCAAGAAAAGACCACTTTTACTTGTCCTTTTGGAACATTTTCTTATAAATGTATGACTTTCGGTTTATGTAGTGCACCTGCTACCTTTCAAAGATGTATGACTACTATATTCTCTGATTTTTGTGAAAAGATTGTTGAGGTTTTCATGGATGACTTTTCTATTTATGGGAAGTCTTTTGATGATTGTTTAAGCAATCTTGATCGAGTCTTCCAGAGATGTGAACAAACAAATCTCGTCTTGAATTGGGAGAAGTGACACTTTATGGTTAACAAAGGTATTGTCTTGGGCCATAAGATTTCTGAAAGAGGCATTGAGGTGGACAAAGCCAAGGTTGATGCAATCGGGAAAATGCCATGTCCTAAAGATATCAAAGGTATTCATAGTTTCCTTGGTCATGCTGATTTCTATAGGAGGTTTATCAAAGACTTTTCTAAAATATCTAGGCCTCTTACTAATCTTTTGCAAAAGGATATTCCCTTTATGTTTGATGATGATTGTATGAAAGCCTTTGAAACACTAAAGAAAGCCTTAATTACTGCACCTGTTGTTCAACCACCTGATTGGAACTTGCCTTTTGAGATTATGTGTGATGCTAGTGATTATGTTGTTGGTGCTATTCTAGGACAAAGAGTTGATAAGAAACTAAATGTTATTCATTATGCTAGTAAAACTCTAGACAGTGCTCAAAGAAACTATGCTACTACTGAAAAAGAATTCTTAGCAGTGGTGTTTGCTTGTGATAAATTCAGATCTCACATTGTTGATTCTAAAGTAATTGTTCACACCGATCATGTTGCTATAAAATATCTGGAAAAGAAAGATGCTAAACCTAGACTCATTAGGTGGGTTCTTCTGCTACAAGAATTTGATTTGCATATCACTGATAGGAAAGGAGGAGAGAACCCCGTAGTTGATAACTTACCAATAAATCTTTCTCATAGTACATCTTGGTATGGTGACTATGCTAATTATATCATTGATAAATACATAACACCTAGCTTCACATACCAACAAAAGAAAAAATTCTTCTATGATTTAAGACATTACTTTTGGGATGACTCACATCTTTATAAAGAAGGAGTAGATGGTATTATTAAACATTCTGTACCTGAGCATGAACAGGAAAAAATCCTACGGAAATGTCACTCTCAAGCTTATGGAGGACATCACGCGGGAGACAGAACCACTCATAAGGTATTGCAATCTGGTTTTTATTAGCCTACTCTTTTCAAGGATGCTCGTAAGTTTGTCTCATCGTGTGATGAATGCCAAAGAATAGGTAATATCACTAAGCGTCAAGAAGTGCCTATGAATTATTCAGTTGTTGTTGAACCATTTGATGTTTGGGGATTTGACTTCATGGGACCTTTTCCTTCCTCTAATGGGTATACACATATTTTGGTTGTTGTTGATTATGTTACTAAATGGGTACAAGCTATTCCAACCAGTAGTGTTGATCACAACACCTCTATTAAAATGCTTAAGGGAGTTATTTTCCCAAGGTTTGGAGTCCCTAGATATTTAATGAATGATGGTGGTTCATGCTTTATTCATGGTGTTTTCCGTAAAATGCTTGCTAAGTATGATGTTAACCATAGAATTGCATCACCTTATCATCCTCAGTCTAGTTGTCAAGTTGAACTTAGCAATAGAGAAATAAAACTAATCCTACAAAAGACTGTTAATAGGTCCCGGAAGAATTGTTCTAAGAAATTAGATGATGCACTTTGGGCTTATAGAACAACTTATAAAAATCCTATGGGTATGTCTCCATACAAAATGGTTTATGGAAAGGCTTGTCATTTGCCTCTTGAGTTAGAATGAAGCATTTTCGGCAATTAAAGAACTGAATTATGATTTCAAACTTGCTGGTAAAAAGAGGTTATTTGATATTAGCTCATTAGATGAATGGAGAACCCAGGCTTATGAAAATGCTAAGTTATTCAAATAAAAATTTAAAAGATGACATGACAAAAGAATCCAAAAGCGTGAGTTCAAAGTCGGAGAATATGTTCTTTTGTACAACTCTCGTTTCAGATTCTTTGCAGGAAAACTCCTCTCCAAATTGGAAGGACCCTATGTCATCGAGGAGGTCTATCGATCCGGAGCTATCAAAATAAATAATGCCGAAGGGACTAACCTGAAGGTTGTCAATGGGCAACGAATAAAACACTATATCTTAGGTACGCCCATTAATGTTGAAAGCAATGTTATCCAAACTTTGACACCGGAAGAACACATAAAGGAAACCTTCCGGAACACTCCAGAATAATGAAAGAAGGGAGGTATGTGATACGGTAAGTAAACAGACTCCGAAAAATCCGCAAAAATATTTTTTGTCAGTTTTGAAATATTTAAAAAACTGGGGAAATAAGAAACTTCCAGGAAAATGACCCTGGTGGGCACGATACACCAGGGCGCGCCAGGCATGCCTGGCGTGCCCAGGTGGGTTGTGCCCACCTCGGGTACTTTTCGGACTCCATTTTTCTTCCGTTCTACTTGTTCCCCAAGATAAAAAAATCTATATATACCTACCGAACCTGTTAACCTCCGTATCGCGGAGAAATCTCCTGTTTTCTGTTCTCTCTATTTTCCTGATAGATCTGGAATTATGTCGTCGCAAGACTCGGAGGGTGAGAGCTATGTTGCAGATTACATTGCAAACTCCAAGGTCTATGGGGATGTGGAGCACTATGGCTGGACTTCGGAGGAAGAGGAAGACCACGATCCTGAGAAGAAGGAGGAGACCAGCTCAGAGGAGGATGAAGTTCCATTGCCCAAACCTAGGGACATGCATGTTGAATTTAAGAAGTCAAGTCTCCCCAACAAAGCAAAGAGGCCTAAGATCCAGTTTTTCCCTTTTCGTCTCTTGCAGGAAAATAAGCAAGATTTATGCAGAAAGGTATTGGAGCTTGAGTGGGAGATTCGTGAACTAAAATATGAGAATTCCGTCCTCAAGCGTAAGCTAAGGAAGGAGGGCAAACCCACCACTTCATCACCAACACCTTCTTCTTCATCACCACCAAAATAGGATTGAGTTTCGGGTATGGGTACTCCCCTTGGCTTTCTCCAAGCTTGGGGGAGGTGCCCCGGTATCGTATCAATCTCCACTATATTTTGCCTTTACTTTCTTATAGTTCGATCAATGGTTATCTTTTGCTATTAGATGAATAAAAGTTTAGTTCAATCCTTTCTTTTTGTGAGTTTGCTTAGTGATCAATCCTTGTAATCGTGTGCGAGATATAATAAAGTTTAGTTTGAGTTTTGCCTTCTTTACTTTTCTTGTTGCAATAAAAAGAAAGGAAATAAAAAGAAAAATATCATATGCTAATCTTATTGTAAGTGATGACATTAAACATGGAAAAGTATAAGTAGAAAACTTTATTGTAGATTGACAAACATAGCATTGGTCAATGATGCAATTTATGAAAGAATTAATAAGGGAAGAGAAGATTCACATATAAATATGCTATCATGGAAATCTTTTATGATTGTGAGCACCCATCAAAATATTATATGCCAAAATTGTTGACATTGGACAAGGAAGACAACTTAATGATTTATGTTTGTTCATATTCACATAGAAGTTATATTGTCATAGATCCTTCGGTGCTTGCCCCTATCTTTGCTAGCCAAAAACTCTGCACTAAGTAGAGATACTACTTGTGCATCCAAAACCCTTAAACCCTATCTTGTTTGAGAGTCCACCATACCTACCTACGAATTGAGTAAGATCCTTCAAGTAAGTTGTCATCGGTGCAAAACGGGAAATAAAAATTGCTTATAAAAATGTGAGATCATTTAGTGTAAGGGAAAATTAAGCATTGTACGAACTTGTGATGGTGAAGAATAAAAGCGACAGACTGCATAATAAAGGTTGCCATCACAAGGGGCAATATAATGTGACGTTCTCTTGCACTAAGGGGTTGAGCATACAAACAAAAAGCGCATGGCAACCTCTGCTTCCCTCTGTGAAGGGCCTATCTTTTACTTTCATGTATTTACTTTCATTGAAGAGTCAAAGATTTTCTCTCTATTCCTTTTATTTTTCTCCTTTGGCAAGCATCATGTGGTGAGGAAAGATCTAGTCACATATATCTAGTTGAATATGGGTGGCACGAGTTATTATTGTTGACATCACCCTTGAGGTGAGTGCATTGGGAGGTGAAACTATAAGCCCCTATCTTTCTAGGGCTTATTCCATCTGTGCCCCCAATTCCTTAGTTGTGCTCAGTTTTCCCCACGCTTCAAACTTTTGCTCACTTTTCCCCATTCCCTTAGCTGAAACTCTCACAAATGTTCATAATAGACGTTTGCTGTCTTGGCCGTTTACTGACTTGTGGGGCCACGTTGGACTCTGTTGACTGTGGTTGTGGCTTCGCTGTTTGGGCCGTGTTTGTGTTCATAGGACAGGCCCGTTAGTTTGTTGGTAATAAATTAAAAAGGGAGCCCAATTAAAAAAGCTTGCTATGGATGGATGCAGCCTGCTATGCATGCCCGGCTTTGGCATCGATGTAGCCTGCTATGCATGCGAACACCGCCACGCACGCATCTAGTGACCTAGACCTAATCGCATGCATGCACGCCGACACGCACGCATCGATCCGTGCCGCACGGTTGCCGGTGGATTCAGTCGCTCTGCAGCGTCGTTTCACGCGTCGCAGGCATACGTGCCGGTGGCAGAAGGGGCAGGCTGCACGCACGGTCGCGTCCATATGTCGAGGCATCGGTTCACACCGCAGGCTGCACGCACGCTTGTGAATGGGAGGCAGGCAGCCGCCAACGCAGAGCACGCAAAGCACGGTCGCATCGATTCACGTTCACAAATTGATGATCGCATCGATTCACGCACGCACTGAGTCACGATCTATGCCGGTTGCGCGTGTACCCACTGCGTCTCCCCCGACTATTTAAACTGCCCTTCATTGCCTCTTCTTCTACAGATCCATCTGCGCCTCCAACTTCTCTTCTTCCCCCAAAAGCCAAAGCCGTTCCACTCAGCGAAGCGAGCAAGATGCAGTACAACAGGCCGACGTTCCAAGCACCGCCCACCGTGCCAGAACGGCGGTACCTCGCCAACGTCGTCGTCGAGGAATCTCTCCGCGTGTGGGCGTTCTCCCGCTGGAGGGGAAGCACTGAGCTTGCACGGGGGTTCCTCCGTGCGGGCTTCCACCACCTCCCGGCGGGCTCGCCGCCCATGTTCAACCTCGTGGAGCAGCGTCCCCACGCCAACGCTCCAGTGGTAGGGCTCGTCGTCCACTTCACCAACAGGTTCGATGCCTACTACCTGCTCGACAAGGTGTATTGGTGTGGGTGCGAGTTCACCGCATTCACGACCTATAACATCTTCACCGACTTCGAGAGCATCTTCCCCGCTCACAACCGCATGCACAGCCTCCCGTACTACGTCGGTGAAACCGGCCTTGAGGAGGAGGAGTATTGAAGCCGGCGGCGAAGAAGACGGTGAAGCCGGCGGTTAAGGTGAAGACGACGGTGAAGACATGGCGGTGTTGCCCTAGCTACCCTATCTATCTACTATGTAGTGTGAGTTTTGTCAGGACCCCGACTCGATGTCACATCGATCTAGCCGGTAACACCTCATATCACTTTGCGGCCTCACGCACGGTATCCCCACGGGTGTCGCCTTACCTTTGCCCGGGACCGTTTGCGCCTTTTGGCTCACGTATATGATAGTGTCGCTAGCATCCATATGATAAGGAGCCCGGGCTGACATGACTAGTCGTAAACCCAAAGTGGCACAGTCTTACAGGGACAGGCATCCATGACCCAGCTTCGAACGTGTCGGTCATCAGCAAGTGGGTCCGGGCTGTAGCACTGGGCTAGCAGGACTCCGGTAAACCGGGCTGTAGCGGGCTAGCAGGACTCCGGTACTCAATGCGTGACATTTCCCCGAAGGGACAGACACAGGATCGAAGAAGGACACATGCCGGCCAGCCTAAGTGTTCCGGAGCAGTAGCAAGCTACCATGGCTCGGTGGAGACACTAGGAGACATTTCCCGGTAAGAGAGGCTACTAAGGATAAACAACTAGATAGTCAGATCCCACACATACCAAGCATTTCAATAACATACACACAATATGCTCGATATGTGCAAATACAACATGGCATCACAACATGACTCTACGACACAAGTACTTTATTTAAGGCTCAGGGAGCCATACATAATCATACACACAAGTACGGGTCACACGACCCAGCATTCAAGTCATACAGTCATACAAACCAGCAGCGGAAGTAACTTGTCTGAGTACAGACAACTAGTAAATAAAAGAGGCTTGGAAAGCCTAGCTATACTACGAGGTCCTTCACAAGCTCAGGATCACCACCTGGGCCTTAGCCTACTCATTGATGTCAACGTCTACGTAGAACCCATTAGAAGGGGTTGCAGCGTCTTCTGTAAAAATGTAAATTATAGCAACATGAGTACAAAGGTACTCAGCAAGACTTACATCAGATCCTACATACATGCATATTATCAAGAAGGGTTGGTGGAGTTGTTGCAGCAAGCCAGCTTTGACTCTTGGCTAGGCTAACCTACGAGACTCCAACTTGAAATGGTTTTGCGTACACGAGTCCACTAATCACCAATTCAATACACTACCGAGGATCCACCTCCGTCTTCCTACGGAAGAGCCATCCTCGGCACTCACACTTATCTTGAGGCTTTTAGTAGTTTCCATTTACTTGCCTATGAACTGTATAGGCAACCAAGTAGTCCTTTACCGCGGACGCGGCTATTCAAATAGATCATGATAACCCTGCAGGGGTGTACTTCTTCATACCTGTTTCCACCACTTAGCGTCTGCACACGACATGTGCTCGGCAGACTTCAAGCGAAAGCCGACGTGGGTGTAGACCACGACCTACCTAAACACTTAAGCCTCTAGTCCAGGTTTATCGCCTATTCGGGTTCCATCCGCAGGGAGTCCGGCCGAGGTTTCCCATACGGCCCCGAATGATGTGAACAGGGTTCCCGAGATACCTAACGGGTATTCGGTACACCCGGCCACGTACCTACCGCATCACAGCCCACCCCTACGGTCAGCGCTGTCCACGGCCTCCAGTAGGCTACAAACAGCAAAAACTACTTGCAACTCCTGGACAGAGAGCTAGGGTGAATAAGAAGTCGAGCGGGGTCATATTTCAGGGCCCAATGCATGGTAGTAGCTGATTCTTAAATCACACATACAGATCTCAGTGCTTAAGGTCGGCTTCAATGAAACAACCCACCATGTACTCCTACATGGCCTCTCATCGATACCTTTACCAAATCGTGTTCACCACACCACTCTCATTACCGACATAATCATTTCACTCTAGCCCATCACCCCGATGAACCAGACCTGACACGACTCTAAGCATAGCAGGCATAGCAAGGTAGGAACAACACATACATATGGCTCAATCAACTCCTACACATGCTAGTGGGTTTCATCTAGTTACTGTGGCAATGACAGGTCATGTAGAGGAAGTGGGTTCAACTACCGTAGCACACAGCAGTTTGAAACGCGTTGTCTTAATGCAGTAAAAGAGAGCAGGAGCGAGAACATGGGATTGTATCGATATGATCAAATGGTTGGTTGCTTGCCTGATGGTTCGATGCACTGATACGGTTCTTCGTTAGGGTAATCACGATACTCCTCGGAGGCAGATCCTGCCGCAAAGAACACCGATACACAACCATCACCAAACAATGTGCAACAATATGATGTATGCATGAAACATAGCAATATGAGTGTGTTGGGCTAATGCAGCTAAGACCAGAAGGGTTTGAACCAATTTGAATCAAAGATTCAAATTTCAAACTCAAACATGGCCCTTTAAAGTGTTTTTCCTTGTTCTGCATTAAACATCAAGTTAACTTGTTTAATCATGCATGAAAATAGTACAGATGGATAGATTGGATTTTTCTGATCATTTTTCATATATAATTTGTCTGATTTGGAGTTACAGAATAAAAGTTATGAATTTTTGAAGTTTAAATTATATTCTGGAATTTCCTATATTAGAATAATTCCAGAAAATCAATTATTGCATCAGCCTGACGTCAGTGTGACGTCAGCAGGTCAACGGAACACGTCCGGGTCAAACCTGACAGTGGGTCCCGCATGTCAGGGTGATTAAATTAATTAAAGTTTAATTAAAACTAAACCTGTTTAATTAACAGGGCTGGGCCCCACCTGTCATTGACTCAGGGGAGTCAACCAGGGCCCACCCGTGGTCAAACCCGGGTCGGCTGCACCGGCGTTTAGCCGCCGGTGAGCCCGACGCGGCGGCAGAAGTGGTTTTGGCCGTTTCGGCCACCAAATGGGTCGCGGAGACCACCGGAGTGGAGCTGAGGTCGAGCCCCAGCTCTTGGTGGAGTCCGTTGGGGTCGGGGTGGCCGGAGTTGGCGCCGGCGACGACTTTGGCGGCCACCGGGGTTCGGCCGAAGACGAACTTGACGCTAGAGGGGTCGGTGAGGCTCGGGGAGTGGCTAGCTAGGTGCTAAGTGACACGGTGAGCATGATGGACACCGTGGAGTGGTCGGAGGGTGACCGGGAGCACGTCGGCGACGAGCTCCACGGCGGTGGGTGCGGTTGAGCTCCGGGAGGTTGCTACACGGCTCGGGAGCAAGAACGGAAGGAAGGGGAAGATGGCTAAGCTCACAGTGAGTGCGACGAAGCCCTTGGTGTGGCCGGAGATGGACCGGAGCGACGACGGCGTTGAAGGGGATCTCCGGCGACGGCGGTTCGGGCGAGGTTGTTGCGGTGGACTCGAGCGTTGCGAGCGCTCATGGCTCGGCTTGCTCGATGGAGTGGACAGCGGCGGAGCTCCTGGACACGATGAGAGGACGCACGGGCGGCGGGGAGCACGGCTACGACGAAGGCACGGCGATGGTGGCGTCGGCCATGGCGGGGGAGCGCGAGGGGGAGAAGCTGGAGAGGAGAGGGGGTGTCTGGGGGATTCGGGGGAGCGAGGGAGGCCGGTCCACGACGTCACCGGGCGAGGGGAGCGGCGAGGCGGCGAGCAGGTGCGTGTCGCGCGCTGCGGTCGCCGTCGGGCACCTGCCTGCCTGCCTGGCCGGCAAGCAGCTCGCTGGAGCGGCGCTGGGCTGGGCCGGCAGGTGGGCCGGGGGCTGGGCGCCAGGTAAGTTTTTTCCATTTCTTTCTGTTTTCTGTTTTTTTAATACTTCTGCAACTTTGTTGAATTAAATAAAATACTTAGGCAACTCCTAAAATCACCAAACTACTCCTGGTCCATAGTTGGATTATTTCCAACATGAAACATTTTAGTTTGGAGATATTTGAGCATTTAAATATTTTATATAATTTTAAATGCCCGAATTCAAATATTTATGATTTAATTCAAAAACCCTAGGATGGCCTAGGAAAATGTGCACCACTTTTGGCAGAGGTTCTGAACCAAGACAAAAATGATGGGCATTTTAGAAGGGCATTTCAGGTTCATTGAAAAAGTTTTTAGTAAACCCTAATTGGATTCAGAGGGGACTGGGGGTTCTGTCATCCCCATTTCAGGTTTCTGATGAAAGAGTAAACATGATGCAACACTCTAATGCATGGCTAACTAGGATGTGACAACTCACCCCCACTCAAAAGAATCTCGTCCCGAGATTTGGGTTCCTCCGGAAAGAAGGCGGGATACTCAAGTCGAAGACGATCCTCCCTTTCCCAAGTTGCTTCATCCTCAGAATGGTGCGACCATTGTACTTTGAGAAACTTGATATTATGACGTCGAGTGGTACGCTCGGCCTGATCGAGGATACGAATGGGGTACTCTCGATATGTAAGATTATCTTGGAGATCAAGCGTTTCGTGGTCCACTCCACGGATAGGATCCGAGAAGCAACGCCTGAGTTGAGAAACGTGGAAGACATCATGGACTCTGGAGAGGTGCGGAGGTAGTTCCAACTGGTAGGCAACTTCTCCTCGTGTGGCGAGAATGCGAAAAGGTCCAATGTAACGAGGAGCCAATTTGCCTTTGATACCGAAACGATGGGTTCCCTTCAGAGGGGTAACCCGAAGATAAGCCTTCTCGTCAACCTCGAAAGTCATAGCCTTATGTTTTAGGTCATATTGACTCTTTTGACGAGATTGGGCTGTTTTCAACTTTTCACGAACGATGCGAACTTGTTCTTCTGCTTCCTGAATCATATCTGGGCCAAAGAATTGTCTTTCCCCGGTCTCTGACCAGTTAAGGGGTGTTCGACACCGTCGTCCATAAAGAACTTCAAAAGGGGCTTTACCCAAGCTAGATTGATAGCTGTTGTTGTAAGCGAATTCGGCAAATGGAAGGCACTTCTCCCAATCCATTCCGAATGAGATAACAGAGGCTCGAAGCATGTCTTCTAGGATCTGGTTGACGCATTCTACTTGACCACTCGACTGAGGGTGGAAAGCGGTGCTAAAGGAGAGACGGGTTCCCATAGCATTTTGGAAACTTTCCCAAAATCGAGAGGTGAAAATACTTCCTCGATCCGAGTTAATTTCCAAAGGAACACCATGGAGAGACACTATTCGGGAGATGTATAAGTCTGCCAGATGACTAGTGGTTATACTCTCACGAACAGGTAGGAAATGGGCTACTTTGGAAAGACGATCGACAACGACGAAAATAGCATTATTCCCTCTCTTGGTCCTGGGAAAACCGGTAATGAAATCCATACCAATTTTATCCCATTTCCATTCAGGAATACCTAAGGGTTGAAGGGTGCCAGCAGGCCGTTGATGCTCTGCTTTTACACGACGACAGACGTCGCAATTAGCAATATACTGAGCAATTTCTCTCTTCATCCTAGTCCACCAGAACCTCTGGCGTAGGTCCTGATACATCTTGGTACTACCCGGATGAATGGTGAGAGGAGATTCATGAGCCTCCTTAAGGATCAACTGTCGTAGATGTTGGTTCTTGGGAACCACTAAACGGTTCTCGAAGTACACAACACCATGATCATTTGTGGAGAAACAACTAGCACCTCCGCTAGCAATGTTCTCCTTGATCTTAGCTATTCCCTTATCTCGCTTCTGGGCAGCGATGATTTGATCTGTAAGAGTAGGTTTCGCCACCAAGGTGGAAAGAAATCCTTGAGGAACAAGGTGAAGGTTAAGCTTCCGAAATTCCTCATGGAGAAACGGTTGACTTTGTTGTAACATCAGGTTGTTACAATAGGATTTACGACTTAGTGCATCAGCCATGACGTTGGCTTTCCCTGGGGTGTAAGTTATTCCTAAGTCGAAATCTGTGATCAACTCGACCCAACTTTGCCTGAGATTCAAATCCGGTTGGGTGAAGATGTACTTCAGACTTTGGTGATCAGTGAATATTTCGCAACGATTACCGAGGAGGTAATGTCGCCAGGTTTTAAGTGCATAGACTACGGCTGCAAGCTCTAGATCATGAGTAGGATAATTCTCCTCATGTGGGTGCAATTGCCGTGAGGCGTAAGCAATTACATGTCGATCTTGCATGAGAATACAGCCTAGTCCTTGTCGCGAGGCGTCGCAGTAGATAACAAAGTCCTTAGAGAAGTCTGGCGGTACCAGAACGGGAGCAGAAGTCAGGCGTCTTTTCAGTTCCTGAAAGCTGTGCTCACATTGTGGAGTCCATTCAAACTTTTTATCCTTCTTAAGGAGTTCAGTTAGAGGTTTAGCAACTTTGGAGAAGTTCTCGACAAAGCGACGACAATAGCTCGCTAGGCCAAGGAAACTCCGAACTTGCTTGACCGATTCAGGTGGAGTCCAATTAAGGACGGCTTGAACTCGCTCAGGGTTAACAGCAATACCTTTACCAGATATTACATGACCCAGATAGGTCACTTCTGACAACCAAAATTCACATTTGGAAAACTTGGCATAAAGGCGGTGCTCTCGAAGTTTTCTTCAACACTAGCCTTAGATGTTCGGCATGTTCTTCCTCGCTCTTGGAGTAGATGAGTATATCATCGAGATAAACTACGACGAATTTATCCAAATACTCCATGAAGATTGAGTTCATTAACCGAGAAAAGGTGGCTGGAGCGTTGGTTAAACCGAAGGACATGACGGTGTACTCGTATTGGCCATAACGAGTAACAAAGGCCGTTTTAGGAATGTCCCCGTTTCTGATTTTGATTTGATGGTAGCCCAACCTCAAATCCATCTTGGAGAAGACTGAGGATCCAGCGAGCTGATCATACAGGTCGTTGATCCTAGGGAGCGGATATTTGTTCTTGATTGTGACCAAATTGACCGGTCGGTAATCTACAACCATCCGGTCCGTACCATCCTTCTTCTTGACGAAGAGGACGGGGCAAGCCCACGGAGATGAACTAGGTTGGATGAAACCCTTTTTCAAGGACTCATCGAGTTGTTTCTTAAGCTCGGCTAGTTCTAGTGGTGCCATCTTATAGGGTCTTCTAGCAATCGGGACGGTTCCTGGAATGAGGTCTATTACGAACTCAACATCCCTGTCAGGTGGAACACCTGGCAATTCCTCTGGGAAGACATTCGGGAAGTCACGGACTACCGGAACGTCCTCAAGGTCTGGCAAAGGGCTGGCGTTAAGAGAATATAATTGTCGCTTGGCTAATCGGGTCAAGACATTGACTATCTTCCCCGAAGGATGAGTGAGTTGAACAGTCCTAGAGAAGCAATCAATTTTGGCATGATGAGCTGACATCCAATCCATACCCAAAATGATGTTAATATCCGAAAATTTGAGAGCTATCAAAGATGCAAGGAAAACAAGTCTGTCGACTTGGATTTCATTTCCATAACTTACCCTGGAGGTCTGCCATCTAGAACCAGGAGTAGAAATTTCCATAGTGGATGGCATGTCACAGAATGCGGTGTTATGCAGACGAGCATAGTTCTCGGATATAAATGAATGAGAGGCTCCTGTATCGAAAAGAACAGATGCCGGGTGGAAATTAACAAGGAGCGTACCGAGAACGACGTTGGGATCCTCTTGAGCTTCTTCGGCAGAGATACAGTTGACATGGCCACGGGTAGCGGTGGCCGGCTTGGCGTGGAACACTTTCCCTGTCGGCTTGCCACGGCCAACAGCTTTAGCAGATTGGTTGGGGTTGGTCTGGGGACACTCACGCATATAGTGGCCGGATTCCCCACACTTGAAACAAGTCACGGAACTGGTATGTGGAGGAGAATTGTTGGTTGGACCCCCATAGGGCTTGGCTGGTGCAGACTGTTGAACGGGGCGAGGCGCCTGAAAAGATGGCCTCGGTGTGAACCGGGGTGGCAGGGCGGTGTTGGGCACCCACACGCGGCGCTTCTGAGGACCAGCACCGGATGAGGAACCCATGTCACGGCCATGCTTGCGTGTTGCGTCATAATCAGTCTGACCAGTTTCGGCACTGATGGCCTTGTTAACAAGTTTCTGAAAAGATGTGCACTCATGCAGACGGAGGTCGCGGCGAAGCTCAGGACTAAGCCCCTTACGGAACCTTGCTTGCTTCTTGGCATCAGTAGAAACTTCCTCGGTTGCATATCGTGCGAGGTTACCGAACTCCCTGCTGTAAGCATCCACAGAGAGTCGGCCCTGAGTGAAACTGCAAAATTCCTCCCGTTTACGGTCCATGAGACCCTCCGGAATGTGATGTTCACGGAAAGCCTCGCTGAATTCAGCCCAAGTAGTGACATGGCCCGTTGGGCGCATAGCTCCATAATTCTCCCACCATAGACTGGCGGGACCTTCAAGATGATATGCAGCAAAGGTGACCTTGTCAGCCTCCGCTACCAGCGCGGAACGCAGTTTGTGAGAAATACTGCGAAGCCAGTCATCAGCGTCGAGAGGCTCGACGGAATGGTGGAACGTGGGTGGATGTAACTTGATGAAATCACTGAGTGACACCACGTTAGTTCTCTGATGGTGTGCCGTGTTCTGTTCAATACGCTCCAACAAACGGTTGGTCTCCCGTTTATTCCTCTCAGCTTCCATCATAACCTCGGCTAGGGAAGGAGGATGAGGCAGATTTGCATTCCGGACTTCACTGCCTTCGGCCTGCTCTTGAGGAGCAGCGTTAGTGCGCGTGTTGACCATCCTAGGTAAACAAGACAATGATTTAGTCAGGATGATAAAATTCCGACATAGGATACAGAATGTAAGGAATAACTCGGAATGCAAGATGATCATCCGTATGACATGGTAGATACAGAAACTGCTTCTTTATTCCATCGTCATACACACCATACAGGGTTTAGTACAAGACCAAACAAGGTACTATTACGGTGAAAAAAAGGATTACATCTCATCGGAGGCATTCCAAGCTCCTATACATTATTTTTCTACACCTCCGGAAGGCGATACAAACTAGGTCATATCCCACGAGTCACGCGGGACGATAGACGACACGGCTAACACGAACTAGTGATACTACCACTAACTCAGACCGATCCGTAGTAGTCCTCGTAGAAGTCACCTCCATAGCCTGGAAGCTCAACATGATCATCCGGAAACAGACGATCTCGCGGAGCTTGTGGACCATAGGGGCTAGGATGAGGTCTTGGACCAACAGACGGTGGCCTGCGGGGACCGCGAGGTGGGGTGATGCCTCCTACATCACACCAACCCATCACGTCTGGCAAAGCAGATCTCACAGGATAGAGATCGCGCATATCCGAATATCCAGCTTGCACCGCCGGTGCAAACCGAGTCAATGTGGCCCAGTGGTCAGCACGGTATTGAAGAGCTCTAACCTCAAGGCCCGATTTTCACGGTCCTTATCCTCGAGCATCTCAGCAGTGGTGCGAGTCCGTGAATCCTCCTGGGTGGGGTCAGCATAGATAGCCTGGAGATACCCTTGTGCTCCCGGAAGTGATCCTGGCATATACCGGAAATCAGAGTCCCAAAATAGACCAGATCTGACTCGCATGATGGTCATCATAGAGTAGGCGGCGTCCTGCACAGCCATCTCAATAGTAACCCCGAGTCCATAGGAGCAGTGAAGGGGCTCGGTGGACCCAGGATAAGATGGAAATATCCTGACAGTGCAGAGATACTGGCTTTGATTAAAGTCTCGGAATTGCTCTTCGACCGTGTACTCAGGATACCAACGGTATCCAGCCTCAGTCATTACCCTGACCAACATGGCAGTATGGCCGGGTACATCTAGGCATCGAGTCAGGCGAACCACTTGATTAAGGTCGCGAGTGGCCATCTGAAAACACAATCATAATGCAAAGGCATTAGAATTTCTAGCAAAATTTCGGCAGCATAACAGCTGTAAATGCTCAAGAAGGATTTTGAGACATTTGACAAAGGATTTCATACACACTCAACATCATCGTATCAAAGTTCTGAATCCATCCTAACAACATAACGTGGTAGAAGAACTGAACTAGGCTTGTAACCATCAAACCTATAAGGTACTACTGATTAGTAACACGTGATCCTGATAGAGAGAATAGATCCTAATTCCTTAACCCCCGGTGGAAGAATAGACTGACTCAGATCAGAATGTCATAAGATAAAGGAGTAAAAAGAGCCTTATGTTCCAACCCACAAACAACTCCCCTACATATAACTAAAGAATTTCTAGACTCAACATCGACCGGTTTGGCTTGGAGAACCTACAGGCAGTCCGGCTCTGATGCCAACGCTGTCAGGACCCCGACTTGATGTCACATCGATCTAGCCGGTAACACCTCATATCACTTTGCGGCCTCACGCACGGTATCCCCACGGGTGTCGCCTTACCTTTGCCCGGGACCGTTTGCGTCTTTTGGCTCACGTATATGATAGTGTCGCTAGCATCCATATGATAAGGAGCCCGGGCTGACATGACTAGTCGTAAACCCAAAGTGGCACAGTCTTACAGGGACAGGCATCCATGACCCAGCTTCGAACGTGTCAGTCATCAGCAAGTGGGTCCGGGCTGTAGCACTGGGCTAGCAGGACTCCGGTAAACCGGGCTGTAGCGGGCTAGCAGGACTCCGGTACTCAATGCGTGACATTTCCCCGAAGGGACAGACACAGGATCGAAGAAGGACACATGCCGGCCAGCCTAAGTGTTCCGGAGCAGTAGCAAGCTACCATGGCTCAGTGGAGACACTAGGAGACATTTCCCGGTAAGAGAGGCTACTAAGGATAAACAACTAGATAGTCAGATCCCACACATACCAAGCATTTCAATAACATACACACAATATGCTCGATATGTGCAAATACAACATGGCATCACAACATGACTCTACGACACAAGTACTTTATTTAAGGCTCAAGGAGCCATACATAATCATACACACAAGTACGGGTCACACGACCCAGCATTCAAGTCATACAGTCATACAAACCAGCAGCGAAAGTAACTTGTCTGAGTACAGACAACTAGTAAATAAAAGAGGCTTGGAAAGCCTAGCTATACTACGAGGTCCTTCACAAGCTCAGGATCACCACCTGGGCCTTAGCCTACTCATTGATGTCAACGTCTACGTAGAACCCATCAGAAGGGGTTGCAGCGTCTTCTGTAAAAATGTAAATTATAGCAACATGAGTACAAAGGTACTCAGCAAGACTTACATCAGATCCTACATACATGCATATTATCAAGAAGGGTTGGTGGAGTTGTTGCAGCAAGCCAGCTTTGACTCTTGGCTAGGCTAACCTACGAGACTCCAACTTGAAATGGTTTTGTGTACACGAGTCCACTAATCACCAATTCAATACACTACCGAGGATCCACCTCCGTCTTCCTACGGAAGAGCCATCCTCGGCACTCACACTTATCTTGAGGCTTTTAGTAGTTTCCATTTACTTGTCTATGAACTGTATAGGCAACCAAGTAGTCCTTTACCACGGACGCGGCTATTCGAATAGATCATGATAACCCTGCAGGGGTGTACTTCTTCATACATGTTTCCACCACTTAGCGTCTGCACACGACATGTGCTCGGCAGACTTCAAGCGAAAGCCGACGTGGGTGTAGACCACGACCTACCTAAACACTTAAGCCTCTAGTCCAGGTTTATCGCCTATTCGGGTTCCATCCGCAGGGAGTCCGGCCGAGGTTTCCCATACGACCCCGAACGATGTGAACAGGGTTCCCGAGATACCTAGCGGGTATTCGGTACACCCGGCCACGTACCTACCGCATCACAGCCCACCCCTACGGTCAGCGCTGTCCACGGCCTCCAGTAGGCTACAAACACCAGAAACTACTTGCAACTCCTGGACAGAGAGCTAGGGTGAATAAGAAGTCGAGCGGGGTCATATTTCAGGGCCCAATGCATGGTAATAGCTGATTCTTAAATCACACATACAGATCTCAGTGCTTAAGGTCGGCTTCAATGAAACAACCCACCATGTACTCCTACATGGCCTCTCATCGATACCTTTACCAAATCGTGTTCACCACACCACTCTCATTACCGACATAATCATTTCACTCTAGCCCATCATCCCGATGAACCAGACCTGACACGACTCTAAGCATAGCAGGCATAGCAAGGTAGGAACAACACATACATATGGCTCAATCAACTCCTACACATGCTAGTGGGTTTCATCTAGTTACTGTGGCAATGACAGGTCATGCAGAGGAAGTGGGTTCAACTACCGTAGCACACAGCAGTTTGAAACGCGTTGTCTTAATGCAGTAAAAGAGAGCAGGAGCGAGAACATGGGATTGTATCGATATGATCAAATGGTTGGTTGCTTGCCTGATGGTTCGATGCACTGATGCGGTTCTTCGTTAGGGTAATCACGATACTCCTCGGAGGCAGATCCTGCCGCAAAGAACACCGATACACAACCATCACCAAACAATGTGCAACAATATGATGTATGCATGAAACATAGCAATATGAGTGTGTTGGGCTAATGCAGCTAAGACCAGAAGGGTTTGAACCAATTTGAATCAAAGATTCAAATTTCAAACTCAAACATGGCCCTTTAAAGTGTTTTTCCTTGTTCTGCATTAAACATCAAGTTAACTTGTTTAATCATGCATGAAAATAGTACAAATGGATAGATTGGATTTTTCTGATCATTTTTCATATATAATTTGTCTGATTTGGAGTTACAGAATAAAAGTTATGAATTTTTGAAGTTTAAATTATATTCTGGAATTTCCTATATTAGAATAATTCCAGAAAATCAATTATTGCGTCAGCCTGACGTCAGTGTGATGTCAGCAGGTCAACGGAACACGTCCGGGTCAAACCTGACAGTGGGTCCCGCATGTCAGGGTGATTAAATTAATTAAAGTTTAATTAAAACTAAACCTGTTTAATTAACAGGGCTGGGCCCCACCTGTCATTGACTCAGGGGAGTCAACCAGGGCGCACCCGTGGTCAAACCCGGGTCGGCTGCACCGGTGTTTAGCCGCCGGCGAGCCCGACGCGGCGGCGGAAGTGGTTTTGGCCGTTTCGGCCACCAAATGGGTCGCGGAGACCACCGGAGTGGAGCTGAGGTCGAGCCGCAGCTCTTGGTGGAGTCCGTTGGGGTCGGGGTGGCCGGAGTTGGCGCCGGCGACGACTTTGGCGGCCACCGGGGTTCGGCCAAAGACGAACTTGACGCTAGAGGGGTCGGTGAGGCTCGGGGAGTGGCTAGCTAGGTGCTAAGTGACACGGTGAGCATGATGGACACCGTGGAGTGGTCGGAGGGTGACCGGGAGCACGTCGGCGACGAGCTCCACGGCGGTGGGTGCGGTTGAGCTCCGGGAGGTTGCTACATGGCTCGGGAGCAAGAACGGAAGGAAGGGGAAGATGGCTAAGCTCACAGTGAGTGCGACGAAGCCATTGGTGTGGCCGGAGATGGACCGGAGCGACGACGGCGTTGAAGGGGATCTCCGGCGACGGCGGTTCGGGCGAGGTCGTTGCGGTGGACTCGGGCGTTGCGAGCGCTCGGGGCTCGGCTTGCTCGATGGAGTGGACAGCGGCGGAGCTCCTGGACACGATGAGAGGACGCACGGGCGGCGGGGAGCACGGCTACGACGAAGGCACGGCGATGGTGGCGTCGGCCATGGCGGGGGAGCGCGAGGGGGAGGAGCTGGAGAGGAGAGGGGGTGTCT